>NC_139982.1:25534453-26101821 GCF_963993115.1 Abramis brama | reverse complement strand
AACTCATCCCACACGGTTTGTGCTTCAGACATGAATTGAACTTCAAATTATAATAAATGAGGTGGGAATTTACATAAATTTTAAAGCACATCATGTCAAAAAGGTGATCGTCCCTTTATTTAAACAATGATTTTGTTTTTCCTGACAAGCAGAAAAACAAATATTTGAAATGCCTTTCCACTCATTGATAGCTCTTTTGGTATTCAGGTATTTACGCACTTGAATTATGAATGTCCATGGCTCCAAAAAAAAAAAAAAAAAAAAAAAAATGTAACTGTACAAAAGCACCCACAAGGACTTTCTGAGTAATACTCATCACAATGGAGGCTCTATTGTGTATGTCTCTCTCTTTCTCTCTTGCAAATACTGAATTGTATGGGAAAAAAAATGATTTTACTCAATGGGCATTTAAGGCTGACACACTATTAGAAACAATAAGGACCGCTAAACACTCATTATGCTCCTCAACATCTATGTAAAATCATATCTGCCTCCGCACCATTGTGTCATGTGTCTTTGGAAGGAACAAATTGAATAGAACAATAAATTTTTATCCCAAATATCAAGTTGATTACAGATGTAAAACGCTTATCTACAGGGACTACAATAGCCAAGACTGAATTTTATATCACTGCTGATATATACTGTATGTGATAACCATAATGCTATCAATGTGTTCAGTGATAAGATTTAGCTCTCAGCCGGTCCACACAGAACTGCATGACAAGCTTCACATTTTTTTTCAGAATCAGATTGCCTGTTCTTCATGAAATTTAAATGTCACCTTGCCTGTTTATATATTTATGTGTGTGTGTGTGTGTGTGTGTGTGTGTGTGTGTGTGTGTGTGCTTGTGTATATGGTTTACAAGGACAATATGTCAGGTTACTCACCAGCATTATGAGGACACCTAGGTTTATGAGGACACCTCAGTGTCCCCGTAATTCGGAGGTCATATATGTTATTTTCTGGCATAAATAAATGCCCATATGAAGTTTGATCATTTTCTAAAAAATGACCTTACATACCATGATGTGAATGTGTATGAATACAACTATGACCTTACATACCATGATGTGAATGTGTATGAATACAACTATGACCTTACATACCATGATGTGAATGTGTAAATATTCCTCTCAAACCAGGTAATGATTTTGGTGTATATGTACAAAATATTGAGAACACTTTGACACAGACACTGTTATTACAATTTGAAATTAAGATTTTTGAGACTTAACATATAATACCTGTGTACAGTGGTGTTGTCTAGTTTTTATAGTGAGGGTAACACTTATAACGTTCAGTTGTAAGTAAGTTATGGTTAGTTAATGATGAACTCATAAATTCATAAATGATTAGCAAGTGATATAGTAACATTTTATGTATGTTTATTTATATATATAATATATGATTAACGAATCATTTATGAAACGACTATCGGATCATAAATTATTAATAAGTGATATGTTCTTTATTCTATGTAAGTTTTGTAGATTCAGTTAAGTCATTTACAATTGATTAGTTAATGATCTAGCTAATCATTTACAAAACATGACTATGCGTTTCCTATATATATATATATATATATATGTGTTTTTTTTTTTTTTTTTTTTTTATAAATGATGATTTTTTTTAAATAGTTTGCTCACATCAGGTGACCAGTGGTTATACCCTACCTACCCCTTTATACCCTCCCCTGTCAGCATTTACACTGCAGTACACACTAGTGTTCAACACTTGTTATATATGATGTGCAAGCATGAATGTACTGTACATGTCCCATCAAGATACAATCATGGACAGATCTAGAATTTTTTTTTCCTATTTAGTGCGTTATCCGACAGAAGCAGAAAGCAGAACTTGAGCTATCTGAACAGACTCCAGTTTAAAATGAGTAATGCATGCAAGTTTAATGAAAAATGGCTGGAGAATGATGAGTTCTTGTGTTTGAAGCCAGTGCCTGCAAATATCTATAAGGCAAATTGTGCAGTTTTTAGAGATCTGTGCGAGCTGACATTGTCACTTTTGCAAAAAAAAATTAAATACTCCAAAAGCACTGCATGATGAAGCCTATTAGAATGCAGTGAGAATGAACCCACGGGTTTTTCCTGGGTCAAAATTGGTCTTTGGTGGTGGCTGTCGTCCTTTCTTGCCTTCTTTTTTTTTTTAAAGCTGTGATTTTACCACTGGATTTCATAGCTTTGTAAGATAAAATCCTTCTTTGCTAGACCTAATAATTATTTTGGTATATATCAATATAAAAAAATAGAATAAAAAAAAGTACATTTTAACTAATTGTCTATATTTTCTACCATATACAATTGAATACAATTAGCAGCTAGCTAACAACAACTTGCTTTGCCATTTTTTTCTGGTTTCACCTCAGTCTTAATCTTAACAAAAAGTTTTTTGGGTTACTTTTCTTCACATTGTCATGTAAGTAACCTGAAAATACTGTAAATACTGTAGTTTATTAAGGTTAAATCTTGCTAACACTCTTACTAAAAACAAATGGGGTAAGCTCACTTATGTTATCATATTAAGAGGTGTTCTGAGTAAATGTGATTTGTTAACATTAATGTAGCCTATAACTAACATGAACCATGCATGAGCGATACATTTTTTACTGCATTTATTAATCTTTGTTATTCTTAGTTAATAAAAATACAGCTGTTCATTGTTTGTTCATGTCACTTCACAGTGCATTATGCTAACTAATGTTAACAAATACAACTTTTGATTTATAGACTACTATTAAAATTTGGTGAATTAACAAAGATTAATAAATAGAAGTGCAGTTTATCAGTTAATAGTAATAATTAATGTTAACTGATGTCGTTAACTAGAGTTTAATAAATGGAACCTTATTGTAAAGTGTTACCGATTTGTAATTGTTATACACCGATTCAGACGTTTTGTGAATTCAGTGTTGAACAGATCCGTTGTTTGAACCATTAGCTGCTAATTCAATTGAATCGGTATAAAGGAGTCATATAGTTCGCGAATCGGACGCACATTTTTAGCACGTGTGTAACGTTATAGGCTACGACGCGTTGTGTGATTATCACAGCAGTTTAGGACATCGCACAAGATTTGTGGTCATTACTGGATAGTTTTTTGTTTGTTTATTGAGAGTGTGGTTTATGTCAGCTGAATGTGCGGAACGCTTTTCAGAGAAGATAAGGCAACTTTTTTTTATCTCAGAATGCTCCACGTGAAACTTCGGTCTTATTCCACCCTTTTACCATGCAATTGATTTTGATTAATATGCGCGAGGGAGAAAGATTTGCAGCGCTTTGAAGACGGGTGAGAGTGGAGTTCCTTGCTGTCAACAAAATGGTCATAAACGTGTTTGTGTACAATCAATCATTGTAACGTTAGGCTATTATAGGACATGTGGTTTAGCAGGACTTGTGTGTAGTAATATAGCTGACAGTTCCTCACTGTCTCAAACGTGTTTGTGTATACACTATTATTGTTATAAATGCTAAAAAAAAGTTGGCTTTTTTCTAAACGGCTAATAACCTTTTTGTGAGAGAAATAAATTCACCACATATTAGAAACTCTGGCCATCATGCACATTCTGCGTCTTATGAGAATGATTGAATGAAAAAAATAATAATATTTTTTATATTATCCTTTAAACTTGTACACGTGATCATCACTTTCCCGCCACACATTGAAATGTCCTACAGAACTTTCGCGGGGAAAGTCCTGTCAGCTTGCTGTTTATCTGCGCTTCTGGAGAGGGACACAGAAGCTCGACAATTAAAAGTAAGTAGTTATATCATCTATAATTATTAACTAAATCATTTTTTATGTAAGGAATAATTGACGACAGGCCGTTGAATTATTAGAAAAATAATGCACACCCGAGGTGGTAATGCGGTCACGACGCGAAGCGGAGTGGCCGTTATACCTCGGGTGTGCATTATTTTTATAATAATTCAACGGCCTGAAGTCAATTATTCCGCTTATACTACAGTTACCACACCTCGAAACATTGTTCAGATTATGTATTTCAAGATGTTTGTAAAGTTTTTGTCATTAAAACGCTCTTGTATGTAGGACTAATTTCTTACGCATCTAATCCCATGCCTCCGTTGCTAATTCCAAAACGTCATATTAGAGCTAGTAACGGAGGTTTGAGCCACTGATAGCAGACTAATGCTTGGACACACGACTAGCTGACACATTCTCTGACTGTTTTCATCGACTGTCTGCAGCAGATTTTAAACACCGACTCTGAACACAGACTGAACGCGCTGAACGCGCGTTTGGGCATGATCAGTCATATCATAAGTATCAAATTACATTCATAACCGGCCTTAAAGTGTGTCCCCGGCTTAATGCAGTTATTAATGCAGTTATTAGAGAGAGATGTTGCAATAATGAGACAGAAAAGCATGTTCGTCATTATTATTATTTATTTATTAATTCAATTCGTTTTGATTAATTCGTTAATTTTTTTTCTATTATTGACAGATGACAGTAGACTAGCCAAATAAATGAAACACAAAGCTCTTTTAACAAGTAGGCCTATCAATAATTATTTATTTGTTAAATTATCTGCAATAAAAATCCGTGCTGCAGGACTATCCATTTATTTAGCCTATATTCAGTTTAATTTTCTATTGATTATATAGGACTATACTTTATCTATTAAAATTAAACTGCATGTTTCCATTGATTGTGAAGCTAGACATTGAAAATTGCAGATCAAGCGCATGGGGCTAAATGTTTTTTCTTGTTATGAATTGTATCCTATTTTCCGTTATTACAGTTGACTACGCGAAGTGATATGGAACTGTAATGCGGTCAAGACCTGCCTGGAACTACTTTAGCTGTGCGTTTCCCTGAAAATAATGCACACCTTAGAACGTTTGTCAACCAATCAGATTCAAGCATTCAACGGCCCTGTAGTATAAATAGGTGATAATAGTAATATCAAAAGCTTATTTTCATAAAGTTAGTGAAAGATCCAATCGATCCCTGCCTGAGGAGATCTCGTCAGACGCAGTGATCAGGTGTAACGTCAAACATGATCATCGAACATTATATAAGCATATAACGTTAAATCAAAGCTTTTTGTGCGTTATTACATGAAATGGAAGCTAATCAAACATGTTTGTGTAAACATCAGTGTACAAGAAAATGTGATTTAGCAGGACTTGTGTAACGTTATGTAAGTTAGTTCTATAGCTGACAGTTCCTCTCTATCAAATGTGTTTGTACACTATTATTGTATAATAAAAATAATAATAGCTTAAATAGTATAACAAATTTGGCTTTTTTCTAGCCACCCTAATGACCTTTTTGTGTGAGAGAAATAAATTCACACTTTGGAAACTGGCCATCATGAACACTCTGCCTCTTATGAGAATAAGTGTATATATATATATATATATATATATATATATATATATATATATATATTATTACGTTTATATATATATTATCCTTTAAACCTGTACACGTCATCTCTCTTTCCCGCCACACATGGAAATGTCCCACAGAACCTTCGCGGGGAAAGTCCTGTCAGCTGTTTATCTGCGCTTCTGGAGAGTGGAGGGACAGACAGAAGCTCGACAAATAAAAGTAAGTAGTTATATCATCTATAATTATGTACTAAATTATTTTTCATAAAGGTGATAATAGTAATATCAAAATCTTATTTTCATAAAGTGAAAGATCCAATCGCGTCAGACGCACTGATCAGGTGTATAAGATCAAACATGATCATCAAACAATAATAAGCATATAAATCAAAGCTTTTTCGTGTTATTACATGAAATGGAAGCTATCAAATGTGTTTGTGTAAACACAATCATGGTTTACAAGGACACATGGTTTAGCAGGACTTGTGTATGTAGTTCTATAGCCGACAGTTCCTCTCTATCAAATGTGTTTGTGTAAACACAATCATGGTTTACAAGGACACATGGTTTAGCAGGACTTGTGTATGTAGTTCTATAGCCGACAGTTCCTCTCTATCAAATGTGTTTGTGTAAACACAATCATGGTTTACAAGGACACATGGTTTAGCAGGACTTGTGTATGTAGTTCTATAGCCGACAGTTCCTCTCTATCAAATGTGTTTGTGTAAACACAATCATGGTTTACAAGGACACATGGTTTAGCAGGACTTGTGTATGTAGTTCTATAGCCGACAGTTCCTCTCTATCAAATGTGTTTGTGTAAACACAATCATGGTTTACAAGGACACATGGTTTAGCAGGACTTGTGTATGTAGTTCTATAGCCGACAGTTCATCTCTATCAAATGTGTTTGTGTAAACACAATCATGGTTTACAAGGACACATGGTTTAGCAGGACTTGTGTATGTAGTTCTATAGCCGACAGTTCATCTCTATCAAATGTGTTTGTGTAAACACAATCATGGTTTACAAGGACACATGGTTTAGCAGGACTTGTGTATGTAGTTCTATAACCGACAGTTCATCTCTATCAAATGTGTTTGTGTTACTACATGAAATGGAAGCTATCAAATGTGTTTGTGTAAACACAATCATGGTTTACAAGGACACATGGTTTAGCAGGACTTGTGTATGTAGTTCTATAGCCGACAGTTCATCTCTATCAAATGTGTTTGTGTAAACACAATCATGGTTTACAAGGACACGTGGTTTAGCAGGACTTGTGTATGTAGTTCTATAGCCGACAGTTCATCTCTATCAAATGTGTTTGTGTAAACACAATCATGGTTTACAAGGACACATGGTTTAGCAGGACTTGTGTATGTAGTTCTATAGCCGACAGTTCATCTCTATCAAATGTGTTTGTGTAAACACAATCATGGTTTACAAGGACACATGGTTTAGCAGGACTTGTGTTTGTAGTTCTATAACCGACAGTTCATCTCTATCAAATGTGTTTGTGTTACTACATGAAATGGAAGCTATCAAATGTGTTTGTGTAAACACAATCATGGTTTACAAGGACACATGGTTTAGCAGGACTTGTGTATGTAGTTCTATAGCCGACAGTTCATCTCTATCAAATGTGTTTGTGTAAACACAATCATGGTTTACAAGGACACATGGTTTAGCAGGACTTGTGTATGTAGTTCTATAGCCGACAGTTCCTCTCTATCAAATGTGTTTGTGTAAACACAATCATGGTTTACAAGGACACATGGTTTAGCAGGACTTGTGTATGTAGTTCTATAGCCGACAGTTCCTCTCTATCAAATGTGTTTGTGTAAACACAATCATGGTTTACAAGGACACATGGTTTAGCAGGACTTGTGTATGTAGTTCTATAGCCGACAGTTCATCTCTATCAAATGTGTTTGTGTAAACACAATCATGGTTTACAAGGACACATGGTTTAGCAGGACTTGTGTATGTAGTTCTATAGCCGACAGTTCATCTCTATCAAATGTGTTTGTGTAAACACAATCATGGTTTACAAGGACACATGGTTTAGCAGGACTTGTGTATGTAGTTCTATAACCGACAGTTCATCTCTATCAAATGTGTTTGTGTTACTACATGAAATGGAAGCTATCAAATGTGTTTGTGTAAACACAATCATGGTTTACAAGGACACATGGTTTAGCAGGACTTGTGTATGTAGTTCTATAGCCGACAGTTCATCTCTATCAAATGTGTTTGTGTAAACACAATCATGGTTTACAAGGACACGTGGTTTAGCAGGACTTGTGTATGTAGTTCTATAGCCGACAGTTCATCTCTATCAAATGTGTTTGTGTAAACACAATCATGGTTTACAAGGACACATGGTTTAGCAGGACTTGTGTATGTAGTTCTATAGCCGACAGTTCATCTCTATCAAATGTGTTTGTGTAAACACAATCATGGTTTACAAGGACACATGGTTTAGCAGGACTTGTGTATGTAGTTCTATAGCCGACAGTTCCTCTCTATCAAATGTGTTTGTGTAAACACAATCATGGTTTACAAGGACATGTGGTGTAATTCTATAGCTACATATATATATATTTTTTTATTCATTTAAAAGTTTTTGTTGAATGTCATGTAGCCTTAGATGTTAATCTTCAATGTTTTGTTCATTTAGTGACAAGGATCTGTACAAGATCAAAGGGCGGACGTACCCCCATTGAAGAGGCCTTGTTTTATATACAGGAGAGTAGAGACAAGAATTGTATCCAAGCTGTTTTTATAAATGATGTGAAAGGTAAGTAATTTTATTTATTCTAATGTATGTTTATCAATTAACATTTCTCTAATTAAAATCCAGACATGTTGTTTGCATTCTAGATCCTGTTTAGTCCTGATAATAACTAGCAGCATTCCCAAAATCAAACTGCGTTCACGCCACTGATCTATATAAATGACTGGATTGCTCATGACACCATAAATAGGGAAGCCACTGTGCCACCATATTGGTATTCCCTAGTATTTAGAATTAATTGGAAATTATCTGATTTTAATGAGGGAAAGAATCACTTAACGAGTCAGCAGATTTTATATCTGTATTCTCCCTGTACAATCCTTCCATGCAAACATCCTAAACTAGGGCCCTATAATTTCCGCGATCACGGAATCGCGGAATTGGCAAATTAACGCGGAATCTAGTGTCAACGCGGAATTTTGCGGAATTTTACATATTTGGAATAAAATTCTGTTTTTGTGTGGGAGAAAAACGTATGTCTGAGGAAAATCGCATATTACTGAAAGAACGAGCAGAGAGAGAGGCCCGGTCGCGCGCGCGTCTTCAAACTGTCTTGCTCTCTCTCACTCCCTCGCGCTTATTAATCTAAATCAATTGAGAATTGACACAATGGTAAAAGATCGGAAGAACGAAGTTTCACGTGGAGCATTCGGATATTTTTTTCCTGAATTACCGCTGGGTGTGAATTGTGCAAAAAAAAACTTTTTTACCTTGCCTTCTTCTCTGAAAAGCGTTCTGCCCATTCAGCTGACATAAAAAACACTTTCAATAAACTAAACAAAAACCTATCCAATGATGAAATGTTTTCTGTGTTGACAAATCTTGTGCGATGTCCTAAACTGCCGGATAATCACTCAACGCGTACAAGTCCGCTAATGACACGTCCGATTCGCGAACTAATGACTCCTTTAAACCGATTCAACCAAAACAATCTTTTAGTTTAGACTGTTTGCGGTAAATGCAGTTGGGTTGTCGAGGTCAAAACTGTAAATAAGCTGTGAATCAAATAAACTTACTATAAATAATGTTATGTAATTTTTACTCTTACACTGAATATTTGGATTTTGTGAAGGTGTGAATCATTTTTGATTAATATTTAATATAATAAAGTTCTGTGTAACAGATTATCAACGGAGATTATTACCACCCGCCACAAATTGATTTATAGTCTGTGGGAAACACTGAGGCCTGTTTTAAAAAGAGCTGTTTTGGTGTGTACCACCTTAAATGGGAATGAGCTGCATATCCCCGCCCTGCTTTTGGATGAGGGCGTAACTTAAAAAATAATAATTTGCATACCTATGGCAATAAACAGTCAGTAGAAGCAGAATGGCTGAGAGTGAGAGACCCGCTGTTCTGTATGGCATTAAGCCGTACATGTATGAACCGGAATCAGACCCAGATGATGAAGAGATTCCGGCAGAAGAAACACGAATGAGAATGGACCAGAATATACTTTATAAATATAATATACGAATACTTTATAAAATAATATAAAAATACTTTATATATATTAAAATATATATAAAAAAAATAGTATTTTTTGTTAAACTTCATTTAAATAAACAAATATTCGTATATTCTATTTTTATGAGCCTGATTATTCGAAAGCAATATTTTTGAAAAATGCCCATCCCTATTTTAGATAGTGCCTGATTGTTGACAATCATACACACTGCTCAAACGTTCTAAAACTCTTCAAAACCAGTTGAAACAACTGGATTGAACTCTTCAATTGACTTTTGAACAGGTTTCACAAATAGACCTAACAATCTCTGTGTAAAACTATGCTGCCATCTAGACATGTGCCGGTATTTGGTAATGCGATAAATCGCAGTAATGAATATTCACAATATTGTTATCGCGGGCACTTTAAAATACCGTGAAAAATAATAGATCCGAATTTAGATTTTTAGAACGCGCATTAGCTTATTTTCCATTAACCGCTTAAACAAACACTGCGTATCTGCGCGAAACACGTGCACACTCTGATGTAAACAATCGCCACATGTTTATAAGCACTGTGAGCATGCAGCGCAGTGCGCACTCTAGTCTAATGTAAGCAATCCTCACATGGGAAATTTGAGGGAAAAAACACATTTACCTCAGCAAAGCCATTTAACCCCCTGAGGTCGACGGTATCGCCGGCGATACCAGCTCGCTTTTTTTTTTATCAGTGTAAAAGAAACTCATGAATACTCTGTTGACTTTGATTTTCCATAGGAGTTCCATACATCAATCGATTCTGTTAAATGTGTATTATTTTTATGTATACTCACAATAAAAACATAGTGTTGTGCTTTTCGACAAATAAAGAAAAATAAACACGAAGCGAGTTCTGCCTTCTCTCTGTCCGTGTAGTCCATTCTGAAACGCGTCCGAAAATGAACCATAACTCAGTGAATACTTCTCACACATACAAGTGATATATGTCTTTATGAAGCTTGAAATCTCTTCTTTTAAATGAAGTAATTTATATAAAAAACAAATATTCTCATCTTGTGAGATCTGTATTAAAAGAGAGCGATTCCAGTAGACCTAATTAGAGCTAATTCAAATGTAATGTGACTCCGCCCACGGAGAGCGCACGCTATTCAAACGCAAATGGCTGAGGTAATCCGCGCAATCCTGTGAACGCCCCCATCAGCTCGAGAAAACCAAAACACAAGTTTATTCAGAACATTACTTGCTTACACCGTCTTGCAGCGCTGTGAGGAATAATGAGGAATACGAGGAATACGAGCTGAGGAATACTAGTAAGTTTTTCCTTCTCGGGTTTCTGTTTATTGACGAATGAACGGCATGCGCTCTGTTTTTTCTCCATTATGGACGCGAGCTCTAAAAAAAAAACACTAAAAGACTTTCAAACTTTCACAGAGACCTCAAAACAGAAAGTACAAATCCTTTCTTTAAAACGAATTTCGTTTTGTATCAATTGTATCTTAATTTTAATAATTTTTTCACTAACAACTTTCCTGGATTTAAAGTAAATAAGCCTATCTTCAACGAATGATGATGTTTTAGCAAACTGTATTGCTATACTGAGATGAGTAAAAATCTATATATAAAATAGCCTAATATTTTTGTCAAAAATAAAGTCATCAACTAAGATGTTAGCTGTTCCAATGTTGGCTATATTCAAAGTAATGAATACATAGATAAAATGTAGGCCTATAATCTTTCCTTTTTTTTACAAAGAAAGAGTACACTTGAAATATTGTTGAAATTGTAATTATTGTTGTAATTGTAACCTTTTTAATAAAATAGCACAACATATGTACAAGATAGATGTAAGCAAAATCTTAAATGGTCAATATAAGTCTTCTTCTAAATATCTTTTGTCCAAGCATTGTGGCTCAGCCAGTTTCACACCTGTGTGAATGGCTCATCATTATGCAGAGTGGGTGGTAATTCAGGTGAAAACCACTCCTCGTTCACGCCCCCTCGCATATTGGCTTTCCAAGCAAAACCTGTTTTACATCAATTTAAATCAATGTATGGTTTTATTTGAACGATAAAGCAAGACTATTTTCACATAATTTTGAAGAAAAAACTATAGGCGACGACATCCATTGGTCAAAAGTCTTATTGACACATATTTACTATGTGTTTTGTGGCCTTATTTCAGAAATTTTAGTTTTTAGTTTTTTCAATATCCACGCATAAACATTATTCTCTCAAAAATTAAAACATGTACATACACGTGGCTCACATATTATGGTAGCCCTGTTTGTGCTTTATAGAGTGAATTTACACCTTTGCCATTAATATGTTTATAAGCAACTGAAAAAAGCACAAATGTAAGAGCATGTCAGAACATCTCAAGGGCCCAGAAAACCGCTCAGACTCCAGAGGGTTAATGACCAGCACGTTAGTCGACTAGAAGAAATAGCTATAGAGGAGTATTTTGCTGAATAGGTGCCCTTTATTACATATTCATTATATTTTTACTTGTGTCCTTACATAATTGTTATTATAATGAAAACCACATTATGTTTGATTTAATGTGTTATTTTTAACCTTTAATAATACCAGCTGATAGGGCTCTCTGTATGGTTACTTACATGTTTGATTTTTTTTTTTTTTTTCATGAGAAAAAATAACATGGGCTATCTACTGTAACTGTAGCCTACATAATATTTATTCAAATGAGTCAAGACTGAAATCAAATCCCAAGTATTGAATTGAAATCGTGAAAATTGTGTTGAGCAATAATACAAACAGTAGCCTACCAGTCATTGTACCATGTAAACATTGTACATTGTCATCACTCTGTCTCCTCTCCACCAGTAAGCTGGTGTGTGGTGGGCGTTCTGGGGCAATATGGCTGCCGTCGCATCATCCAAGTGGATGCTGCACATTGGTGGTGGTTGAGGAGATTCCCCCAGCTATGTAAAGCGCTTTGAGTGCCGAGAAAAGCGCTATATAAATGTAATTAGGGATGCACCGATCCACATTTTTTCACTTCCGATCCGATCCCGATACCTGAATTTGGATATCGGCCGATACCGATACTATTCCGATACCAGAGCTGTGTTTGCTTTAATATTATTATTAATTTCATTTTTGTTTATTTTATATGAGGCTGAAATAAACTTCTCTCAACAGGCAAGTAATAATATGTTATGTATGTAGCCTATGTATGCATGTATGTCCCAAAAGGCAACTTGAGGTAAGTTATAAGGTCAGAAAAGGAAGTCAGAAAAACAGGAAATCCTGTTAACAGGAAAAATCCCATTCTGAAAACAAATATGCAACTGAGGTTTCAAATTGATTGTCATGTCAATATTTATTACATTCCCAAAATGTCAAATACTTGCGTCTTGAAAGAAAAGTGCAAGTGTAAACATATTACACACACACACTATCTGAAGGGTGATCCTCGCTCCGATGCAGTAAATGCTCGATCAACATCAGCATCGTGCAAACAAACAAGCGGATTTTGCCTCAGACGCGCGTCGACTTCGCTTCAAACTTTTGCTTTTTACGCACGTCAATTTTTCTCTGGACACGCGAATGGATTCAAAATATTCAAGCGTCCAACTAGACGCGGTAGACGTGAATTTGACGCGCTATTCGCGTTTGGTGTGAACGCACAGTAACGTTGTGCTTTTTTAAATGTTTTATTGAGTTCGTTGTGTTGTACGACGCGAGGGAGCTTCAAAGGACTTATTGCATCATTGCATTTTGCTGTCTTGCTCTGCGGTGTTTCCAGTGTGAAGTTTATCCACACAGCAGACGTTGTTGGCTAGCCGCAAACTGCGGAATGGATTTCCTGAGCGGGAGCGTGTCTCATAACTCTGTGTCTCATTGAGCCGCGCCTCCGTTCAGGAAATCCATTCCGCAGTTTGCAGCCAGCTAGCAGACTATCCAGCGGGAATCACTTTTGGAGTCATTTCAGCAGACGTTAAAGCGAGCGCAGACATGACTCATGGATATCGGAAATCTCCGCAGGTTGGATCGGGAAAATCCGATACGTGAATTACGCTGGTATCGGGTCCCGATACCGATACTGGATCGGATCGGCCCCATCCCTAAATGTAATGAATTATTATTATTATTATTACATGGTACATTATGTTGTCACTAAAATGAATAAAATTCTGTTTAGTTACCGGGTTTTTTTACATCCCCACCCAATCTATCCGTTTCTCTTGTGCAAATAATATATTGTGATAATACTGTATACTGTGATAAAAGCTCAATCAATTAGGGCTGTAATCAACCAAAGAAAACTGAATGAATTGAGAATCTCACCTATAATTCCGATAACATCTGCAATTTTCATTCTATCAGCTGATTTCTGTGAATGAATGTAAAACTAAATGTATATTGCAGCACATGGTGAAGGCAGTATATACATTAACGACGATTTGAGACAAATATAATGTCAATTAAATATAAAACTATGTAAATAGCGCTCTGTGGTGCGGCAAGATTTTGAACGCGGTCCTGAGCTGTTGCTGGGCGCCGCGGACAGTCAGACGCCGCCAGTGTGTGTACACTGAGAATAATGTGTTCAAATTGTAAAGACATGGCGCGGCGCTTCTCGTCTCGAAAACAAGGGGGTTGTTCTGAAGACAGACTGTTACCTGCGAAACAGGAGTGCTCTGAAAACACCCCCATTAGCAATTCCTGCTTTCCACCTGATGAAATTAACACGGCAAACACATCGACCAATCAGAATTTTGGTCGAGCAAGAACGTATCGACCAATTAATCGACTAGACGACTGAGAGATTACAGCCCTACAATCAATTAATCGCAGCATGAAAATTTGATACCGGCACATGCCTACTGCCATCTTATAAAGTCATTTTTACTCACCAGTAATTTGGCTCCATTTAATATTTTACCTTTCTTCATCATACATGTACTTCTTTCATCAGAAGAAAAATGATCAAAATGAAACATTTGAGTCTAGATTTTTTCCACAAAAAAAAAAAATTATGGCACGGAATGACTCAATTATATACATACTTAATGACTTTTAATGATGCCTATTTTTTTTTTTGTCAGGACATGGAGTATTTGCTACCCAAAGCATAGCGAAAGGAGACTTTATTTTGGAGTATAAAGGAAAACTTGTGGAAAAACAGGTTAACAATCCGTATGCATACAACTTCAGGCACCACAATATAGATTTCTGGTGAGTACTAGTGACCATGCAAAGTCTTATTCTTAAAGTATGTTTAAAGCATTACTTCTAACCCCTCATTTACACTGCACACGTCTGCGGCGCATTACGGCTGCGACAAGGTTTTATTCCGTCCTTCACGCGGTGCCAACTCACACCGGGAGCATATCAGAAGCGGAGCGACTGGATGCGTGAGACCACGTTATTTGCCTGACCCCGACGTGTTTTTTCTTGATTTTGGGGTTTCTAGATACCATGGCTAAATGTTTATGTTTTGTCCGGTGTAATTGTGTTTATTGTTATGTTTTTTGATATGTCCTATTTTGTTGTGCTGTTGCCGGCATAGTTAATACACTTAAATGTCCACCATAGAGGAAAAAAAATATAATTTAATGTATTGGAAATTTGTTTGTGTGTGTGTGTGCTATAAGTATACTAAAAATACATTTACATATTTATGTGCTTAATAAATAAAAAAATACCCTGAAAATTTACTTTTTTTTACCTCCTAGGATATATTGCCAATATACGTCTTTATTTTGAAATTGAGTTTTTTTTTTTTACTTTTATTTTGTATTACCAGTGCGACTTGGACGCGCGTCCGTCAAAAATAGACTAGGCGCCTATTTTTAGCGAAGCGGTGCGGAGAGCCGCTTCTGGGAAGCTTCTGAAACGCACCGCGTCGCGCCCGGTGTAAACACAAGCATTGACTAGAATGGGCGCGATCAGCTCCGGTAGCCGTGTTGCAGCCGTAATGCGCCGCAGACATTTGCAGTGTAAATGAGGGGTAAGGAAGAATTGATTACTTATTATTCCCCTATTTAGCATTAGCTACTGAAGGGGTAGTTTTATTTTAAAACCAGAACACTTTTTTTTTCTAATTTCCTTTAAGCCATGTATTTTCATCTGTGAAATAGTTGACCATAAATTTAAGATTTTATTTGGGCACATTTTCAGTGAAATGTTACTGCTTTTTTGTAATACCTGTTTACCTATATATGCAACAAGTTCTTTGCTTAGTTGATCTTCCTCTCTGTTATATTATCATAAATAATCTTGGAGTTTTAGGAATTATTATTAAGATTATTAAAAAGAGATTGTAATTAATTGGAGGATTATTTTTAACCAGCCATATGATTCAGAAATACTGTAAGAAGTAGCCTATTAATTTATATGATTGTTTTATTATTTACTTCTTTTCAGTATTGATGCCTTAATGGATGATGGGTCCCTAGGAAGACGCGTCAATGATGACGCAAAACCCAACGCAAAAATGAAAAAACTTGAAGTTGATGGCCTCCCTCATTTATGTTTATTTGCAATAAAGGACATTTTTTTTGAAGAAGAAGTCACATATGATTATGGAGGAACTGGATTGCCGTGGCGTGTTAACACAACGTCAAAAAACAAGGTATGTTTACAAAAGTTCATGACTGATACTAGGGGTGTAACAGTTCACAAAATTCACGGTTCAGTTCAAAACAATACACTTGTGTCACGGTTCGGTATGTTTTCGATACAGCAAAAAGAAAGAAATGCCAGAGAAATTTCCTACTCGCGACGCGCGTACATTTGAAATAACCGTTCGGTTTGAAAATGCGTAACACCGAACCGAAAGCCTCGTACCAAACGGTTCAACACGATTACGCGTACCGTTACACCCCTAACTGATACAGACCTTTACAACTAAAAATCAATGTTGAATTGACGTCTGTCTGCTATCTGGGTATTATGTATTAAGAATATACTTTTGAATATATTTTGAAAACAGTCCTCTCCAAAGCCCACTCCTGCCCATGAATCAGCTCCAGAGCCCGTTCCTGCCAAAGAACATACTGTAGAATCTGCTCCAACCCATGAGCCCGCTTTATGTACATTAGGTAAGAGCACCGCTTTTCTTATTTTCTTTTCCTGATGTTGGTTTGCAGCCCTCTTGAATTTAGTCAAAATCACACAACACAACTTCTATTAACACAACAGAATCCACTCCAGAGCGTGATCGAGCCCATGAGGCCACTCCAGAGCGTGATCGAGCCCATGAGGCCACTCCAGAGCGTGATCCAGCCCATGAGGCCACTCCAGAGCGTCATCGAGCCCATGAGGCCACTCCAGAGCGTGATCCAGCCCATGAGGCCACTCCAGAGCGTGATCCAGCCCATGAGGCCACTCCAGAGCGTGATCCAGCCCATTGGCACCCTAAAGAATTCAGTCAAGCCGATGAGCCTGCTCAAGGTACATCAGGTAAGAGCCACACTTTACCTTTTTTCCTCATGTTGGTTTGCCACCCTCTTTCAAATGTAGTCAAAATCATGCAACGCAAATTCAGTTTATGTAATCAAAATCATGCAACACACCATCAATGCACTGTGATATTAAATTGAACCGAATTGTTGACATGATAATCCTATTCTAATCAAATCGTGACACCAGTCAAGGTTCACACACCCTAGTGTTCAATAAAGTTTTGTTGAGTTTAATCACCCTCTCAGTGTGATTTATCCTGACAAGGATAGCTAAGGACATTAGCTGAATCTATCAATTTCAAAAGTGAAAGTGTTTATTTTCTGCTTTCTTTCAGTTTGTAAGAAACACACTATAAAACCTGAACAACTGTCCTCTTTTGAGAAGTGTCTTGCTTGCC
Organism: Abramis brama; assembly: GCF_963993115.1. Classification (NCBI taxonomy): domain Eukaryota; kingdom Metazoa; phylum Chordata; class Actinopteri; order Cypriniformes; family Leuciscidae; genus Abramis; species Abramis brama. The sequence goes on along the minus strand of NC_139982.1, from coordinate 26,084,365 downwards.
ATGGACCATTCTCCTCTCTAAAGTGGTCTGGAGTCAAATGTATAGGTAATTTTTAAATTGTCTGGATTTTTTTATAGATATTTTGAATAACACTAAATTATAGTCCAGTTCTCAACAACAATGAATGGTGAACAGTTTGTTATTGTGAAATAATCAAATTACATTTACCATATTTGAAAATCTCATTTGAACTGATTAAGTGATTTTTACTTCTCAGGTTGCTTCACAGTATGGCATGCAAAATGTTTTGAAAAACTACGAAATGATGTAAGCAATTACCATAAATAATTACATTAAAATATATTTAATAAATTTCTATGCATGCATATGAAATTTAATTCTATAAATCTACTACACTGTTTCTTCAGTATACATCAGCATCAGCTGATGAAAGTGAGGGGGATGAAAGGTCCTCTGGAGAGGAATATGTCCCCTGTTCTGCATCTGATAATGACACAGACAGTGAAAGTGAAAACTCAGTCAGTAGTCCACTTGATGCATCAATTACATGTAAAATACATGTAGAAACGACACCAGATGAAACGACACCAGATGAGCCTATTTCTATGGACTACACAGAAGTTCAAGATACAACACAAAAAATTTACTTTCCTGACAGCTATTCAGAAACTCAAACATCATCAACACTTGCCAAAGCATGGCAGAATTTTTGCTTTGTGTGTGGAGAACCTCAGTCCAAAATTTCAAGACACTTTAAAGTCCATGCCAAAGAAGACATGGATATAGCAAAGGCTCTGAGTTTACCTGCAAAATCGAAAATAAGAAAACAACTGCTTGAAAAATTGAGAAACAGAGGCAACTTCAACCACAACAACAATGTCCTTAAAAAGGGAGAAGGTACATTAAAAGTAAAACGACGAGCATTTAAAAACACAGGTTCAACCCAGAAGACATATGAATACTGCTTGTATTGCAAGGGAATGTTTTTGCGAAATGAGCTGTGGAGGCACATGAGAGGATGCAAGTCCAAACCAGCTAAGATAGATAAAGCTACTGAGGGCAGACAGAGAGTCCTCACCATTGCTGCAGTGGCCAAATCTTGCTTCTCTGGTAAAACAGAGGAAGGGTTAATGAAAATATTGAGTAAAATGAATGAAGATGAAATTGCCCATGTTGTGAGACATGATTCTGGCCTTCTTCAATTTGCTCAGTCCCTATATAATCGCCACGGATTTCACACTTCAAAGCATGAATACATCCGCCAGAAGGTCCGTGAGCTTGGCAGATTCATGATAACACTGCGTAAAAAATGCCCATCTGCATCTCTGGATGATGCCATGAAGCCAGCAAATTTCATGAATGTCATTCAAGCAGTTAGAGAAACTGCAGGGTTTCATGAAAATACACATTCTTTCCAAATTCCAAGCTTAGCTTTAAAAATCGGACACTCCCTCTTAAAAGTTAGCGAAATTATCCAATGTCATGCTCTTATTGCTGAAAATGCAGAGTTGGCAAGCAGTGCAGAAGCATTCCAGAAACTGTACAAATCAAAGTGGTCGGAATTCATATCTAACTCAGCGTTAAGCACCATTAATGATTCGAAATACAACAAGCCGACCAAAATGCCACTCACTCAAGACATTGAAAAGCTTAATGACTATTTACAAAGAAGTGCAGAATCGGCCTTCCAGGAACTTAGCCAAAATACCTCAGAGTGCAACTATGCATGTCTCACCAAGCTAACAATGACCAGGATCATCCTGTTCAACAGACGACGGGTTGGAGAGGTCTCCAAGATGCCTTTAAAAAATTTCCTCCAAAGAGATGACTCTTACACATCTGACGAGCTGGGTCTTTCAGCTTATGAGAAGAGCTTGTGCAAATATTTTACACGAGTTGAGCTAAAAGGAAAAAGAGGACGAAAAGTAGCTGTTTTGCTCAACCCAGACATCACAAAAGCTCTGGAAATGCTTATTGAGAAGCGGGCACAATGTGGAGTACTGCAAGAAAATGAATTCCTCTTTGCCATTCCAAAGTGCTCTAGCTACTACAGAGGTCACGACTGTCTCAAGAGGTTTGCTGCTGAGTGTGGTGCAACTCACCCAGAGTACTTGAGATCGACACAACTGAGGAAACAAGTTGCAACAACTTCCCAAATTCTTAATTTAAAAAATAATGAACTGGACCAACTGGCAGACTTTCTAGGCCACAATATTAATGTGCATAGAGAATATTACAGACTACCTGAGGCAACCATCCAGGTGACCAAAATTTCAAAACTGCTTCTAGCCCTTGAAAAGGGTAAGCTGACAGAATTAAAAGGAAAATCTCTTGATGAAATCCAAGGTACAGTTACTATACAATTTTTTAATCAATTAAGTAATGAGTACTAACTAACATGAAATGAGCAATGTTAAGCTTATTTTTCCATTGTGTTTTCTAAGATTTTACAGACGAAGATGACGACCAGGACATTGACAGCGATGAAGACTCCAATGGAGCCAGACCTCTGGAGCTCAACTCAATCAGTAATGGTTAATGTTATTTAATATTTGTGTAAACGTGTATGTATGATGATTAATTTTAGTTCATTTTAGCATTCTGTCTGTGTGATGGATCTTATTGCAGTCAGAAACGGATTTTCAAAGTGTGAAGGGGAGAACGCAAGGGTATGTGAGGGGAGGCAAAGATAATAGCTGGACAATATTTGATATATCCTGGTTAAAATATGAAGCAGGTGTGTTTAATTGGGGTTGGAGCTAACTGCAGAGCAATGACCCTCCGGGAGCAGGATTAGACACTGGACAAAAGTTGCAATTACTGCTGGTCAAACATAACTTTAAGCATCAACTAAAACTGTTTTGGATGAGAAATCAACATTTTATTAATGTTACCTTGTTACCATTCATCCAACCATTTTCCTCCACTTACCCTGAACCAGTCCACGGTGGCAGCAGGCCAAGTAGGGCTTTCCATACTTTCCTTTCCCCAGCCACTTTCTCCAGCTCCTACTGTGGGAACCAAAATTGTCCCCAGGCTTGCAGAAAGATATCATCCCTTAAGCATGTTCTAGGTCTTCCCCAGAGTCCCTTTCCAGTTAGATATGCCTGGAAAAAAATCCTCTGGAAGCCATCCGGGAGGTATCCTAACCAGATGCCTGAACCACCCTAGCTGGCTCTTTGTAACTTGGAGGAGCAGCTGCTCTACTCCCAGTACCTCCAGCATATATGAGCTTTTCGCCCTCTTTCTCAGGGTCAGCCGAGACACCCTACAGAGAAAACTTCTCTCAGGTCTTGCATGTAACATTTTTCACCCCTGATTAGTTGCATCACTATGTCAAGCATAATGTGTCAAGTGTCAAGGAATCACCATGCTCCACCCTCACTCCATTCAGCCTTACCAGACTTCTAATCTCCTGCACCTTTCACTTATCCAATCATCTCATCAACCATATAACCTCTGTATAAACTGACACCAGACACAGTCATTGTCAGGTCTCGACTGCGACAAGGACTTTCGTGACGTTCCGATGAGCTACTTACCTGTGCTACCTACCTCCCAATCGATTTCCTGGTTCCGTGTTCCTTGTTTGCTCCTTGGATATCACTAGCCTGGATGCCAGCCCGAACCCCGCCCACAACATTTCTTTGTTCGGGAAGTTCGGTCTGGACTTGATCCGTTGAGGAGTACGAATACGAATGATGGACAGATGATCTACAATTACGTAATCATCCACATAACCAAAGAGCGCTTGGGTTGAATTAGTTTACAACAAAGATGACTGCCACTGGAGAATTGTGATTTCACGAGTTCACACTTACAAATAAGTTAGATAGAATAAATGCCTCATAGTTCCGAGATCCCCTTCCTTTAGTTCACTCAGCCCTGAAACAACTACGTGGTAACACCTACAGGCCACATTGAATGATGTTTTATTAACAAAGTTTGGGAGGAGCATGTTCAGATAATTAACCTAATTAACACGAGAGGAGGGCATTCAGTTAAATCAACTCCATTAACGATAAGAGGTATATATACAGCAGACCTGCCTCTGTTTGTTGACAGTTTATCAGCATCCCTCCACCACCCCATCTCCTGACTTCTTACTATTCCTACCACAACAGGGGGGAGTACTCTGGGTTCGGGCCAAATTCCGTGCTCAAAACCCCTGCCCTGGACAGCACACCAAATACACATAAACCTTAACTCTATCTAATTATATGTAAGTGTGAACTCGTGAAATACCTTTTGATGGGCTGGTAAAAGCCACCTCCGTGTTCCAAGACTTCACGCATGAGGTGCTCCGGAATTTCCTCCACTGATTTGTACTGGTCTACTACAACAACATCCTCATTTATTCCCGGAGTTTGGATCAACTATTCTTGAAAGCAGAGAAGTGCCAGTTCCATCAGTCAGAGATCCAGTTCCTCTGGTACGTCATAAACAAACAAGGCACCATGGATGAAAGGAAGGTGGATACTATCCTAAATTCCCACCACCATAAGGGAACTCCAGAGATTTCTTGGTTTTGATAACATCTATCTCTTCATCAAGAACTACAGTGTCATCACCGGCCCCCTCACCTCTCTCCTCCGTGGAAACCCCAAGTCTCTGTCCTCAAGTCTCTGTCTCTGTCCCTATTGAATGAGATTCCATAATCATTCACTGCATCAAGCTACGCCTTTTATCTTTTTGAATAAGCGACCTGTAGCGGCACAACTTACAGTTACATACTGTGCCTTTAAAATCATCTATGAATAAAAGTGTAGTATATGTTTCTTATGCAGCATGCAACTGATTTTTGAGAGGGAAACAATGTCATATGATTTCATATGCAATGAAATTTGGTAAATATGCCATGAAAAAAGGTTTTAATTTAATTTTTTTACACGGTATAGGTGAACATGTGCGAGATGAACAAGTCTGCAGAGATGCTACTTCATCCACTAAAGTTAAAGGTATGTCTGGTTTTGTTTCAACTTTGCATTACCTTGGTATTCATTTCTCTCTTATATACATTGGATTTAACTATGTTGTACTTTAACCATCTAATACATTTCTAATAGAGCTTGACAGACCAAAGAAAAAAAGGGCCTATGTAAAAAGACCATGGACCGCTTCAGAGGTCAAATCAGTCATGAAATTCTTTGGAAACCACATCACAAAAGGGAAGCTGGCAACTTTGACTGAATGTGAGGCTTGCAAGAAGGCAGACCACCCCATTCTTGCTTCACGGACAAGCCAAAACATAAGAGACTTTGTCCGGAACAAGGGCACAGCTTACAAGAAACAAATATGTAAATGAGTTTATTCTATCTATCTTCTATTCTATCTGTCACAATTCAGTAAGTGACCGTCAAATCAAACTGCTTCCCTAGCTTACAAGAAACAAATATGTAAATGAGTTTATTCTATCTATCTTCTATTCTATCTGTCACAATTCAGTAAGTGACCGTCAAATCAAACTGCTTCCCTAGCTTACAAGAAACAAATATGTAAATGAGTTTATTCTATCTATCTTCTATTCTATCTGTCACAATTCAGTAAGTGACCGTCAAATCAAACTGCTTCCCTAGCTTACAAGAAACAAATATGTAAATGAGTTTATTCTATCTATCTTCTATTCTATCTGTCACAATTCAGTAAGTGACCGTCAAATCAAACTGCTTCCCTAGCTTACAAGAAACAAATATGTAAATGAGTTTATTCTATCTATCTTCTATTCTATCTGTCACAATTCAGTAAGTGACCGTCAAATCAAACTGCTTCCCTAGCTTACAAGAAACAAATATGTAAATGAGTTTATTCTATCTATCTTCTATTCTATCTGTCACAATTCAGTAAGTGACCGTCAAATCAAACTGCTTCCCTAGCTTACAAGAAACGAATATGTAAATGAGTTTATTCTATCTATCTTCTATTCTATCTGTCACAATTCAGTAAGTGACCGTCAAATCAAACTGCTTCCCTAGCTTACAAGAAACAAATATGTAAATGAGTTTATTCTATCTATCTTCTATTCTATCTGTCACAATTCAGTAAGTGACCGTCAAATCAAACTGCTTTCCTAGCTTACAAGAAACAAATATGTAAATGAGTTTATTCTATCTATCTTCTATTCTATCTGTCACAATTCAGTAAGTGACCGTCAAATCAAACTGCTTCCCTAGCTTACAAGAAACGAATATGTAAATGAGTTTATTCTATCTATCTTCTATTCTATCTGTCACAATTCAGTAAGTGACCGTCAAATCAAACTGCTTCCCTAGCTTACAAGAAACAAATATGTAAATGAGTTTATTCTATCTATCTTCTATTCTATCTGTCACAATTCAGTAAGTGACCGTCAAATCAAACTGCTTCCCTAGCTTACAAGAAACAAATATGTAAATGAGTTTATTCTATCTATCTTCTATTCTATCTGTCACAATTCAGTAAGTGACCGTCAAATCAAACTGCTTCCCTAGCTTACAAGAAACAAGTATATAAATTATTTTTTTCTATCTATCTTCTATTCTATCTGTCACAATTCAGTAAGTGACCGTCAAATCAAACTGCTTCCCTAGCTTACAAGAAACAAATATGTAAATGAGTTTATTCTATCCATCTTCTATTCTATCTGTCACAATTCAGTAAGTGACCGTCAAATCAAACTGCTTCCCTAGCTTACAAGAAATAAATATGTAAATGAGTTTATTCTATCCATCTTCTATTCTATCTGTCACAATTCAGTAAGTGACCGTCAAATCAAACTGCTTCCCTAACTTACAAGAAATAAATATGTAAATGAGTTTATTCTATCTGTCTTTTATTTTATTCTTCTATTCAAACTGCTTCCCTAACTTACAATAAATAAATATGTAAATGAGTTTATTCTATCTGTCTTCTATTTTATTCTTCTATTCAAACTGCTTCCCTAACTTACAATAAATAAATATGTAAATGAGTTTATTCTATCTGTCTTCTATTTTATTCTTCTATTCAAACTGCTTCCCTAACTTACAATAAATAAATATGTAAATGAGTTTATTCTATCTGTCTTCTATTTTATTCTTCTATTCAAACTGCTTCCCTAACTTACAATAAATAAATATGTAAATGAGTTTATTCTATCTGTCTTCTATTTTATTCTTCTATTCAAACTGCTTACCTATTCCCTATTAATATTTTGTAAACACAATCATGGTATACAAGGACACATGGTTTAGCAGGACTTGTGTATGTAGTTCTATAATCAACAGTTCATCTCTATCAAATGTGTTTGTGTAAACACAATCATGGTTTACAAGGACACATGGTTTAGCAGGACTTGTGTATGTAGTTCTATAGCCGACAGTTCATCTCTATCAAATGTGTTTGTGTAAACACAATCATGGTATATAAGGACACATGGTTTAGCAGGACTTGTGTATGTAGTTCTATAGCCGACAGTTCCTCTCTATCAAATGTGTTTGTGTAAACACAATCATGGTATATAAGGACACATGGTTTAGCAGGACTTGTGTATGTAGTTCTATAGCCGACAGTTCCTCTCTATCAAATGTGTTTGTGTAAACACAATCATGGTTTATAAGGACACATGGTTTAGCAGGACTTGTGTATGTAGTTCTATAGCCGACAGTTCATCTCTATCAAATGTGTTTGTGTAAACACAATCATGGTATATAAGGACACATGGTTTAGCAGGACTTGTGTATGTAGTTCTATAGCCGACAGTTCCTCTCTATCAAATGTGTTTGTGTAAACACAATCATGGTATATAAGGACACATGGTTTAGCAGGACTTGTGTATGTAGTTCTATAGCCGACAGTTCCTCTCTATCAAATGTGTTTGTGTAAACACAATCATGGTTTACAAGGACACATGGTTTAGCAGGACTTGTGTATGTAGTTCTATAGCCGACAGTTCCTCTCTATCAAATGTGTTTGTGTAAACACAATCATGGTATATAAGGACACATGGTTTAGCAGGACTTGTGTATGTAGTTCTATAGCCGACAGTTCCTCTCTATCAAATGTGTTTGTGTAAACACAATCATGGTATATAAGGACACATGGTTTAGCAGGACTTGTGTATGTAGTTCTATAGCCGACAGTTCCTCTCTATCAAATGTGTTTGTGTAAACACAATCATGGTATATAAGGACACATGGTTTAGCAGGACTTGTGTATGTAGTTCTATAGCCGACAGTTCCTCTCTATCAAATGTGTTTGTGTAAACACAATCATGGTTTACAAGGACACATGGTTTAGCAGGACTTGTGTATGTAGTTCTATAATCGACAGTTCATCTCTATCAAATGTTTTTGTGTAAACACAATCATGGTTTACAAGGACACATGGTTTACCTCTCTATCAAATGTGTTTGTGTAAACACAATCATGGTTGACAAGGACACATGGTTTAGCAGGACTTGTGTATGTAGTTCTATAATCGACAGTTCATCTCTATCAAATGTTTTTGTGTAAACACAATCATGGTATATAAGGACACATGGTTTAGCAGGACTTGTGTATGTAGTTCTATAGCCGACAGTTCCTCTCTATCAAATGTGTTTGTGTAAACACAATCATGGTATATAAGGACACATGGTTTAGCAGGACTTGTGTATGTAGTTCTATAGCCGACAGTTCCTCTCTATCAAATGTGTTTGTGTAAACACAATCATGGTTTACAAGGACACATGGTTTAGCAGGACTTGTGTATGTAGTTCTATAATCGACAGTTCATCTCTATCAAATGTGTTTGTGTAAACACAATCATGGTATACAAGGACACATGGTTTAGCAGGACTTGTGTATGTAGTTCTACAGCTGACAGTTCCTCTCTATCAAATGTGTTTGTGTAAACACAATCATGGTATACAAGGACACGTGGTTTAGCAGGACTTGTGTATGTAGTTCTATAACCAACAGTTCCTCTCTATCAAATGTGTTTGTGTAAACACAATCATGGTATACAAGGACACGTGGTTTAGCAGGACTTGTGTATGTAGTTCTATAACCAACAGTTCCTCTCTATCAAATGTGTTTGTGTAAACACAATCATGGTATACAAGGACACATGGTTTAGCAGGACTTGTGTATGTAGTTCTACAGCTGACAGTTCCTCTCTATCAAATGTGTTTGTGTAAACACAATCATGGTTTACAAGGACACATGGTTTAGCAGGACTTGTGTATGTAGTTCTACAGCTGACAGTTCCTCTCTATCAAATGTGTTTGTGTAAACACAATCATGGTATACATGGAGAAGAACACCAGGTGATGAAGAGGTTCCACTTCAGAGCATAGGCGTGTCTTGTGGAGGCCCAAGCAGAAGTGATGGTGGCCACCACCTGAGGTGGTAGGGTACTCAAACCTGCCGCGTCCTGTCCAGAACACACACATGCAGCCGTCAGTTGTGTTCTAGTGCATCCAAGCCGAGGGTCCCCTCGGTCAGGGAATAAAGTGGGAAGTGTCTGGGGAGGCAAACAGATCTACCTGTGCTTCGCCGAACTGTTCCCAAATCAGCTGAACCGTCTGGGAATGAAGTCTCCATTCCCCGGGAAGTGGACGAAATCGTGAGAGCCTGCGGTTGCACAATTCAGCTCTCCCGGACTGTAAATGGCTCAAAGCGACCTGACTCCATAAGAGTGAAGGGTGAGTTGCGATATACAGCGGGAGTGCAACCTTGTTGGTTGATATACACTACTGTCGCCATGATGTCTGAACGGACTAGTATGTGTTGGTCCTTGAGCAAACGTAAACGGTGCAGAGTGGCGTGGCAGCCGCTGCGGATGCCATATGCCCCAGGAGCCTCTAAAATAACTTCAGTGGAACCGCAAACTTGCCCTTGAATTGACTCAAGAGTCAGTTCAGCAGTGACTACACGCGCTCGCTCGTAAGCTGTGCGTACATGGCTACCGAGTCAATTTCCATACCAAGAAAAGTGATCCTCTGCACGGGGGAAAGTTTGCTGTTTTCCCAGTTGACCCGAAGGCCCAGACGGGCAAGATAGTTCAGGTTGTGAACCCTGTGTTGCCGGAGTGGCACAAGGAGTGCCTCAACGACTTGAAGATGCAAGGAGACACTAGCCTGAATGGAAGTACCGTGTACTAGTATGCCTGCCCCTCGAAAGCAAACCGTAGAAACGGTCTGTGTCGAGGAAGAGTGGAGACTTGAAAGTATCCGTCCTACAGGTCGATCGCTGCAAACCAATCCAACGGACGAACGCATTCAAAAATGCGTATGGCTGTCAACATCTTGAATGGAAGCCTGTGAGCCTGTATATATATTCAAAATGTGCAGGTCCAGGATTGGCCGTAACCCACTGCTCTTCTTGGGTACAATGAAGTAGGGGCTATAGAAGCCGGACTACATTTCGGCCGGAGGGGCGGTCTCGATTCCACCCTTCGCCAGTAGGGTGGTGACCTCTGCACGCATGACAGGGGCATTGCCACCCACCATGGTATAGCAGACTCCCTGCTTTCAGGGAGGAGACTGCGAACTGAAATGCATAGCCGAGCCTGATGGTTCTCGCGAGCCAGCGGGACAGCTTAGGAAGCTCCAGCCAGGCTCCCAAAAACTGAACCAGCGGGGTCATGTGAACCACAGATGTACCCATGATGGGGCAGCAAGGCTGCGTCCTGACCATAGACTGTAAAAAAAGATGGACGACGCCCCTTCGCTCTCTTCCATTGATGAGAACTGAAGCCGCCAGTGTCCCGATATGGCGCTGACATATTGGAACTTGAGTCTGCGCAGTAGCGATCTCGGGACCAGACCTGCGCAGTAGTGAGCAGGAAGTAAAGCCGCAAAATCAACGCTCCGCCCTCACTCTCACAGTTCTGCACACTTTTTTTAAAAATTAAAAGAGGCTTGTTAAAATAAAGTAAATACAATCTCCTCAGTCCTCCGAAGATCCCGAAAAAAATGTCCGTTGGTGCTTCAGTGACTACTTCGCTCAGAGAACCTGTCAATCACAGCTGTCAATCATGACGTTACACCACCACATCACGTAACTAACTAAAAAACAACTTATTTTTGAAACAGACACTTGAACTTACATCAGCGTGATAAAAACGACAGCAAATGAAAGAAACCACCTTTGGAAAAAAGATATTTGAAGTGTAATTTAATTGTTTAGTTGGTCTCACGTCTCGTTGAATAACACGGGGAGGCGGGGCTTATGACCTATACTAGGACCAGTCACCGGGGGGCGATCGAGACGTTTTGGCTTCACTTTTCAGGGCTTGTGCGGCACGCTTGGTCCTGACAGAGAAGGCCAGGGAAGGACGAGTCTGGCGACAGAGGGGGATGAGAGTGGCGAGGTGGAGCTTTCACATTTCCATCTGCCCGTATCAGGAGTGCCGCTTTGCCTGCCGTTTGACAGCCTGCAGGGCTGGTGAATGCTGCTGCTGGGTCCGGGCGGGAGGAGCGGGAGCCACAGTAGGGCGTCCTCGGCGGTGAGCGGACTGAGGCGGCTGAGTCGGCGGCTGGGTGGAAGCAGCAGCTGGCCGCCGGGGCAGAATGTTTAATGGCCTCGGGCTGCTCCTGGGTGGGCGAAAACTGTTGGGCAAAGTCCTGGGATGCGCCGCAGAAGAGGCCAGCCTAGGATATGGGGGTGTTGAGGAACGTGTTTTGCTCAGCCTCCCGCATATCATGTGAACCACAGACATACCCTCAATGGGGCAGCAAGGCCGCGTCCAGACAGAGGAGGCTAGGGAAGGACGAGTGTTCCGCGGTGACAGGAGAAAACACACACTGTTGGCAGATCACTGCACAGACCAGCAGCAGGAAAGAGATCTCGCTGGAACACGCCATCAAACCAACACCGCTGAAGAGTCACTCGTCTCGTACAGTATCTAGAACTCGTAGACAGCTTGCAGTGGAGAGAAGTAAAGAAACACTCGGCTCCGATGGAAAAACATAATGCGAGATTGCCGCGCTGCTCCTTTTATACCCACGCGGTGGGGCGGAGTTGCGTTATGCAAATTCAAGTTTTGCCATTGGCTCGTTTTGTAAGATCTCGAAGGTGATAGGCTTCCAAGCGAAACCCCCATTCGTCAATCACTTACGTAACTCAGAGTGATTGAACGAAAGGGAACTGTCCCTTTAAACCTGGATGTCCTAGCAAACCATGATTCAGTTGACCATGGAAGCCTGTGTAAAATCAGGTGTGTTATTTTCCATGATTTTATGGTTAGAGCAACACTTTTAAGTGAGATGTATCTTAAAGAGACCATATAACATTGTTTAGCATGTCTGTTTAATTTGTAGAGTGTTAGGCACTGGGTGTCCCTCTAAACCACATTGGTTACATGCTGTCCTCGTAAACCATATAAAATCAGGTGTGTTATTTTCCATGATTTTATAGTTTGAACAACACTTTTAAGTGAGATGTATCTTAAAGAGACCATATAACATTGTTTAGCATGTCTGTTTAATTTGTAGAGTGTTAGGCAATGGGTGTCCCTCTAAACCATAGTGGTTACATGCTGTCCTCTTAAACCATATATACCAGTATGTGTGTGTGTGTGTGTGTGTGTGTGTGTGTGTGTGTGTGTGTGTGTGTGTGTGTGTGTGTGTGTGTGTGTGTGTGTGTGTGTGTGTGTGTGTGTTAGCAGCTCCGATAACCTCACACAGACATGCACTGAAAATTTCAAAAACTTTTAGCCTTTTATGTTCAAACCGGAGTCGGACAAAGATGGAGAGACAGGACATTTCTGAATGGTTAGTTGATGAATTTATGTAGCTGATGAGGAGTTAACTATCTTCTAGTCATTGATTAGCATATTCTGTCATGATAATCTATTAATTGCGTACCCGGGGGCGGGGTTTATGTAAATTTTAGGGTTAGTGATGTCACTAACCCATGAAGAAGCTCACTGTGTTGCTTAAAAAGGGATTTATGTGAAATAAAATATCTCCCTTTGCTTTAAACTTTGAGCATTGTAACTTTGTAGATGTTGTTTATGCTGAAACACCAACATTACACACTAACAAGTTAGAAAAGTGAAATCATAATCAACCACCCCTTTAACATTTCAGTTGCAACACTTCATGAGCTGACAACGAAAAGTCAGACATATTTCTGTATAATAAGTCTCTTTGATGAGAAAGCATCTGCTTAGAGCATAAATGCCAATATTTTGCCTGGCAAAATCTAATTTTTAGCAGTGTTTTGATAATGCGTGGAAAACAATGCAGTCCATTGATTTGAATTTCAGCATTTTTCCCTACTTTTTTTCAAAAACAACAGGAGGAAATATAATGTTCATCAGAAATTGATTGGATCATTGAATCCTTAGGTTTGAATGCAAACGGAATGCAAAGTAGGCTAATGTAGGCTAATTAATAAGCTATCGTTTGTTATCAAGTTATAATAATTATTTATAGAGCATTCAACGCTATCAATATAAACTGTCTTTATTCATTAGAACGTTGATCTCTTGGGATTTCATTTGCATAAAAAAAAATGTAATTGTTTTCATTGTATTAATATTATCACGTGACATTGTCCCCAACAGTTTGTGAATTTGTTGGACATTGGGATGTTTTAAAAGATCGGATACCAGACACAAGATCGTTTTTCTTCTTTTCATCTTCATTTATGAAATCTCTTATGGTATAAAAAAGATGTCCCACGTATTTTAGTAAAACTCTTAATCTGTAATGTTAGGTTATAGCACAGCGAGTGAGAGAGAAAAATAATATATTTGATTAATTCATATTCTGAATTAAATGCTACATTACATAAATATGAAACACATAACACAGAAGACTTTATAAGACAGACTATGAATGGAAAAAATAAAGACAATAGTTATAGATATTTTCAGTCTATTTGTATTCATAAATAACGTAATTAAACGAATTAAACAAATAATAGCCTAATAATAGGTTATAGGCTATTCAAAACACCCTCGTTGCTTAAATAAAATTTAAATACTCTATAGCTAGTAGTGTCTAATGAAACAACCATTTGTATCTATTTATTCTATCTTTAACTCGGCATTACAGTTTAAATTACATTAAATACGAGATAAATACATACGTTAAAAACCTCATTTTCGCGCATGCGCGTCGAACATCAACTCTACGTATTTTGATTAATCAAGTACGTCATCGCGCTACAGGTTGCAGCATTTTAGGTGTCTCGTTAATCAGAAAAACTCAGTTCAGGAGCTGCTAGTAATGATGAGACCAAGAACAAACCTGAACTAATGTCAAATTCGCAGCTTAACAAGCCAGGAAGAGCAGATAACAGCAGAAAACTGGATTTGACCGATTCAAGATGGAGATGTGGAACTAAATCGCTCCAATTATAATCAACACTACACACGATGGATTGTAATGATAGATTTAAATCATTATTATTCCGTATGCTGATTAATGATAATGATAATTCACAACCTAAAACCTTATTTAATGAGTAGCGGCAGCTACTGACAGTGTGTTACTCTTTTGTAGAGGATTCTTCAAGGGACAGTTCGTCCCAAATAATATGTACAAGTCTGGAACACGAGTTAAAAAAAGAAGAAATAAATTGCCTAGTGTTTACACAACCTATGCGTTACAACCATTTTTTACAGTCTATGGTTACAACATAAAGAGAAATACATTAAGTTATGAAACTTAAGAATTTAAAGCCTTTCAAGTGTGACCGTGCGTATTTCCATGCTATTTTGCAATATTTTACTGCCACCTATTGGACTCAAAGCAAAAATGCGCTGTGTACTGACCTGCAAACTGAAGCCATGCAATGTGTTCCCTTCACAAAGCAAACTATGTTACGGATTTTTATAACGACGTATCCTGAAGATTCCCAGATAAATCAGGCCTACATGTAAACAGTAGCCCAGTTGCCAGTGAAGAACAGCCAGTAGGAAATAATTCCACCATATTGATCAGGATGATGGCGGCACATACCAGACCTGGAGTGAAGTAGGACAGGCCTTGCCCAGATCACTGGCACAATCAACTCTCATTCACAAATATGTTTGATTCACAGACAGAACCTTTTCTTTCTTGCTGGCACAGATAGCGTTTTATTACAAAAAGAAAAAAAAAGTTGATGCATGATCATTGTAGCATTACCAGGAATATGTTGCATTCCCATCACTCTTCAGGTAGAAAGGTTGACTTGTTTGGGGAGGATAATGGTTATAAAAGTTGGGCTGTATTTAATGCAGGCCCGTAGGTAAGAATCAGTCTTACTAGCTACATGCAAATGGAGACCCATCTGTTCATTCACTCCAGATTCAAATTTCATCAAAGGGCGGGAGGGCATGTATGTAACATCATCTCTTTTAAGAATAAATTAAGTTAAAAACTATACCAAAATGTGTTTCTTTGTCCAAATCTTGCTCATATTGAAAGGATACAAGAAACATTTACAATTAACACCGGTGGCAAAATAAATCAATTTCAGAATATCTTAAATCAGTTTCCTCTAACAATAAGTTTAAGAATAAAACAGACCGACATAGGTTGCCAATTTAAGATTTCTGTGGTAGCTGTTGCTTTTACTTGGAAATTAAATAGCAGATTTTTGTGCAAGAGGAAAATCCTATCAAAAAGACAGCTTATGTTTTGGTCACACTTTAACGTTCCAATCGGTATATTTCGTTTTTTAACAATCCTCTGTTTCTGTATACATTTGTCTTTTATAAAATATTTGTTTTTTTTATTCATACAATCATTTTTAACTAGCAACATTACTATTCACTTTTAAGTGGCAAGATGTCAGACAGATCACCTAATAAGAACAATAGTATATAAACGACTGAAAAAAATCATTAGAGTATGTTTCTCTTCATAACAGTTCAAATTTTCTGTACAACTGTCTAATATGAATATTGCTGGTCCTGATCTGGTGGCGTCAGTGCAGTGCTGGAGTAAGAGACGACAGCAGCAGCGGTGGTGAAGATGGTGGTTTCTTGGGGGCTCCAGTCTGACACTGGCCTCTCCGGGTGACCCTGGAGGAGGGGTGTGCGGGGGCAGGAGCGGACTGACAGCGCTACTCTCTCATGCTGGACCGTTCACTGCTGCCTCGGGGTTGGCCGTGCGCTGCTCTGATCTGGTTGGGAAAAGGGGAGGGGCTTGATGTGATTGGTGGAAGCAACAAAACTAGAGGAAATGGAAAAAAGGTGGAGGGCACAGAACTTACTTGGCTTCATCCATAGCGGCCGCATCCTCAAGAGGACCATTTAGAGCTTCGCAATGGGCTTTTGCTTTCTCTTCTAAGTGCTTTAGACTGAAGGAGAAAAAGAAAAAGCATAAAAATTGTGGGGAAAGAAATTTATGTAATACTTAATATTAGTGTTCTTGTTACACATGTACAAACTAGTAATAGCAGTAAATTATACATATTTTATACACATATACTGTGTGTGTGGGAAATGTATAATATATACACACATTATGTAAACAGACTTATGTGAAATGCGATTCATCGATTTTACAGCCCTAGTAAGTACGTTAATAATTAATATTGCTATTACTGTAACAATGACACCTTAAAATAGTGTAACCGAAATTCCCATATACATGACAAATTAGGAAAACATTGATGAACTTTTCAGTATCTAGACAATATCTGAAATTAATATATTTATACATATTTTGTGTGTTATAAATACATAACTGAACTATTATAACAGTGAATATATTTATGGGTCAGTATTTATCCATCAACAAGATTGTCAGTAGATTCAGGAAATTACACAAAGGGGAGCCAGTACTTTTGGTAATATGACAACCTAAAAACCTAGAGACCACCTAGAGACACCTTTGGCCAATAAACAGAAGAGGCAGTTTTAAAATCTACTGAAAGTCTTGTCGATGAATAACAAATATTGTAAATAAGCATCTTTTATGTAAATTCAATTGCATTATGTTTAGAGATGTTCTGATACCCTTTTCCCCTTCCCGATACCGATTCCAATACCTGGACTCGGGGTATCGGCCGATACCGAGTACTAATCCGATACCTGGGTGTGTATCTATACAGCTGCAATTCATACTAGCCCTGTATGAATTGATAGAATTATTTTATAAAAGGTATTTTAGTTTTACAATATAACTGTATAAAAAGAATCTAAAAAATTATATATGAATAATAGGGGTGTAACGGTCCACAAAATTCACGGTTCGGTTCGATACGATACACTGGTGTCACGGTTCGGTACGTTTTCAATACAGCAAAAAGAAAGAAATGGCAGAGAAATTTCCTTGATTTACATTTTTTTTTAATTAAAACTAACATAAAGTATGATAATTTTTTACTTTGAGCAATGATGGAGCTATACTTGACATATAAAACAAAAACAGCTCCTTATAAAAAATGAAATGTAATATTGTAGTAGTTATAAACAAAGGTTTATTTTATTTCAGATTAACATTTGAGGGCAGCAATTTTATTCATAATGTCAAAATAAAACCGACGTAACGTTACCTGAAAGCACAATGTTTCTGGTTTCCACGTCAGCGCTGTTTGATCCGTTAATAACGGAGAATGTGAATACTTCTCACTAGATCTCGCAGCGATGTTATTACTTTAGTGGCAAATTCAAATGCTTTCTTCACTGGATCTCTTAGCGCTGTGTAGTAACAGTGTAGCTTGATCACGATCGGCTCGCGCTGCTTTGTTCCAAACTGTTTAATGGTCCGTGAAGCACAAAATAACGAGTAGCGTTTTCATTACGTTTGTCATTTGATGTTGGGCGCCAGCGTCTCTTACATTATGCGCTTGCCGTGCGCCTACATTTTAAATAACGAAATTTTGGTCGGAAGGAAAAATGGTCCAACGAACCGTGTTGCTAATACTTGTGCCTCGAAATTGCAGTATGGCATATGAGACATGTCGCCATTTTACTGGCTGGTTGGTCCAGTCTGAAATACTCATACTGTGCACGTTTTCATTTCTTCTTCGCTGCTCTAAACAGTGGTTGCATGTGGCAACAGCACAACTTCCTGTGTTGCCACAAGCAACCACTGTTTAGAGCAGCGAAGAAGAATTGATCTCCGATTTGCAGCGTTAAGCAAAGCTAGCGTGCATAACTAGGTATTGTTTAATAAAATGGTATCGGATCGGTACATGGGTAGATGTACTCGCCGATACCGATGCCAGAATTTTTATTGGTATCGGCGGCATTTCCGATACTAGTATCGGAATCGGAACAACCCTAATTATGTTTATGTTGGCATTACAGTAACATCACTGAAAGCCCCATATGGGCCAGTTCCTAGACTCCACTAAAAGAAAATTAATTGTTTTATTAACACTGACTTCATAAACAAATACAATAAAGACTCTTACCCTGGTTTCTGACAGTTGCCAGGAGGACAATTGCTTTTCTCAGGTTCCCCACTCTCTGCAACAAACAACTTTGCAGATGCGTCTTCAGAGGTAGATCGTTTCTCTTCCTCGCTACAGGACAATCAGAGAGGACAGCATTTTAAGGAGCTTTCATTGCCGCTCTCTTAAATACGAAAATCCCCATTTTAAATCCCTGGACAAACATGCAGAACGTAACGGACCACATTCAAAGCAACGGGGCAAAACGAAAAATGTTCTGAAATGGGATTCGATGGACAAATGAGATGTGAGCATACCGACTTACAGAGACGGGAGTGACTATGAACCACACAAGAACTGGTTTAGACGATGAGCTCGTTTAGTACGTTTAGTAGGTGAAATGGTGTAATAAAGCTAGCCATTTTTGCAAAGTGATCGCATGCCAGCCATCTTTACCTTTAGGGTGGCATCAGCAAAAAGGTGTTTAATTAGGGTTCAGTAACAACTATATCCTCCACTTAAGAAGATTATGGCATATTTCTGGTCTAGGGAAGGTCTACAGAGAAGCATCCTCCTTTATCAAGACGGATTTACACAAATTTAAGTTCACGCAGTGCCTGGATTTTAAAGGGTCTGCTCATACTCATTCATTTAGCCATGTGAAAGAACCCTGGGACCAAACCTCAGCAGAGGATGAGGAGGGAAACCATAAATCACCACCTGCTGATTTGGAAAGACTGGGAAACATATGGGCTTAAATCTTTTGGAATCATAATGAGCTACATCTAAAAGGATGTATGGGGCATTTCATGCCGTTAACAACCTGTACATCTGACATTAACATGCAAATGGTGATGGATACATTACGGCTTAAAAGAAAAACAAACAAACATACGAACGAACGAACAAACAAAACAAAACATGGTTACAAACCAAAACGCAGTGGCTGACATGGGAAAAAACCAAATAAAACAAGACACGCCCCCTGATTGGCTGTACATACCGATACGATTTCAACACTCTGAAGCCACACGCACGCCAAAGAGAGAGAGGAAGCTCATGTTGTAAGAGTTGCAGTTCAAGAAGGACAGATTGTTCTTTTTTTTTGCATTCTCAAACAGACAAAACAGATGTTACAAAGCTCTGCATCTTAACAGCCCCCGTTAAAAAGAGACAGTGGGCGGTCCAGGGCCTGTCTGACTCTAGGTACAGGAGGACGACGATACGTGACAAGGAAAAATCAGGTCTACATGCAGAGTGAAGTGAAGCTTGTGTCTCAAAGGGGAGAAGAGGAAGTGATGCGAGGCACTGTGTGCGTGTGAAACCTGCAGGACTCACCTTTTGAAAACAGCAGTTTCAGTTTTGGCGTCTACAGTAAGACTGACCGTCTCCTTCATAGAGCCATTGGTGACTGTTTCTGTGATGCGGTCACTGACAGGCTCTTCCTCAGGGTCCGAGCCATCCCCTACCTTCCCTCTAGGGGAAGTCGGGGTGGTTTCATTGGAAAGCCACTGATCCGTGTCTAAACAAACAAGATGGTTTTATTCGAACCACTGTGAGAGTTGACATATGGACAGGAGGAATAGTAAGAGGGTCTATTCTTACTTTCTTGCTGCATGGGCGCATTGACTCCCAGAGGGTCCACCGCTTCTATGCTGGTATCCATGGCTACAGGGGAATTGCTCCTCAAAGGATCCTTGGGGCTAAATAAAGGAAAAAAAATAAAATGAACCTCTAATGATTTTTCCACATTTACTTGCTTTGAGCTGCAGTATGTACATCTTCACTAGTGTGGGTCGAATGCATTTCTACAATTCATAAAAATGCATTAATTTATTATAATATATTTATTTATTTATTATGATATCATGTATTTAAATGTTAACATAATATTTAATATAAATATTAAAAAGGAGAAAAGGGAGCCTTGCACAATCAAAACCATTGAAAATTGAGAAGACTGTTCAAAAAAAAAAAAAAAAATAATAAAAAAAAAAAATCAATGCATGATCACTCACATGACCTCAAGCACAATCAGTGCAAATTAATTTTAAACATGCATTCACACAGCACATGAATGTACCTGACGGGTGTGAAGCTGGAGAAGTCGGCCCAACCCGTCTCTGTTTCTGCGTTTGGAGAGCTCCAGCCTGAAGATTCAGGTGCTGCAGCTGGTGAGGTTGACACAGGTGCGCTGGGAGTCGTGGAGCTGCCAGTGTCCATGGGTATGTCATCAAAATTTGCCGTCCATACCGGCCCTGATCCGAAGCAAGACACAGAACAAGGATGTGTGATCCTTGAACTTCAGCTAAAAGCTAAATGGTGGCATATTGCAGCTGAGAAATTCTATTCTCACCATCCCCCGAGTCCACTTCCATTCTGTCGTCAGAGGTGGCGTTAGTGGACTCAAACGCGTCTCGCTTCCCATCCTCCTCCTCAGAGTCCGTACTCTCTTCACTGTCTGTACTTCCTGAGCTCCTGTGTAGGAAGTAAGATGTGGAGAATAAAAAAACAAACAACAACAGCAACATGATGAAAAGCATTTCAAAAGTTATGTTCCATTGGTTACAATACCTGGGACGTCTCTGAGCTTCAGGGGCAAAAGTGACATCCTTCTCATCCCAGATATCTTCCTCATCTGATCCGGCATCTTCAAACTGCTGGATCTTCTCCTTACAGCAGGCCTCAAAGAGTGCCATGTTTGCCTATGGGAACAGCATGAACAAACTATAAAAACACTTCATGAGCTTTACAATAAATTCAGCTAATAATTAAAATTAATTTGATTAAATGTATCACATACTTACACTTTCATTAGTATTCAAGGAAAAATTGATGTCTGATATTCTATCAAAGGGAATACTGCAAGGTTAAAAAGAACAGGTTTTAGTTTGGTAAGGCCCTTAGAGCAGCACCCCATCACCCACAGCATGACTAACACAAAAGAAGAACCCATTCAAATGTGTTACGGTCACCAAGGCCACCACACCAGACTATTCAGAACACATGGGTAATCAGAACGGAGACATTTAAGTAATCAGATAAAACACTGTATGATCCATGATTTAACACACAACCCCCAAAACAGGCTTTGTGAGTTCATTGAAAAAAGGGATGCACCGATACCAGGGAGTGTGTGTACAGTGTTTGTGTCCAGACAAAGAAACACTGACAACAGAGAGAAGGCTATAATGGGGATAAAAAAAGGCTGTCTATGAAGTAAATGTATCTTATTAGTGGAATATTAAACAGAATATAGTGCGCAAGCTGATAAGAGAAAAGCGCGCGGTGGATTGAGCGCGCAGCGGCACAGACGCACGAGCTGGTCGAGCTCATTCCTTTTTCACAGACGTCAGTGGAAAGTTTGTAGAAAGTAAAACGAGGGATGTAGCTTATTATTAACGTTAACTGACGAGAGAGAGAGAGCCCACTTCTGTTGAATGCTCTTGATTGCTTGTTCACTCAGCACGTGTTATTTGGATTAAAACTAAACCGTTTATGCAAGTAGAACATGAACTGTTAGCTGATGTATGGTTCCCTATATTATTACAGGACGTGTGCAGGTCAAGAAGTTCCATGAACGCAAACATCCAAAGCACGCGCCCCGCAAACCAGTGTCTCAGACAGTGCGCGAATACTGAATTGAATCGTCTTTTACGTCTTGCGCTTGCTAGGGCTGGGACGGTATGGATTTTTTCTTACCGCGGTTGAAAAGCAAGAAATTCCCGCGGTATTGCGGTAAACCGCTTTAAACCTCAATGAATCCATGCCATTAGACACAACGTGAACACATGTGAAGGCCAGTGTTTATTTTTAATTTTTTTAATTTATTTATTTATTTATTTATTTTTGCGGTGATGACGGTGACGAGCTCAGACCCGCGGTAGGCGTCACATGACCTTGGTATTGCGGTAATGCGGTAACCGTCCCAGCCCTAGCGCTTGCACGGACGAATTCACGCAAAATTATGTAAAAACACAGTATCCTAGCAAACAAAGTCGGTTAGATCTCAAGTGAACGTAAACAGTATTTTCAAATGCGGTCCGTGCGTTCGGTCTTAAAGGGGCAGCAGTCTAATAAACCTGCCGCTGTTTTAATGTTAATCAAAGGACAAAAAAAATTACTCACTGCTCTTGACTAAAGAGGCAACCTTCTGTAACTTTGCAAAAAGATCCATCTGTATTTAATTTATACAGTAAAGAATATGCAGTGTTTTTTTCACATTTGATTATTCAAATTTCTGTACCTGTTAGATACCCGAAAAACTCAAAAAAACACTTTATTTGTAGCCTTTCTTTGTTCTATTTGGGCTATTTGTAATTTGATTATTTGTTCTTATTTTATAACTGACTGCTTGTCTTTAATAATGTTTTTAATTCACATCAATTAGGCTGGTAGTTTTTGTTGCAGTATCAAAATTGGAATAAATAATTGATATTTCACTGGTGTCTAAACATTTGAACCACTGACCCAATCCTCAGCACTGAGCCCTGCTGGAGCTGCTCTAAATATTAATAATATATCAATAATTTACAAATTACAAATGCAGTGAAAATACAGGTATCGGCGAATACCAAAAATTAATCAGTATCAGTATAGTACTCGTTCTGGAAAAAGTGGTATCGGTGCATCCCTAATTGAAAAGCAAAATCACATCCCAAAACAACCTTTAATCAACCAAAGCCCCACCAATAATGCTAAACCCTCCCCAATGTTACCAGCAGAAAAGGCGGTAAATTTGAAAAGCATCATGCACGATGGGTACTTACTCCCCGACATCATCCTGATCGGCAAACTCTTCGTCATTGAAGCCAAACTGCTCAATAAAATTGGACGTCATTTGTTGCATCTGATAATCAGAAAAGGCCTGGCAAACCCAGGACCAATGATAATGATATAGTCTTGACACTACAAACAAGCTTAATTTTAAAACAGCTGATAGCAGTTAAGCATCTTGCATCAAAAAAGCGTTAAAAGGACCAAAAATAATGTATAAATGCATTAACAGTTTCAATAGAAGGAATTAGTTTTATATTAACAGTACCATGAACATATTAGCATGCAGATAGCAGCTTTTATGAGCTCATCCAGGCACAGACTTACTTGCTGTAGGGAGGAGTCCTGATGAAATCCGCTGTCTTTGAAATCTACCTCATCATCGCTGGATGAGTGTATGTGGTGCGTGTTAACCTGAGAATGGAGGAAAGCAATGGGAAAATATAGTTTAGATGCCAATTATGCTATCAAAGCTACTTTTAAGCATCATAAAACAACTAAAACAACAGCATCATAAAAGCAACAGAAACCAGTGAATAAAACTGAGCACACTTACTAAGTCTACAGTGTTTTTCTTGTTTGTATCTGCTAGCTGTCCTGAAGTAAAGGCCTCCCATCGTTCCCGGTCCTCCTCTGAAAGCTCTGCAAATGAGGAAGTATGAGTGGAAATGGCTTTGAAAATAATTGCATAAAAATGTTAATGCTGTCAAACGAACCTGAGATGAGCTGCTGAATTTGTGCCCCATTGGGGCCCTTGTCACTGTTGTGGACTATAGAGTTTGCTATTCTTGTCAGGTGACCCATGTAACCTCTCCGCCGCCCACCCTCGGCCCTGAAGAAAGAAAGGAGGATGATTCAGTAAAGGCCTCTCCAGACAAAAATCACAGTCGCAGATGTGTAAATAGGATGGTTCCTCTTCTTCACATGTAGCCAATCAGATTTAGGAGTTACTTACTGCTCCTTCTCATTTGATCCCCAGGCATCAAGAATTCTTTGTATTAACTGGCACTTCTGAAAGAGCTGCAGATCAGAATGGAGAAGAATACATTAAACTTTGAAGTGTGAAGCAAACAGCTTGTGTTTCAAAGAGCGAGCGGGTGGAAGGGATGAAAAACCCACATGTTTAATAAGGATGTTTTCTCTTATGGGCTCTTGGTCGTTTTCTCTGTTTATTTCAGGAGATTCACTTTGGGTTGAAGGCATCGCTAAGATCATCGCCGTACAGATTTCTACTTGTGTGTGTAGGAAATTATTCCATAAGTATTTGAAGTACATGTCCTGTAGACAAAAATAAATAAATTTATTTTAAAACATTTATGGCTATAAAGCACAGATTGTATTATAAACATCCTTTCTGTCCTAAATAGTCTAAACTGTAATGAGCATGTAAAGTTTCAGTGTGACCAATTATAAAACGGCATATATAGTAAGTACAAAGCAAGATAGCTGACTACACATTAAAAATGTAGGTGTCAGTAAGATTTTTTTTTTTAGAAATTGTTTTATTCAGCAAAGATGCATTATATTGATAAAATAACAGTAAAGACATTAACAAATAAATGTAGTTCTTTTGAACTTTCTATTCATATCTATTCAAGCTTTTCTCATAGCAAAAAGATGTCACAGATCTCTTAACTGTGTCTCAAACACTCACTAGTATGACTCCCAAAGTGTTGAGGGCAATGAGCTCCTGGTTGATGATATGCGTGTTGGTCTGTAGAAGGCTGGTCACTAGTCGCACCACATTAAGACGAGTATTTCCCACCGGTGGATCCAACACTCCCCATGTGGTGTTCAGGACAGTTTTCTAATGTTAGAAGAAAAAAAGAAAAAAAACAGTAAAGACAAGTCTGAAAGACCTAAATGAAATGCTAAAAAAAAACACCTTTTTTTTTTTTTTAAGCATTTCATACACACATATACATACATATACACAATATATATATTTATTTATTTATTTATTTATTTATCATTTACTGAAATGTGAGGCTTAACTGTTTCATTGAATTTGATACCATCTAAATTGCATTTAGATGCATTGTTATACATACATACATATGCATGTATAACAAGCTATTCTTTGAAAGGGTAAGATTCTGCCAGGTTATTTATGTACAGGAACAAAGTCTTGTTGTCTAAAGCTTAATGTAATTAGGAATTTGGAGATTACAGTCTAAATGAGGTCAGCTGATATAACGTGCCAAAGTTGCAACACACATTCACAGTGTTTTCACACTCACCTTTGGGGGCTCGAGCAAAAGCTGGTGAAAATCTTTCAGTCTTGGTCTGACGGCATCTAGAATACTCTGATTGACAGAGAATGATGGGTGGTTCATTCCAGGGGGACAAATCTCCAGATGGCCTTCAAACCTGAAAGAGAAAACCAAGAATGATTGTCAGACATAAACTGAAAATGCAAATGCAAAAAAAAAAAAAAAAAATGCACTTGTGCTAAAATGTACTTACGCTGGTCTTCGTGTCTCAAAGAGAGTTAGGAGAATCTGGATTACACTGACTATGGCAGACTCGTTCTTCTCTTTGTCGAAGATGTTTGAAAGCAACTGCTCTACTGTCTCTTGTCTAAATAGGAAAACAAACAGTCAATTCAGTACTACAGTTTTAGCGTGCCTGAAACTGGAGCTCAACCTTAATCCCTCCAAAAATGCCACTTTATGAAGTCAATAGAAATACATGTATTGACATGGACAAACTTACTTCTCCAAAGTGGCCAGCAGGGGGTCAGGCTCCGAGCAGCCCTGTACTTGGAACATTTGATCTCTGCTCAACCGAATAATCTCACAGAGCGACTGGGACGCGTTTGAGTGTCTCTATGTGAAGGGAACAAACAATTACTGTTACGCAGCTATCGAGTAGGGATGGGTCATCAGGACTCAACAATAAGAGACGGTCAGGCACACATTTCAGTTTAACTTGTGTACATGTTATACATTTTAAATAGAATTTTTTGTTTTGTTAATATCTTTATTGGACTTCACTTACATCCTCATCTTGTGATGGTTGTACCATGTCAACCAGCCGCTGTATAACTTTCTCTTCATTTAGCCACTGCAGGAGAACAGATGAAGAGGAAACTGTGAGGTGGTATTATGATGACAGTGAGTGGATTAAATGAGTAATCCATGATGAATTCCCTGCTGTATTCAAATGAAAAACATCCAGATCTACAAAACAAAATACTGTGCATGCACAAAACCAAACCGCTTTACCTCAACAAAACAGAGACGTAGCATCATAGAAACCTTAATATACATTCATGTAGGTATGATAACTCACATTTAATACATCTTGTCTAAGCTGTTGTGGCTCAATGCAGGTGAGCATCCTGAGCAGGAGGTCCATAATGGCAGAGGTCCCTATGTGTTTGATCATCAGATCCACAAAGTCTTCCCTCTTCCTGAGGAACTCCACGATCTAGAGGTAGAAAGGAGATTTAGTTCACCTTCATGCCTCCGTATCTCCTGAACACAAACCAGTACGTCTGATCATGTACCTGCTCTGGTTTTCTCCCAATAAGGATGCTCAGGACCTTGCTGAAAAAACTGGCCAGCAGTGGATTGAGGGGAGGCTCATTCTGTAGGAAGCTGTAGAGTTTCATCAGTAAACTTTCATCTTCACCCAGCCTGTCATTGATCTGGCCAACGTCTGAGGTCAGGAGTTCACAGGATATGTTGGGATACCTTTCCATGAAAAAGACATGCAATTAAACATCTAAATAATGAGTCAAATACCCCTTAATATAATGTACCCTAAAACTAGACAGCCAACATAGGTCAAACAGTCTTTTTTAGCACGAATGTATGAACAAGCATCAAACATATTCATACTTATATTTGATCTTCTCCTCCACATCATCGTTGGGCTCCTGGGTGATGTAGCCCACGAGATCCTCCATGCACGGTGGCCTCACCAGGAAGTCCACAAGCTTGTGGTTCTGAGCCTTGCACTCCTGTAGGACGTCCTCCTCATCCATTACCTCTGTCAGCGTAACGTCATCTTTCTCCAGGAGTGTGTCGATGTGGGACGTCGTATGCAGATCAAATTTCCAAAACATGGTGCTGCTGAGGAATAAATAAATAGGAGGGGGTGGTTTTCAGATGCAAGAATTGAAAACAAAGTCAGGTTTTGTTCATCTATGAGTTTTTTTTATTTGCATTGTGACTGTGAAGATGCTACATTTAAAAAGGTGACTAATTACAAAAAGGCTTACCTGAGTGTAGCAGAGACCAGAGAGTAAAAACTCTGATTAAAAATAAAATAATGCTTGTGCTCTTTGGGACTTCTGGCCCATTACAGGCACCACAGGCGGTAGAAACTGGACAGACCCTCAAGTAAAGGATACATGCAGCAGAAACGTCCTCTGCCACAGCAAAAGCACTCAACACACACCTGCAACAGAGAACAGACAGGATTGAGAGTGTTACATCTAACATACCTTAGCCATCGGTAAAAAACAGTGAAATTCATCTCTCCTCTAACCCAAACAAATCAAAGATTAGTCATTTCTATAAACAGACTTGCCCGATTTTGATCACACTCGCTAGTCATTATTAGTCACAGCATTAAAAACAAATATAATCTAAAAAAAAACACATGCTGTTAATAACAAGAAACCCTTTTCCAGTTTGTCAGGTTCTCAAAAAGACAATTTAATTCTAGTTCTATCAATAGAGTATTATTTAATACAGAAACAATGCACCAGTTTACACTGACAAAACAAAAGGTAGTTTTGTTTGAGGGGGAAAATAAGCAATTTAGAAGAAAACCAAACAAGTTCCTTATGACGACATTGACAACCTAGCAACACAACAAAAACAGTTGCACTAATACAAGACTAACTACTCTGATTAGTCTTTATCACTACCTCAATGTGCACATGACTTTGTGGTTTCATTTTCCTTTCAGTTAGTTTTTCTTTCAAATAAGGCACAGATGACAGAATATCTCAAATAAGAGATTCAATTATACCGGGTTAAATCCAAATATGACCATTTGACAGCTCTGGCATTAAATTATTATAAATGAAGAGACCAACACACGCAGCTATGCATTATTAAGGGTACCCAACTGTTTTTCCAGTCTACAAGGTGGATGGACACACACCAGTGAGGTGAAAGGTTACAATGCTGGCAAGCAGCCATCTGGACTTTCATGAATGGTTAAGAGGAAGGAAAGCTTATTAATAGACTAAGGGAGTTGAGCTAGGCTCACTCGAAAGAGCTTTGACATTGGCCTCCATCCATTCTCAAGCAAACATGCTTTCCGTCAATTAACAGACTTTTAAAAACATCCCAAACAACCCAAAATTCGTCCTAAAACTCCTTCAAAAAGAGCTATTGCTATAAAAGTTCTTGTGATATCAATGTCACAAATAAAATAACAAGCGTTAAAACATTTTACTGTACAGTGACATTAACTTGAAGTTTGCTATAGAATTCAAAAGTCTGTGACCGAATTAATAAAGAGAACTTAATTTCCTATAACAACCCTGATTTACTTTTAAATCTGTATTTAAATGTATTGTTGTTCAAGCCTAAGCAGTTATAGACAAACTCAAATGATATAGGCATAAATTATCACTGCTGCTATTGCACAAGCAACATCCATGGGTTGAAGCAGTTTGGGGGGGTTGTGCTCACATATTCTCATTAATTAAAAAATGACAATTAATAGCCTATTGATACTTAGTTACTGGGTATATCAACAAATACTCTTCACACAAAATGAAATGGCCTGTTCAAAGGTTTCAGGTCAAAACACCCGTTTAAAGAAACTTATTTAGCAAGCCAAGGAAGCAATAAATTGATCAAAAGTGACAGACTTTTACATTATATGAAGTTCTTTCAAATAAATGTAATATTTTCTATTCATCAAAGAATCCTGCACAACTGTTAAACAAAAATATTTTATATATATATATATATATATATATATATATATATATATATATATATATATATATATATTTTTTTTTTTTTTTTTTTTTTTTTTTTTTTTTCTTGAGCACCAAATGATTTCTGAAGGATCCTGTGACACCGAAGACAGCTACAAATTCAGCTTTAACCATTACAGGAAATTGATTAGAAAACAGTTGTAATAATATATTGTACATTTTGTGCAAATAAATGCAGCCTTGGTGAGCATAAGAGGCTGGTTTCAAAAACATTTTTAAAAATCCCACGACCCTCCAATAAATGGAATTTAACAAAACCAATCAATCAAAGTGACAGATCATGATTATCTGCAGCACTTCCTCTAATTCTTAACTCGTTAGTCAACAGTGACGTGCAAGTTTTAAATTAATGTGTAGTGACGACTCGACGAGCCAAATAGAACATCTATAATTGGATGCGTGCATTAAAAAAAAAAAAAAGACACCACAGGTTTTTCTCTGTAGCCTAGACTGGCCGAAGCATGTATATTAATAATACTACCAGTATGCATAAAGCTGACATCCGAAACACTACAGAAACATAACATACTTTTGGTCAATAAACTTCTATGAGTGGATACAAGTAGTGGATACAACACCTTTTCTACATAACTAGAATTAGGCACATTTCTTTTTCATCTTTTAAAGTCTGAAAATTTCACATGCACTTAAAAACTGACTGGCGTAAAAGTCTCAATTTAACGTAAACATATCTTGGTCGTCAAGAACATCTATTCTAGACACTTGCTTTAAAATTAATGTCATCTATTTATATCACCTTATACCAAAAGACCTACTAAACTGTGATTTACTAGTCTCTACCTTCATCACAAAGCTAGATGTGATCTTTTAAGACATTGACACTCGGTACAAATCTTTCCAGGTTCACTTTATCTAGTGCAAAAGGTTGAAGAACAACATACTACACTAGATGTTATATACCTGTACCATTCAGCTTGAGCAACTCTGAGCTGAAGAAAGTCCTCGTGACTCCCTCTCAGGGGCTATAAAAAGTGTTGCCAAACCTCTCCAGCATCCCAGAGGCCACAACAACACCACAAGTCCTCCGGTTGCACTCAGAATCGAGCCTGCAAAGATGATCTGCCTGAATGAACTATAAAAATGGCCTGCCTTGTCAAACCAACTAGATTGTCTTTTACAAGAGTGAGCGATCTGCTCATGCTAACAGTCTTGTATGTGCTTTCATATAAAATCACATCACACAAGATAAGAAATAAACAGCTGGAAGATTTTAGCAGTGTTTATAAGGATGTGGGAAAACAAATGCAAACACAAAGATATGAGATCAGTACTACATATAGTAACCAACTCCACAGAGCTTGACGACTGTTTAAAATCTACAGTGAAATAAGATTATTATAGAAAAGAATTACATTTAACCCAATGTCTTGCCCTTTAATTAAAATAACCAAAGTCCTTGAATGATCCTTATGGAACACATTTATAACTTTTTTTTATATGAAAACAAAAACAGTACCTAAAACACTCGATTTGTTGGGTCTCCAAAATATAATCTTAAAAAGAACATGTGCAGACGGGTTTTCTGTTGGTGTTTTGGTGATGTCTCAAAACCCAGTGAACTGCCTACCTAGACAGCATTTTTGGGCACCACAAGCCCGTTCGAACATTACAATAGAATATTCATAAGCACTCATATTGCCCCAAAATGTTGTCTCTGCGGACAATTCACAAATATTTTGATACACAGGCTTTGTGTCTCACTTTCTGAAGTTTTTCGGTATGTCGGGCCCCGGCATTAGCCGACACTGAGCTTCCGCCAGCGAAATGTTAAGATTTGACACTTTTATAGAGCCTGGGTTAGTTTAAATACGCCGTTAGCCATATTATATGTAAAAAATAATTTAGTTAAATGAGAGAAATGCTGGAAATATAAAGCATTTTGACTCGACAAAACAGAGAAGTGGCAGCTGGCTAATGCTAAGCTACCAGAGACACACACAACACAAATACGTACCGATTAAGAAAGCGGAATATTGCCAAAGCCCGGCATGAAGACGGGCGAACCTTTGGATAAAACGGTCACCGGAATAAAAAAAGAAAAAACAGGTCGAGGTATGAGAAAATGAGGTGTTTATAACAGATTGTGACAGGCGCGAAAAGAGAGACCATCAGAGTTCACTTTTCAAGATGGCGGCGTTATCAACTTCAACAGCCCCAACCCCCACCTAAGGTAGAAGAGCTGTCAATCAAAATCCACTGCTGCGCGCTGATTGGCTACAGTGGATGCCAGTTAAAGCTGGTCGTATTTGTAATCTCGGACCGTGTGAGGTAAATCTTCGATTTAGAAACGTCATGTAAACAAGGATAATCTTTAAAACACCATCCACTTTGTTGGAAATATAAAAAGTGTTATAACCATATCTTTTAGAAGCATTATTTAAGTGAAACTAAATAATTAAACACACCCACATTACCTAGGGCCAATAGTATTTTAGGTCGATTTAAAATCGCTCGGCTGATTGGATCACGAGAATGCCAATCAAGTACTGATTTCAAAACTAAAGTACGGCGATATCAAAACGCACATATTGCTTTATCTTACCTTCTTTGTGAGAGCTCGTCCCTTGAACTGAGTTCTTAAATTTCATCATATCCAAAATATAAAGACGACGGGTTTGTAGTTTCTTCACAATGTTACACAGAGCACATCGTTCACAGTGTCGCTTTCTGCCTTAACCTGGCCTTAACCGGCTCGTTACTTGCAACGCCCTAGCAACAATAAGACGTCACGGTGATTGACATGCAGATGGTCCAATCAGCTACGAGTGCGTGAAACACATATTACTGAATGGAGCAGCCAGATTGGAATTATTTGCCAGAAAGTCATTATTTCAAAGGGCTGATCACATAAAACAGGAGTTTAATTCACACCAACCCATATAGTATAAAATAAGCGTGTTTTAAAGATATAGTTCACGCAAAAAACAAACAAACAAACAAACGAATGAATGAATAGTGAATGATTATTTCCAGGTGAACTTAACTATCCCTTTAAGAGAACCTGATCTATCTTTCTTTTGTTTTTATGTATTTTTTATGTTTCTATTTCTTGAGCCCTTTGATAAAATATGGGTCAAAAGGTCAGGGCCTCATTTTTATGCTCTATAGCCTGTCCATAGTGCAGACAGGCAATTACGGGTTTAGTGTAGCATGGCAAATAGGATCTGACGTATGACCCTTATGTTAAATGTGAGGCATAAATCTACAGCATCAGGCTGTGGAACTGATCTGTTACAGCTGATGACGGCTGTATTTCAGACATGCAAGATCTATGTTCCATAATCATAACAAAATCTGCAATGGATTCATTGTATAGAGTAAAAGCAGCCATTTTTAATGTGTTTCACATGTGTCAAATTAACCCTATGATTCCACTGTGTTTCTGATTACGGACTGCCATGAGCTGACGTGGGTTTCTATGATAAAAACCATGAATTTACTGAAGCGGTTTTACTCTGTAAAAAATCAAACATGTGTATATGATTGTCTAACATAATCCTGCCTATACTAATCAAAGATCATGTCATGAAAGTTGTGTAAAATGAATGTTAAGAAGCACTTTGGGCTTTTGGGGCTGTGAGAAAGATGTTTCTCATGCCATCTTTCATCAGACAGAGGCAGTTATCACGATTGCACAGTTCGGTCTGGTATTTTGTTCTCTTCATATATCTTCTGAATGTACTGTCTGCTCTCAGATGAACAACACTCAAAGAAATGAAACTTAAAGCTCTCCACAAGAATTGCCTGTTCAGAAGAGAATGATAATCTTGGGGACAATTATATAATTGGGGTTATTAATCACAGATTAGTTTGCATGGCGCTTATACATATTGGGCTCCAATCGGTGTTATTTTATTTCAATTTGTTGCCAAGGTAAAAAAAATTCTACATTCATTTTGTACTTTTTTTTTTTTAATCTGATGTTTTTTTCTTTTCTTTTTTTATTATTTATTTATTTATTTTTATTTTATTTTTTCACTTAATGGAATTTAACACATTTGAATAGTTTTAGTTAAGAATAACAACATTGGCTCCAAAAATTGTACCAGACCTAAAGAAAGTAATTTGCTGTGCCTGATTACTGACTAATAAAATATATATATATATATTTAAATAAATAAAACTAATAAAACCAGGCATTTTAGGCAAAACAATTTTGTTTTTAAATGTATAGTCAGGAGCTCCAGGATGCCGTGGGTTCTTTCCCTCCTGACATGTATAAACGTGTTCTCATGTGCCTTTTTTCCAAGGCGTGTTTTTGACTCCTCTACTACATGGATCATAAACAAAGAAAGACAGATGGGTACATGGAGGGGTGTCGACATATCCCCACCCCCTTCAGCCCAGTCAGGAGCCTGACAACATGTGTTCACTTCTGTCAAGTGCTGAAGACAGTCCTTTAAGATGAAAAATGAGAAAGGGGAATGGACGTGTAGTTCCCAACTGCTGTAAAGTAGCATTGGACCTCATTTTTTTATAGCCCTTGTGAAGCGACATTTGTAATACATTCATAAACTGATGGAAACATTTATTAAAAAATAATAATGATGTAAGGGCAAATGTCTTTCAAGAGAATGGTACTATTACAGGCAATATCCCCCCACCCCCCAAAAAATTATATATACATGTACAAATTTCTGTATAACGGGGTTAAATAGGCTTCTTTATATATATATATATATATATATATATATATATATATATATATATATATATATATATATATATATATATATAAGACTATTTTCTAAAGACTAAAAACTAAAGAAAATATATTTAAGACTTTCCAAATAGGAATAAGATATTAATATAAATATGAGAGGGGAAGAGGGCCATACCAACCTCATTTGTATTTGTTGTTGTTTTTACCCACATGAGGGCAGCAGAAGACAAAATGGCTGAAATCCCGAACCACTGGCAACGATCAAACACAGATTTATTTTATTACCGTAACATGCAATTCCACTACAGCAATGTCACGTTCAACAATAACATTTCATAAAGCCCTGTTTGGAATGATCTGAAGTGTTTCTGCATTCTTGGTCATGTTTGTTGGTTTACCACTGGACTGAAACACACTGTGCTCAATTCAATTAACATTTGCCTTATTGAAGCCTCGGGCCTCTTTGTTCACTGTAAATCTAAGGGATTTTTTTGATTTTCGGATCACTTAGAGAAATAAAAGCACATCTGCCTTTAACAAGCCACATGATTTGAGGCATTTTTTACACACATATGTAAAGTAACATATAACTTGCTTATTCAGCTATGTAAATATGAGTTCATACACTGTAAAAAGTTATATGATCAATAAGTTATGACAACATGTGTTGTTACACTGCTTGCTCATCAAAATAAGTTAAGTGATCTTTTTTAACTTTTTTTATGTTATACAAGATTCAACTCATTTTTTTTTTTTTTTTTAAAGTCAGTTTAAGTTAAAATGACTCAAACATCCAAGTTGATTGTACTTAAAAATTTAAGGTAGCAACTTTTTTTTTTTTTTTACAGCTTATGAGACATACTGCATTAACAATCACCATGTTAAAGAAGACAATATTGCATTTCTTAAAATAGAACCTTTATTATATATAAAAATGCTTTTGATACAAAAATTGTCACAAGTGTGCATTATATGAGGCATTTTTGTACACAAAACAAAGACATTGGTGGTGCACCGATGAGCAAAAAGCTCTTCGAGAGTGGATGGTACGATATAGACAGATTCAGTCAAAGCGCTGACCTGCCAAAGTGGTATAAAATCCTAATAATCTCCATTCAGTCACATTCACGATGAATAGTGTTACCTTGAGGGCAATTTAATGAGATCCATAACTCTGGAAAATAATTTGCATCACCTGTTAAATTGGTCTTTGCTGAGTTTTCTAGATTGACTATTTCCTTTCATCTAATATTTGCCTTAAAAGACATTGCTATATGTCTTTTTGTATGGCTATCTGTAAAAGCAACTACTGTAATCAGTCTGTGAAACTCAATCTTGTAGTTTTTTCTAGATCTAGAATTCTAGTTATGCACATGTAATTTCCATAAGTGCTCAATTTGGCAAAGAGATAAAA
This sequence comes from Abramis brama, assembly GCF_963993115.1. NCBI lineage: Eukaryota > Metazoa > Chordata > Actinopteri > Cypriniformes > Leuciscidae > Abramis > Abramis brama. The sequence continues at coordinate 26,049,278 of NC_139982.1, read as the reverse complement.
GTACATTTTAAACACACATACATGGCATTTCAATGTGTGCTACAAGACGTTTTAACCTAAAAAACATTATCTCCATCGAATTAGCATTATAAACAGGGAAATACAGTTTACTTTACTTTACTATAAAAAAGGGGGGAACAAAATTTGAAAATTGCATTTCATGAATTACAAAAAGCAGTTTGTTACCATAATATTACAGTAAAATTAACCACATATCCTTGTTTAAATCATAGCTTAGTTTTACTGTTGTATTATTATTACTATAATTATTATTTTTTAGTTTTTTACTAAACACCTACAATGAGTTCAGTCCATGAGATCTGATAAATCCATGTAGCTCACTACAAAGCAGGTGACTTTCTGCTTCTTTAAAGGAATAGTTCAGTAAAATATGAACATTTTGTCATCATTTACTCACACTCATGCTGTCCCAAACCCTTACGACTTTCCTTCTTTTGTAGAAAACAAAATGAGATGTTTATCAGAATGTCCAAGCTGCTCTTTTTCATATAATGAAAGTGAATGGTGACCACGGCTGCCAAGAAAGATAGTTAATAATTACTTAAATTTCACAAAGCTATCGTTTGGTATGATGCTTTTACGGTACTTTTTGGTCCCCATCCACTTTCATTATGGAAAAGAGCAGCTTGGACATTCTGCTAAACATCATCTTTAATGTTTCACGGGGGAAAATGTGTCTCAGGTTTGGAATGACAAGATTTTTAGTTGAACTATCCCTTTAAGACAAGACTTTTAAACAAGACTCCTTCAAAGCAAAGGCATTTCACATGTATGTTTTTCTATAAGAGATTAATAACAATTTTACAATGGTCTATGGTCAGTTCTCATTATATAAACAAAACATTTTAGCTGGCTGTTTTCATTTGTCATTATTTACAGTAAAAGATTTATGTACAATAGCAGCAAACACACTTTTGGTAAACAGGACAAACCAAACATATGCTTGGAATAGTATCATATTCACATAGAACATAATCAAAACAACACCTCATTGCCATTACGAAAAACATTAATTATTTACTTAATTACACATATGTACAACTCCTCTGCAGCGGATGATTTTGGTGTTATATAGACGATTTGGTTCGCAATTAAACTTCTTTATAATTGGTATTATGAAAAAAAGATGGTTAAATCATGACCATCCTGAAACAGTGACACGGTTGCATTTCAGTTCATATTCTTACATATTGGTGGGGGGGGGGGTAAAAACAATGTCATAATATAATTAACTCGTGCAAGCCTCGTCCTGTCACGACCGCTGATCACGTAACTGGGTGAAAATATCCGGAAAACGTTTCCTGTTCCTCCCAAAAAGCTGAAATGTTTCTTGAACAAAGCGTGTGGAAAATTAAATAAAATCTTTGTTTCTTTAACTATTTAAAACTATGTACAGAGCGTGGCGGTTTGCCGGGTGTCATGAGGAGTCTGTGCAGGGCGAGGGGGGCGGGGGGCACAGGTGGAAGTAGCTGCGCTCGGTGGAGGGCGAGGGAGGGCAGCTCTCCTCCGCTGACATGTACTGGCTGCGGGGCGTGGGGGGCGGGGGGTAGGGGTCAGAGTCTGAATTGAGGTCCATGTAGTACTTATTGCTTTTCCAGCGGCTGGTGGTGTAGTCACTGTCACACACGTCTGTGCTGCAGGGGGTGGTGGGGGGCGCGACCCCTCGCATCAAATATGGCCTGTCAAGGGGAAAGATTCACAGATCAGTCACTGGAGGAGACGTTTGAGCTATGTGTCCATCGCCAGTCATCTATTCAGCCATCCATCCATCCATCTATCCATCTATCCATCTATCCATCCATCCATCCATCCATATATCTATCCATCTACTCATCTATCCATCTACTCATCTATCCATCTACTCATCTATCCATCTACTCATCTATCCATCTACTCATCCACTCATCCCATCCATCCATCCATCCATCCATCTACTCATCCACTCATCCCATCCACTCATCCCATCCACTCATCCCATCCACTCATCCCATCCACTCATCCCATCCACTCATCCCATCCATCCATCCATCCATCCATCCATCCATCCATCCATCCATCCATCCATCCAGGATCTCTGTACTAAATCCCACCTGTAAGACCTGGTTGTGGAAGGGCTGTTGGACGAATAGAAGACTTCTGCGTTGTAAAGTGAGCGATCTGTTGCTGGTGATGGAGGAGGGTTGAGCATCTACACACAGATCAGAAAAATAAAATAAAAATGGTATTAAACAACAATAAACCAGACAATATAAAATATATGAATAAGCATTTAATTTAAAATACAAAACCCTTTTGTCCTAGATGGAATTAAATAAATAAACACTGGTCCTTTCTTATAAACAATAAACTGATGAATATTACAGTACCTGTGGATAGAAAGCTCCTTTTGTGCTGGAAGAGCTACTGGATGAAGCTCCTGTCACATGGTTTCTGTCGTAGAGAGGCGCCCCACTGCTGCTGCTGCCCATGAGACTCACTGAGCTCATCATGGACTTCCCACAGGAAATACCTGTGCCACAGCGAGACAGACTCATCACCCACAAGACTCATCACAGGCAGAGAAACCATTCACCTTAAGAGACCGCAGCAGCTATCAAACGGCAGACCTTTACCTGTAAAAGTACCGTGCTGTGAATTTGTGGGTGCGATGAAGTTGAGGGGCACGTGAGGGGTCCCGCTGATGTACTCGTGGGGGAAGCCTCCGTTGGGGCCCTTGTAATGGCGACACACGACTCTCTGACACACAAAACACATGCCTCCCATCACAAAGACAGAGAGGATGATGCCGATGACGGGGCCGATGGTGCTGGTGTGACGCGGGAGGTCGTTGGGGGGCGGAGGGAAATCTGTGAATAAGCCAAACGGATGTTTTCGTCTTGCAGGCATCGTTTCAATCACCAAGTTATGCATGCATGTCAAACACCATATGCTTTATTTTGTATGATATGGTCAACGTACCACAGAAAAGCTCATCCGATTTGTCAGTGCAGTCTGCGAAGGAGTCACACTGCTGTTTCTTCAGGATACACTGGTTGTTGCCACAACGGAACTGATTAGGCATACAAATGGCTGATGGGGGAAAAAAGGGAGAGGACAGATAAGAGACTGCCAATTAAAACAGCTTCAGTGTATAAATAAAAAAAAGAGGCAGCATAAATTTATGAATGGAACAAATCAGTGTTTCCTATAGGAATTTGCAACAAAAGTCAAGCTCTTTCTTTAACTATACATTGTCATATGAACAAGACAGTTATTTAATTTTTTTTAACACTATCCCCCGGTTTCACAGACAAGGCTTAAGCCTAGTTCCAGACCAGAATGCATGTTTGAGCTGTTTCAACTGAAAGCAACTTGCAGCGACATACCTTAAAATATGTCAGTGCCATTGTTTTTTCTCAAGATGCATAATGTTTTTCTAAGGCACATTTATAAAAGCTACTTAAATGTCCTAATTGAATAAAGGCCTAATCCTGGCTTAATCTGTGAAACCAGGCCTATAACGTTTTTCAACCCAAAATCGAGTTGGACATTAAAAAAATGCTGTTCATTAAATGACTCAAGTGAATCATTTGAGCCTCTCCAGTGATGATTCAGTGATTTGTCTGACTGACTGGTGAGTTGTTTCAGAATAATTGTACTGATTCACACAGCAAACTATTGATTAATATGAGCTGATTTAATTTGAAAGTATGAAAGTAATTCAAAAGGAAAGTTAAATTGTATTTGCACATCCCTTTGTAAAGGAGAGCTGCTTGTCTTGCTCTTTTGCTGCGGAAAAGTTGAACGTACTTTCGCAATCCAGTTCATCAGAGCCATCTGCGCAGTCTGGCTCTCCGTTGCAGCGCAGCTGAGAGTCCACGCACTGGCCTTTGTCGCACTGGAACTGGAGTTCGGAGCAGATGGGGCAGTTCATCTCGTCGCTGTGGTCTGCGCACTCGGCGATGCCGTCGCAGCGCCACGCCATGGGGATGCAGTCGATCTCACCAGTAGCACAGGTGAACTGCTCGCTAGAGCACGTGGGAGGCTCTGATGGAGGTTGTGAGTAAAAATGCGATTAGCGCAGATACATAAAAAACGATTTGTGCATTTTTGGTTTCATGCCTCAGATATGTGTGTGTATATATGTCTAATGTACCTCCGCAGCTGAGTAGATTTTGAAGCAGCACCAGGTGCATGGGACAAGAGCAGCGTGGCGTCCCGTCGCCCTTAGCGATGCAGATGTGGGAGCAGCCTCCGTTATCACGGGAACAAGGGTGGGATGCTGTTAAGGAGATTAAAAGACAAATTATACTCTTTAATAATAGGAACTCTGAAGCCATGTGGACATTAACTACATAATTATACAGATTTTTGTCAACATATGATTTGTGCAGCTCAAACAAGGTGAAATGCAGGTTAAAACAATTACTTACACACACACACACACACACACACGTGTTTTGCTGGCATACGTGTGTATATGTATGTATATATATAGATAAACACGTTAATATTAATATTAATACAGCATTCTTAAATAATTAATATTTTAATTATATAAATATTAAATAAAATAAAAAATATATATATATTAATTATAATAGAATAATATGCTAGGTACATTCCTTTTAATTAGTCCTTCTTAAATGTAATTAATATTTTCAAAATATCTTAAAATTGTTATATATATATATATATATATATATATATATATATATATATATATATATAATGTTAGTAAGTAAATAATATGCAAAGTTTTATTCTTTAAATTTATAATATCTTAATATTTGTATACAATAGTAGATCATTAAATTAAATTGGTAAATAACTTGACATCTTATATTCTGTATTTATACACCATAAATCATTATATTATATTTTTTTATGCACATAGCTCACAAGGGTTTGGAACAGAACTAATGATTTAGTCTTAAAGAAATGTAAGAAACTGTGAATTTACCAAACTCCTCTGGTTCCATGTACTCCACCGCATGGATGCTGGTCAGGTACTGGAGTCGCCCCTGAATGCGGGTCCTCTTCTCTCCGGTCAGCTTGTCCACGCGCTCGATCATCTGCTGCTGTTTGTCGATCCAGTACAGGTGATCGCCCAGCACTGTCAGACCGACAGGCTGAAGGATGTTGGAGTCCTGAAGAACGATCCGATTGGCCCCTGGAAAGCAAACAAAGAGATCCGCAGAGTCATAATTCAGGTTTTTCCCTGTGTCGCGCTATAAATCATATCTATTCAGCCTTTGTGTTGGTCATTTGGCTGCAGAGGGATTCTGTTGCGCAAGGAGATTAGCCGTGGCTTAAGGTGTGATCATCTGTCTCATGCTAACATCAAACATCAGAGCTCAGCATCTGGAGAGACTTTGCTTACTGGCAGCTCATTGGAAATAAGTAAGAGAAATCAGACAAGTCAGTGATTTTCGGTGACGAACGCACTTAAATAAACTCAGAAGAATGAACTATGTTACAGTCCATCAAATTCTTCATTAGAGTTTTGTCAATGTATAGACCATGTTTAGACAACACAGACTATACTGTTTTGATTAGTTTAGACTGGCCGCTATTGAACATATACAGCGTAAATCTAGATTGAACCTGGCCTGTGCTCTCTGTCTGTATTTGTTTGGTTTCCATAGCTGTCATTTGACATGGTTAGAGGATCAAATCTGATTGGAGAGGTCAGAAAGTTGTCCTTATTTCACATGGTGTTCCAGAATACTTCAGAACTGATCGCAATCAATTTGCCCATGGGCAATGCAATACAAGAAAGGAAACAAAAACATTCTGAGCCTGAGATTCAGTGACATGGTTACGTAGTGAAAATACATACTTTTTCTGGCAACGCTCTGACATCAAAATAAATGACTAACATTGAGTTGTATGGGAACATTTCGTAAGTCTTAAATCATGACATTTGGTACAATATTACAACCAAGACAATGTTTGTTTTTTATAATTGTACAAAAATCAACTTTCACTCAAATGCTGATAATTAGGCACAATAAATTGTTAATTTAGTATTATATATGTGCTATTATTTTTTAATATTTTGAATTGGCTTTTATTTTATTTTTATATCCATGTTTATTTTTTCCCTTTTTTATTATTCTGAAATATTTAGCCATATATATATATATTAGCTATATTTAGTTCAGTTTTAGTTTAATTAAATTTAAGTACTTAACCTTAAACCTTTTTTTATGCGATTTTATTTCAGCTTTATTTTTACATTTTAATAGTTCTAGTTTTAGTTACCAATAACAACACTGATTGTTACAACAGTTTATTGGTTGATTTTAGTGATTTTTTTTCTATTTATTGTACTGGCTGATATTGGAAATTTACAGTAATTAGCTTATAAAAAAATATTCTGATAAAGTAGTGTAGATATTTTAATATTGGGCATAACATAAAATAATTAATGGCTTATCACTATTGGCCAGCTTTGTTATATCAGTGCTTCCCTACTTACATATATAAAAATTAATATAATTGTTTTAAATATATATATATATTTTTTATTTATTATTATTATTATTTATTATTATTATTATTATTATTATAATTGTATTAGATAACTGTTCAAAATTCAGTTTGACATAAAATTAGTATTTGAAAAGCCAAATGTAATAGTATTTACCAGACAGGTCACTGCTCTCAATCCGTTTCAGGTCTGCATCCACCCAGAACAGCTTGCCCAGCTTGTTGTCCAAAGCCAGAGCCACGGGGCGGATCAAACCGGTCGTGAACAGGGATTCACGCTCCGTCCCATCCAAAGACGCACCTTCGATTTTAGCCGAACGATCCTGGACAGTAGTGAAATACATGTAGCTGTGGAAAAAAAAAGGTTTGGAAGTTAATTTAAAATGCAGTAAAGGCAAAGTGATTTTAATTGGATTCTATAAACAACATCTTTCAAGATGTTTCAACATCTAATAAAAGTGTTTGTAGTAATTTATGTTATTGCATTAAATAACCAACATATGATCTGTAGGCTTGGATAAACGCTCATTTGTTGAAGAGAAAGAACAACTTTGATAGGGCCGTGTTGTTTTGACTGTGTGGGAGAATTGTATATCTTCACACATCACAAAAGCCCTTTAGCCCTAATGTTATGTCTAGACTAGTTTGTGATAACTCTCAAAGGTGCGTTTGCTCCTTTGTTTTCAGTCGCTGTCTGAGAAACACAATTTGCATCTGTTAGCAATTTGGTTCGGCTTAAAAAAAAACTGAACAGCAATATCGATATCGATGCCAATTCAGTGTCTGAGTGTCATTAAAAATGAGAAAACAGCACAGCTTAAAAAAACAGTTACTTCTGGGAAAAGTTTGGGGGCGATATACATTTTATTTGATACATTTCCAATGCTAAGAAGGGGACAGAAGAAATGAATAAACCCCAACATTGGTTTGGCTGATGGATCTGAAGATGCCTTCTCTGAGTCAGAGCACTATGGAGTGTAATGCACTCACTAAACATCTGCCAAAGCCTGACTTCAGTGTGGGGAATGTAGCTCATCACATATTACATTTCCCACCTGCATGTTAAACAAAACCTTATGCTAACATCTTTGAAGATGTTTTGATCCTGAACGATCTGAAAAACTAGGTAAACCAATGCTTCATTAATTTTACGACATTTTGACAGCATTTTGGATCCAGATCCACCGATTAGCGAAACATTTCTTTAATCTGTGCTTTTAACACCAAGTTGATTATCAATTATATGAAACACAAAACAAACCATAACAGGCCAGTGTTAGCGTTAGCTGAAATAAAAATATAAATTAGATTAAAAACGTATAATTAGATTATAAACTAGATTAAAAACTTGGCTTGAACAGCCAAACTTTAATGCGCTTTGGCTGTTCGTTTACATGACAACTGCATTTTGGGGGCCTGAAGTTTTTAAAACCATATCATTATTGTCTCCGTGTAAACTACAAAACGGATTTGTGAAAACGGTGACGTCATGCGCATGCATATTGTCAGTCTATAGGCGCCTAGTGTTCCTTTACCATCGCCAACTACTGGCCTGGCGGCAGAATACAGTTCTCGCGGATCCGTGTGAACGGGGTTCGAACACTGTCGTCTGTATGCGAAATACGATAAGGAAACACTTTTCCGTTTTGAGTATATCATTGTCATGTAAACGTACACTTAAAAATAACTGAAAACTAAATAGAAAAAAAAAAAAAAAAAAAAAAAACGTAAAAAAAATGACAAAAGCACATAAAATGACTAAAACGTGAACTAAAATGAAAACACTAACAGGCATGACAAAACTCTTATTCTATTCAGACATCTACAATTTAGGGGATAAAATGTGCAACTAAATATAACTGCAACAGTAAAAACACAAGCTTGATCTCAGACACACAAACAAACATTACATGCTCGTTTTTGTGCCATAATTTTTCTATCCTGCCACTATTATGGGAGAAGTCCCCTACACCCCACCAAGATGAGGTTGAGACATAAATAGAAAACCCACTGATGACGGTCACACTAACAATGGGACACACACAATTACAGTGCATGCAGCCAACGCCTGTGCTTGGTCGAGCCGCTAGCGAACGCCGCAGCACGAGGACCACAGAGGGCCATCTGTTCCACATATTTGGCTATTGGAGAGGCCTGGATGGAATCAAGAGTTTTCCGACAATACGAAAGCAATGGCGAAGTGCGCCGTCATTAGGGTATCCAGTTCTATGCTGTAATTTCAAGTCCGCCGGCCATATATCAATAAACAATTGATAAGGTGTTGTTATGTTTATGAAAAGGAGCCAAACCAAAGCTGAAAAACAAAATCTGGCCCTGAGGTTTTGGACTGGATGAGCAATTAAATTGAATGCAGGTTGTAATAATCATGCCCTATACTTTATTCCGCTAATTAATAATCGTACCCTTTCTCAGCGTTCACCACAATAGCACGTGGCTTGTCCCCATCATCCTTCAGGACCTCTCCGATAACGTCGCCGTCCATGCGATGGATGTTGATGGTGTTGGTGCTCTCGCAGGTCCAGTAGACGGTGCGACTGTAGGAGTCCAGACTCAGGTCATGAGGCTGCTTCGGGGTAAGACTGGTTGGGGTCATCACCGTGGACGTCTGATAAATCAGATGACATCATTTTAAATTAGGACCGTCAACATATGGTATGCTGATCAATTTAATTGATCACAAATAATTCATCAGTATGCTAAAACAGAGTCGCAAAATGAAGATAATACAAAAGTGGATCAGATATTAAGAAATGGTTTTAAATGATAATAATACTAATGAATATATATTATAAATAATTTTTCAAATAATTTTTATATTAAGAACAACAACATTTATTATCAACATAGTAATAATAATAATAATGAAAATCTTATTTAAAAATGATAAATTTTTGTATTATCTTAATTTTGGGACAGTGATGATGATGATGATAATAATAATAATAAAATTAATGATTTAATTTATTTTAATTTTTTTATAATAATTGTTTTAACTAAATGTTTTAATGTAAAACATATGTAAATAATATATTAAATAATAAATATTTGTTGCAATCAGAGCAGTTCAGGTGAGTATTATAATCAAGTTCTTTGATTGAACTGTCACCTGAGTGCCATCATCCCGGGCCCTGCGGATGTTTTGTCGGCCATCCACCCAGTAGACCAGGCGTTCCAACGGGTCAAAGCTGATGGCACGCAAATTCTTCATAACGTGGATTGGTAGAATCATGTCTGGACTCTGTTCTCCCAGTACCATTCGACTGATGGAGCTCTTCTGGCTGAAGAGCAGGAAGCTAGAGGGCGCTGTTGAGCAAAACAACAGGGAGGCGAGAATAAGGAATAAAGCACAGGTCAACAATGGACAATTCAAAGCCAGCTCCATTCCACTGATCAGAAGGTGAAGGTCAGCTAAACGCAATCATACTAACTAAACGCAATCAGCCTTTCCCTCCAGGCAATGAAAGAATGAAGAAACAAGAGGGACTTAAAAAAAGTAGAAATACACTAGCATTGCCAAGACCTCTGCACTCTTGGCCAAATGCTCTCACCGGGCTCCCTGGCGTGCTTGTTTAATCCAAGTTCAGTCATTTTTAAGCTTATAAGGAATTAAATGCATATGACTGAGTTTTGCATGGCTGGGAGCCATTGTTTTCTAATGCCATTTCAATCTGCCAAATGCATCTTAAAACCCATGACTCACTTTAATGTCAAGTAAAACCTAGTGAACTTTATGGCTGAAAGATCATAGATTACTTAAGCCCCGATGGCTGCTAAAATATAAAAACTCAAAACAGTTTATTTTAATCAGGGTTCAACAATAAGGACAATATTATTAAATAATAATCAGTAGTACTAGTAGTATACATCAACATTTTATGAATAACATTGATATACAAATAATAACAATTTGTAGTTGTATACATAAAAACATTGTATAAATAATAATAATCAATTATTATTATTATTATTATTTATTTAATAATTTATTTAATAACATTTTCCTTATTGTTGAACCCTGATTAAAATGCATTGATTGGATTTTATGCAATAATATTTATATTAATTATAAAATATTGAATAATAAATAATTATTACTATTAATAATAATACATTTAGCAAAAATATTGGCAAGGCAAAAAAAATCTTAATTACCTGCCCAAATTGTTGAGTGCAAAGACAATTAGAAGCCAAAGGAGGAACAATGATACAAATCTAGCAACACTGAACACTTGATATGTCTCGTTTAATAAACTCACAGCTGCAGTTGCGTCCGTTTGCCTCCAGGGTGTAGTGGGAAGCGCAGCGGCACTGGGCTCCAGAGGGGGATGCTAGGCAGAGGTGCGCGCACTGGCCGTTGTTCTGCGAGCACTCGTTGGCGCCATCTTGTCTAGAGGAGTGGAAAACCAGGATGTCCATGACATACTCCAGGTGTCCCTGCACCACGGTTCGGTTCAAGCCACTGCGCTTGTCCGCCCGCTCAATACTGCGCAGGTTCCAGTCGGTCCAGTAGATGTAGTCGCGATACTGGGTCAAGCCAAAAGGATGAGGAAGATCGTCGGCCACTATCTCCCTCTGCAAACCTGAGGACAATGCTTTTATAGTTTAATAAAGGAGGTAGGATGGTGTAATACGGTCTATGATTCAAGAGGCATTTATGGTTTTCAAAAGCTATAATTTGTCACCTTTCATGTTTGTAGACTCAATCATGCAGGTGTCCAGGTCTGTCCAGTAGAGCCGCTGGTCGATGTAGTCGATCGTAAGCCCGTTGGCTCGGCCCACTTTGTCTACTAAAGTCACGATGTTACTACCGTCCATGTGAGCGCGGGCTATCCTGGGTCGACCTCCCCATTCAGTCCAGTACATGTACCTGCAAACCCAAATCATTTACTTGACTGCATATCTGACAAAACTAGAATAAACTTTATCAGCCATCACACTGACGAATTTGATTTATTTTGATCTGCTGTCCCTGGGCAGGTTGATATTAACAAGAAAACACATTCTATAAATCATAAATATTACATATACTAAATATTACATATTACTAAATATAAAATAATAAATATATAAATAAAGCTATTCATTTATTAGTCATAAATATAATTATAAATATATAATATAATTTATTTATTTAAATTAAAAACACTTAATAAACAATAACAAGTAATTAAAATATTTTTTTACTAAATTACTAATATTTATTTATATGTAATAATAATAATAATATCAATATTTATTAATTCATTTATATATTAATACATTTATGAAAATATAATGAATGAATGAATCATGAATGAATGTTTAATATGGCTACAGCAAATAAAACTAAATATGAAATACAAAAAAATGAGCACTATTAATTTATTAGTAATTTTTATTTGCTATACAATTAATATAGTTAAATATATTTATTTAACATTTAAACATTAATACAAATTATTAAATATTAATTAATTGTATTAAATATCATTATTAGATAATGAAGTTATTAATGTTTATTTATACATAATATTTAAAAATGTTACTTATTTAATATATAAATGTTTAATCTAGCTACTAAACATAAATATGACATTAAAAATAAATATATAATAAATAAATAAATAAATAAATAAATAAATAATATATACTATTAATTTGTTAGTAATTTTATTAGCTATATAATTATGAACTATATTTATTAACCATACCTTAATTAATAAACATTAACTTATTTATTAATTTAATAATTTATTTAAAAACTATAAATTAATAAAACAATAAAATGAATAATATTTATCAAACAACTAAATAGATAAATATTGAATCAAACAAAAGCAAATAAACTGAAAAGGAATAGCAGGGCTAATCTGCCTGCGTCAAACAACACAAATGTTACTTTCCCCCCAATGCGTAAGCAAGCAGTAAAACGCACACGAGACCAATCCCTCAACCCACTCATTACACCACTGGGCTAAGAGTCAACTGATTCAACACCTCTCAGTGTTAAGGTAAGAAGAGACAATGCTGAAGAATGTGTCGGCTAATAGAGGCAGTCGTGCCTCAGAAGCCACAGGAATGCCTGCTGGGCACTGGAAGACATGACTTCATTCCTCTGAGCCACACGCAGGGGCTGCGGCATGTTGCCACTTGTCTTCTGCCACACATACAACTTGATGCCCTGAGGAAGCACTGTAATACCAATAAGCGTGTCTGTGTTTGAGTATGAGAGTTAAATCAGATATTTAAGTAGTGGTAATTATCGATTAGCATACTTCCAGAGGGCTAAAAAATGTAGGAAGCCTATGGTTAACCATCACAATCCGATTGGTGAACACGGTGTATGCATGTGCAGGATGGCAGACACTAGGTTGAAAGAAGTACTAGGCAATGAATTTAAAGGGCACAATTGTAGCCACAAGAGTCCGAGTCAGAGCAGGACAGACTTTAAAGCCAGTGATCTTACCCATTGGCAGGGTCCAGAGCAAGAGATCGAGGGTTATCCAGGTCTTTGCAGACCAGCACTTGTCGGTACTGGCCGTCCAGACGGGCCACTTCAATTCGGTTGGTGCCGGTATCCGCCCAGTAGAGGTTTCGACCCATCCAGTCCACAGCCATTCCCTCAGGATAGTCCAAGCCAAACTCAATGACTGGTTCAACCAAACTGCCATTCATGAAGGCTCTGCTGATAGTCTGAGGAAGAAAAGTGACTAAAAGTGACTAAATACTAATGCTTAAAAGCATTAATAACAGCCAATTCCTTATAAAACACAATGTTTTCAATTTCCACTCTATTGACTAGTGAGGTTTATGCTAGATTAGATGCATCTTCTATCAACAACCATATTCTATCATAACCATTCTTATGGTTTTATTACTCAAGGCAAGATTCTTAAATACATTTAAGAAAAAAATATTTGTTTAGTTAAAAATGAACTAAAATCACAACATAATTGAAAATAGAAACGACCAAAATAAAAAAAACATATACATATATATAGGGGCTTTTGCACTGGAGGAACCTTTACATAGTTCCTAGAACTATTGGCAGAAGTACCCACTTTTTGGCGTGTTCACACCACAGGAACTGGAAAGGATTTTAGTTCTTGGAACTCCTTTTCGGGGGAACTAAATTAGCTCCTACTTCAGAGTAGGGTCTAACCCAGCACGATAGGAACTATCAGTGACGTAAGTGTATGCTGATGGGCTGAACCGAACGAAGACGAATAAATTAATGGAGAATGTGAGCGCTGTGGGCTCTGGCATTCTCAGCACCGTCAAAACAAAAGTGAATCCAGAGTCACTTCAGAGTTCATGTTGGCGGTGCGAATGCAACCAGGAAAAAGGCCCTAGGGGAATTTAGTTCTCGGGGAAGCACCCTGGTGGCTAGTTCCTAGAACAACCCGGTGCGAAAGCCCCTTATAACACAAGTGTAACATTCGAAAAACATTTAGTCCAACAGGCTGTAGTGCGGTTAGCTGCTAATGCTTTAATGCTGCATTGTAAAAGACACTTTAAAACATTTTCTTGTCTCAACAGCCTAAAAATCCAGCTATAGAATTTCTATGCTGGTCCAAGATTGCTTTTGTTTTCACCAGCACAACAATGTTTCTGAATATTTTCTTATATTCATTCTTACTGTTTTACAAGGATATTCAGAAGGAATTCAAAAAGGCCGGCTTCTTCAGATCTTTTGAGGTGAAACACCTTTGACGTCTTTCCCTCTGACGTTTTATATCTGAGCTCAACAGCTGCTTTGGGTTAGAAGCTGATGAAATCGTTTCATCATCCTCCACTGATACAGAGAACTTTGTATAATCCTGGGTTTTAAAATTACTTTGATTTTAATGTACAATCATACGCTCAAAATGTCAGAATCACTCACCGCCACAACGTTCTGTTTTAAAACGAGGTGAGGCACACTGAATTACCAAGTTAAAATCATGATGAACCCAAAAGTAGTCCATACCTTGGTGCTGACGTCAGTCCAGTAGATCCTATTTTCTAAAACATCAAAGTCCAGTGCGGAGGCCTCCTTGACCCCGGTGAGCGGGATGGGCACGTCATTGCTGTTGGTGCCCAGAGAGATGCTGCGTATATCAGCGCGGTTGGTGAAGAGCAAGAAAGCTTCTGGAACCACACAAGTCCGCAGGTCACTCAGCAACTCCAAGCCCATGGGGCAGGCGCAGGTCAGACCCTGAGGCCGATGGAAGCACAGGTGACTGCAGCCGCCGTTGTTTTCCGCACAGCCGTTAGTGCCTGAATACACACAAATGGAGATCTACGCATCAGCTTCATGGACATGCATTGATCTCATAGTGATATACTGAAGCTGTTTGAAGCATTTCTGTTAGCGGAGGCAGGAAGTCTATCTTTTTTTGAATAGATTATTTATAAATTAAATACATATTACACAATATTGCCTTCAATATCAAATAATAAACAATTATATTTATTACTATTAGTATTTATTAGTGTTATTTTAGTATTATTCTTTTGAAATAGCTTTTATTGTTATCTTTTCTGTTTTCATTTTATTTTATTTTAAGTTTTAGTAACTTTAAGTGCCTTTGTCATTTTTTTGTTTATGGTTTTTTTCCAATTTTTTTAATTTAATTTTATTCTATTTAATTTTATTTCAGTTTTGGCTTTAGTCATTTTAGTACTTCAAATTAAGGCAACATTTCTAATTTTCCTTTGTTTTTATCTAATATTTAATATTTTTATTTTATTAAATACCTATAAATACTTTACATACTTCAGCATTATCAATTAGCAAAAATTATATTTAATAGTTTTAGTTAATGAGACATTGGTATTAATAAATACAATTTTATTAACATTATATAGAAATATAATTTCAATATTTAAAAATTATATATATATATATATATATATAAATAAAATATTATATTAAGTATATAATTAATACTTGTATAGTAAAAAAGTAAAACTTGCTGATATCATTGACCTGATTTTCCATGTACCTTTCAGGTAGACCATTAAACCATTTCAAGTCAAAATATTTTTAAACCCATCTTAAACTTACCAGAGGTCTCTGAGACTTTTGTGGCTTTAAGACCCATGAGATCAGGAAGTTGCTCGACGATGACCTCACGGGTGCTGTTGGCAATATGAACTCTTTCGATGCTCCTCCGCTGCCAGTCAGTCCAGTAGATATACTCTCCCAACAGCGTAAAACCAAAGATATGAGGTAGTTTGTCCTCTAGAATGGTCATCCTATTAGTGCCATCCACATTTATGACCTGTGAATAAAAAAAGAATACATGGTTTCGTCACCTGTCACCATTCACTATTCACTTTTACTGTACTATCCCTTTAAAAACATTGACAGTTGTATGTGTGGTCAGATCAAACGATTCAATTAACAGCACAAAACAGGAAATAAACTAACAAATCAGCCTGAATCGGTTTACGCTCGCCAAACAGCTGTACACCACATGCAGCATTGGACAGATCTCCAAATACTCAGATATTTGAACTGCCATAATTGCAGTATCCTAATCCAAACCAGCTAGGATTTCCCAATTGTGGAAAAAAAAAAAAAAATCCCCAACCAAATATGTAACTGCCAAAAGAGTAGCTATTTTAAGTCATTACAGAGTACGCAAGCTTGAGCATGACTCTTTGAATCTCTACATTTAGTGTGTTTTTTTTCACTAAAGAAAGGCTACACAATCATTCCTACTCCAGTGAATGTGACAAAATAAGATTCCAGTCACAAGGGTTGCATTACAGCGAGGAAAATAACGCAAACTGATATAGGGAGTGGAGCCAGGACATGCCTGAATCTTAAAAAAAAAAAAAAAAAAAAAAAAAAAAAGAGAGAGAAAGCAAGAGAAAGTGACAGATGGGAGGTTGAAACCAAGTGGGTTGCTGGGAATTGGGTTTGTTTCTGAAAAGGTTGCAATTACTGTTTCTGGAAACAGTCCTGACATTACTACTTCTCAAAATAGACGGCTTTCCATTTTTCACATTTAGCAAACGGGTGTCAGTTGCAGTAAATGCCACCCACCTAATCAAATGCATTCTGGAAAAAACTGTCGAAAACTGAAACGAGAAAAACCTCGAAAGCTACTTTCTCCGGGCTAATTACGAAGGCCTGCAACTGATCTGAGTTCAAACACTTGCAATGTCTTTTTCCAATAACCGAAACCACCACTTCACTGAACTAATATTATGAGTTGATAAAAGCGTTGATTTTTATTATTATTATTTTTGATAATACACATAATGTACTCAATATGAAGTCATTACTGGAAAGCATCCATGCTTTTTATGTTGCAAAAGTTGTTGGGAGTTTTTGACATCCTATACCTGTGCAATCAGACACTAAGAAATGCAGTTTCTTGCAAGAAATGCAAGTTTTTTTTGTTTTTGTTTTACTATTTTAAAACCGCCTGCAGCCAGATGTCTTTGTTTGCAGAAAGAAACCCATGACAGTTTACTCTATCATGTCTTCTCCCTGAATGATGAATGAGATTATAAACGCTCAAACGAGCAGGTCAAGATTGAGTGACGGGCGTATTAATGCAGCATATTGTTCCTGGGTAAAGTAGCTCTTCGAACAAAGACTTCCTGTGCGCTGTCTTTCCCAACCCAGAGTTCTTCCTGTGAGGACCAGTGGAGGGGGTTTTGGGATTGGGGCGGTTGCCAGCGGCTGCCAGGGAGGGGTGTCCACCTGATTTATTTCTGTAATGCAGGCCTGCGGAGTGGCTGCCTTTCCTCCGTGAAGAAAGTAAGAAGAGAGATGGAAAAGAAATAAGTGCACATTATTTTAAATTAGCACCTTCCTTTCTTAGTAATTTTGGCAATATGGTGGAATCTCGTGGGGGTTGGGAGGGAAGCTGGTACATTTGCCACCCCCGAGAAGGCAAATACTATGTTGGAAGTAGCATAAGAACTCAGTACAAGTATTATTTCAGCAGAAGGAAGTATGTATTCTCAGGGCTTGACAGTGCAAGAGTTTCACTCACTTGTGCGACTATGTAAGAAATGTAAAATGCATTTATCTTAAAAAGTTATGAAGCTTTATGAAATTTAAGTTTATAAAAAAAAGTCTTAAATATCTTAAATGGTATAACAAACATCTTAATGAACACATTGTAGATTGCAGCCGGAAAAAGTAAAGCACAGGCATACCAAAATAAGAGCCTCTTTGGGCTTGTTTATAATTAAAAGTCCTGCATTATTAATAAAGTTTGTTTGTTTGTTAGAATATTCCCTAAAAATTTTAACTTGGGAGAACGTGCTACTTGGAAAAAAAGCAAGCATGAAGCTCTGATATTGTGCAAAATCCAGATAACCTATTACATTTACAAAAATGTAATTTAGAGCAGAGCGAACTGCATTAAGTACTGTGTAACCCAGAGAGGCACTACAACTGTATCCCATGATGCAACACACTTCCATTTCGAGAGTGACAAATGAACAGAAAATAAAATGTTAACATTTCTCTCTTTACTTTAAGGGTGAGTTCACCCACAAATGAAAATGATCTCAAAATGTACTCACCCTCAAGCCATGCTAGGTATATAGGACTTTCTTCTTTCAGTCAAACACAATCAGAGTTAGTTAAATAATAAAAATCCTGACTCTTCCAAGCTTTATAATGGGAGTGAATAGTAACTGAGATTTTGAAGCCCAAAAAACGCATCCATCGATCATAAAAGTAATCCATTCGGCTCCAGGGGTTTAATAAAGGCCTTCTGAAGCGAAGCGATGTGTTTTTGTAAGAAAAATATCCATTTTTATATTTATATTTTTGGGTGAACTAACCCTTTAAACATTCTTAAGACATTTTAAAACAATACCGGATTTTAAATGTAAAATAATCATATTTATTTCTGAGATATGTAATGAGGTCAAGCAGAATCAAAAGAAAAAACATGAAATGTAATATTGTTATGTGAAACATTTATTGTTCCACAATGCATACTACTTTTTAAATAAAAAAATGGTAGACAGTATATTCTGAACAGTATGCAGCATGCACTCTGAACACTGCCTCTGTCTCGGTCAGAGAAGGTGGTCTTGTGGATGGATTGAGGTGTTTTAATACTTGGAAAAGACAAACTTATTGTGAAAACCTCCTCTTTCCTCACAGTTTGAGACAGCGGAGGCACTGACACTCTGGAGGAATGCTAACAGACACAGACAGTGGGCTGAAACCACAATGGTGCATTTTTCTTACACTCCTCCTAACACATAGACGTCTCGAGGGTTTAAACCGGGCGCCTTCCTGCGGGATGCAGACTTTTCTCAACCCTGGAGAAAGGTTAGAGGCCTACAGCAGTTCATGAAGGAGAGAAGCATGAGGTGATGGGCCAGGCGCGGGACTTTTGACACATCTTAGAGTTGCATCTGATACTAGAACTATAACACAGTACCACCACAAGACTTTTTTTCCCAAAGGAGGTGATATGAACATGCATTTCAAGCTGCCTCCTGTCTTCTGAAAAGGCCACGACAGGGTTTTCAACGGAGGAGGGGCCCTAGACTACAAAAGTGTTTGGTTTTTCCCACCTCCTTCACAAAGCCGTCGACACATGACGTGACAAAATGGTGTTTCTATGGCACCAATGCAGAGCGGAGACACAAAACACACCCATGGAGGCCCATCAGGCATCTTGTGTGGTTCACAAAATTACTGTTTTTACTGTATTTTAGATCAAATAAATGCAGCCTTGGTGAGACTTCTTTCAAAAAGAAATCGTAACAAATCGAAATGGATACACAATCTTCTACAGTTTATATGGTCTTAAACACGTAATATATTCGTTTCTTGAGCTTGAGAACAACAAAAAAAGAGGCTTGGTCCAGTTTTCCCATGGCCGCCTTAGAGTGAGGTAGGAATTCTTTCCACTTGTGTAATCAGGAGTTTTATTGGATGGCATACCTTGCCGACATCTGTTTCCCCTTTGCTGCGCAGCATTGGACATTGTTCCTCTTGCACTGACCCCTCCTGTCCACTCCACCACTGCATCCCAGCAGCATTCCTCAAATCCCGTTCTATGAAATCAAACTTGCTCGCTTGTTTCAGCGGGAGTTGAGTGAAAGGGAAAGGGTGGAGTGCTACAAAACTAATTCGCTGATCTCTGGCAAAACCATATATGTTCGCTCAAGAGATCAAGTTTGCAGCTGATCGATCTGGAACCCAGAAAAGTTCCTGGAGTATTTAAAGGGGGATGGTAGAGTGAAATGAGGGGAAACCGTCGGGGGGAAGGTGAGGCCTATAGAAACGCATGGCTGCCAGTGCACACAGAGGCTGTGTGTGTTTAAGGAGCGGCCAGCTGCCGAACCCCCTTTAGACCCCAGCAAACCCAGGAAGGTCTCTGAGGTCACACAAACACACAAAAGCAAATGCTGAGGGGACTGAAGGCTTTAGATACAATGATAAAAACTAGTAGTACACAGAACACTTACAGAGAAGCTAAATGTGCTTGCAGTGTAGGATTTAAACTAAAGCAAAAGTAATGAACATATTGGCAATAATACTGTTTTTACTGTATTTTTGATCAAATAAATATGCAGCACTGATGAGCATGAGACTTCTTTCAAAACAAAAAAATAAAATCCCCCCCAAAATCACACATTTTTAACTTTTGAATGGCAGTGTATGCATATATGCTAAAATTAATTATATTATAACAAAATTAAAAAACAAAAATAAATGTGTTAGTTAAAAATATTCATTTTTCCACACTACTAATTTCATGGCCTGGCTAATAAATTGTACCACAAAAACTTGCACTTTGATGGTCCTCCCATCAGCGGGAGTCTTTCTTTTCGCTTACAAAAATGCTATTCAATTTTCAGAGACAATTAGACATGGCCATCGAAACTGAAAGAAGGGTGTGTCTTTTTTGTTTTTCTTTGACGGCCTTTTTTCCACTTCACCGAGAATTATGCACCAAGAATAGAGAGTGCGAACCCTAATTTTGATGAAGGAAAACATAAAAGGTACACAACAAAGCCCCCCAAAAATCTCATCAATAACGACGAAAAGTCAAGATGCTGGGGTTTGTTTCTTCAAAGCCAGATTGTAAAAAGTGTCCTGGCACCAGGGTGCCAAGCAAATTCAATATGAAGGCGAGTGAGGTGACAGCATGGCCTCCGAAAACACAGAGCTATTGAGAGAGAGAGAGAGAGAGAGAGAGAGAGAGAGAGAGAGAGAGAGAGAGAGAGAGAGAGAGAGAGAGAGAGAGAGAGAGAGAGAGAGAGAGAGAGAGAGAGAGAGAGAGAGAGAGAGAGACAGACAGACAGACAGACAGACAGACAGACAGACAGACAGACAGACAGACAGACAGACAGTCACAAAAAGAACTCGTATTACAAAATATTCCATTGGAGGGGGGAAAGAAAATTATGATTTCTTGATAAACTCAATTTTGACAAGAGAGAGACATCTGTTTTCTTTGTTGTCTAAAGGACTAAAGTGCGTGTTCACGCATCAAAACGATTGGACGCTGAATGTGAAACCTTGTAACAGAACATACACATCTGCACTCGGATGCCAAACCCTGAGGAGTCACCTGCCAGATTTTTTCAATTACCCAGTCAAGAATAAAATCCTGCAAAATAACCTCCCCTTTCTGCGTGAGCTTTGAAACATCATACGATTTCACCTGAGGTTTGGCCGGCTCTTCTGACAGGCCGACTCAGCTGTGGATGATATTATCTTTTTATCTGTTGTTTGCTTGTCTGGGCCAAGAACAGCACTGCCTTAATTCAAACAGAATGATCGGCCACTCTGCTTCTCTCTTTAAAAAAAAAAAAAAAAAAAAAAAAGAGAAAAAAAATCTCGCCATTCTGCTCGGCGCTGCGTCTGCACTTCCTCCGACTTTGAATGAGCTCGGGGAGACAAGCGCTGAGAAAGTTCCCGATGAGAAATGCTGGCGGATCAAAAAGTGAATGAAAGATGCGACTTGACGGTTATGAAATTGCAAAAATATTGACTCATGTTCCTGCAGGTCATCCGCTTACTGGCGACTCCCACGGGCTACTGGAGTCCTGAGAGGGACGTTATCATTCCCATGGCCTTAACTGACAGCATACAACAGAAACCAGCATGTTAAACAGTTGGTGTCGGATATTTATTATAAGAGCCACATTTGAGACATCATCTTGAGACGTCTTGGGAGATAAAAGTGATATTAAAATGATATTCTAAATACGTTTTCTTGCCATATAAGATGTTCTAACAGTCTGGAGACAAAAACAAAAAGACAAACGTAAATAAATTGTAAATAATAAATATATGCACATACTCTATATATACACACAGAGTATATACTGTATATATTAATATATATACACACATATATATGTATAATACAGAAGTTTAAATAAATTAACATGTTAAACAGTTAATTACAGTTAAATCCTAGTTTTATTGAGTATGTGACATTTTCCATTTGGGCTTCATGCTTTTAAATCTTGCTGGCACCATCTCCGAATTTAAGGAGACCTCACAAAAATGTTTGTATCCTGTTTAACCTATTCATAAACAGGCCAACATAAGTAAATGCTATTATTTTCAGATGCCTAATGCTTCTTTGAGAGAAAAAAACCCCTCACACACCCAGACTCGGGGAGTGGAGCTCTTATGTTTTGACAAAGAGCAGTAAGATGAGAAGGTCAGACAGTCGAGAGGAAAGTATTCGTCTTACCAAAACTGTCACAAATGCGACATTTAAGTTCATAGACAGCAATAAGGCAGTTGAAACAATAAAAGTGACTCATTCTCTTTGGTGAAAATAAATTGGTAACACTTTAGTTTAGGATCAGATTCTCAATGTTAACTAGTTGCTTAGTTATTAGCATGCATATTACTAGGATATTGACTGTTCATTAGTACTTATAAAGCACATATTAATGCCTTATTCTGCATGACCTTATTCTACATCCCTAATCCTACCCAATACCTAAACTTAACTACTTATTTTCTAATTATTAATAAGCAGTAATTAGGATTTTATTGAGGCAAAAGTTATAGTTAGTTACTAGTGAGAATTGGACCCTAATTTAAAGTGTGACCAATAAATTATATGAATATAAAGATCAAATTTACGTGTTACAGTGAACATGGTGTAAAGCATCGATCCATCTCAATATGAAAATTAACAGAAAAAAACACATACATACACAATATTCTTTTATTAATATAGTATTAATATTAATTTGCATTGCATATGATTTTATATTCAAATATATTATATATTATTAGTTACTTACATAAATTACATATTAATTTAGAATATATTTAGAATATCATTATTAGATTATATGCAATACAAATTAATTTGTTATCCAACATACAATTCCTGTCTGTAAACTTAAAGCCTGATGTAGCAGTGTGTGTTTCGTGATGGTTTGGTCACGTGACTCAGCATCATTTCCACAAACTCCCACTGAAATCAATGGATTCGTAATGTTCTTTGACTCGTGTAAACTTGAAATGTTCCCATGCTGATTTTTCTACAGTAGTATGCCGTTCTGCCTGGGACAGCCAAAGGTTTGTCTAACCCGAGCAGAAAGCTACAAGTCTCAATTGGCTGTAAATTCAGAAACAATGTGTTTTCTCTGGGGTACATATGGGATGCATTGTGAGCAGACAGCAGAGTCGACAGCTGCCGGTGACTGCTTACCACAACACTGCTGCTGCTGTGTTTTTGGGACTGCTGCTGTATTATGTTAATAATCCGTGAACATCTCCAGAACAGGAGC
This sequence comes from Abramis brama, assembly GCF_963993115.1. Taxonomy (NCBI): domain Eukaryota; kingdom Metazoa; phylum Chordata; class Actinopteri; order Cypriniformes; family Leuciscidae; genus Abramis; species Abramis brama. The sequence continues at coordinate 26,026,034 of NC_139982.1, read as the reverse complement.
GGAGAGCTGGGCGACTTCCCCCTTCACCACCCTCCCGCTGACAGATGTTGGACAGTGGCGAACATCCCTCAGGAAATGAGATGGATTGCGGTGACAATAACCAAGCTACAGGACAGGAATGACTAGGACAGCTGAGTGAAACCAGGCCAAGGGTGGCAGACGTTACACTTTCACAAGTCTCACTTGTAATGTGAGAGACAGGGAAAGAGTAACCGGTTGCAAAAGCATGAAGCACCCATATAGCATTTCCAGGGAAATAATGATAACTGACAATAAACAGCATTTTATGGTCAGTAAGACAACTGATTCATGTCATACTTTTTGCATTTTAACCCTTTCAGTGTTGCATGAAAGCTCAGAAACTGGACTTTACAATGCTTACAAGCAAAGCAATCTGACCAAATCTAAAATACTGCTTTTTAATTTGGTGATAAATTGTGAAATTCCTATTACACAATATGATAATAATCATGACAGTAACAGGTAATAAAAAAATCAAAGAATTGTAGTTTCATATATTGTTAGAAAGGGCCTATCTAGTATACAATATTGAAAAGTCTTTGAAAAACGCATGTTTTTCAAAAAGTGCATGTTTACAGGTGGATTTATGCAACACACTGTAATGCAATAGGTATAATATGCTTGTCCATATGTTAATATGATAATCCCACCCCACGATCCATCTGATTGGTCCAGTGTTTTAAAACTGACAATTCTTTGCTCTAATTGTATCAAAAATAAATTTCTTAAGCTGCAAAAAAAATGTTTTAACAAGATACGCCGTACGGACGGTACACAAAAAAATCATCCTGCTCCAAATATTTTGTTTTTCCGTATTACTACATGAAACAAACAGAATATTGGAAATTGCATATTGTAGAACAGAAGATTCAGATTAAAACAAGCCAAAACACAATGCAATGTGCATAGATATGGGAATAAATATCAAATGTTATGTTTTTTTAAAAATGTTAGCCTACTATTTAAGCACACATAAAACACTATATATGCAGACACAAAAATGTATTCATTTACATGAATAATGAATAAGAGCCATCTCAAGCTTTTCTGCAGGCTGTCAAAGCCCTGCTCGCCTGTAAAAAATATTACATTTGAGCGTTTTTGTTTTCTCAAACCATTTCTAAAAAAACTGCATTAGCGAAAGAATTGCTGGATTGTGTGCGCAGAGCTGGCCACAGGAGATGGAAAATATTACGAAAGTCAGGTGTCTTTTATACCCCTATAATTCAAGTGAAACCGTGTATCCTTGGAGCCTGGAACATCAAAGTTTAAGACCTCATGGTGAAACAGCCAGCAACAGCAACAAACTGTTACCAGGCAATTAACTATAGTGCTGTTTGGCTTGGACTACCACTGGCTGGATTTGCAATTCTGTTACATTTGAGCAGATTCTAGTGACAAAAAAAAAACGAAAGCATAGACCACTCGTCGTACCTACATGGTGAGCATCGATACCATGTTACGGTTTTCTGGGCAATATTCAATTACAGACTAAGTTAAAGACATACACACAAGGTCAGCATACTGCCAAGTTACAATCCAAGTTAAATCCATTTTACAATCCTAGTTAAATCATCATTTATACACAAAAAAATTATATATATATATATATATATATATATATATATATATATATATATATATATATATATATATATATATATATATATATATATATATATATATATATATTTTTTTTTTTTTTTAAGGGCTGTTCACGTTAATGCATGCAATTAATTCAATCCTTATCACGTGAAATTAATCTAATGCAAATAAATGACTGAAGCACGTGTAATTTTGCCATTAACGTATATACAAGCAGTTACAAAGGTGCAAGCACCTGTAACCCTGGTAGATGGAGATTTCTATTCTAACCCTTTAACCCGATTTTGCTTCTCTCTTTGCGATCAGATAATTTTAAACCGTTAAACTCCGGGAAAGTTTTCAATCCAATGATCCAGTAAGCGAATTAATTTAAACAATCAGTCCAAAACAGTGCAAATGTAAAGAAAATTGTCATAGTGTGATTACTTCTGAAGCCTCACGCGTTGCACTGTGTGAAAAACAGACTAAACAGAACATCAAAACACAGCTGTATAGCCAGATGAAACGCAAACTACTTTGCTCAGCTGGATAAAGCAAACCAGTGTCTCACTAGTAAAGTATTGATGGATGAGGATTGCAATCAAAGCAAAGATGACTGCAGTGACGAACATACATCCACATACATACATATACATATGTCATCATTAACTAAAACTATTACAAATTGTTTCTGTTTTTTCTGAAAAACATGTGCTTAAATGTTGCCTGGGCAAGTTTAAGTTGAAATCCTAAAATTACTAAAACTGAAAAAAATGACTAAAAGCACACAACAATATTACTAAAACTTAATGTGAATTTAAATAAAATGCTAAAATAAAAGTTAAAAAATACTATAACAGTACTCAGTGTACTACTAATAACAACTATATGACTACTTAGGTTTCTTACATCTGAAATGAGCTATATAAATCGCATATTGTAGTATGTAGTATAATAATATAGTATACAAATATAACATGTCAACTTCCTGCCTGGGAAGGAAGTTCTCTGGCAGTCTGCCAGACCTGTGTGGGACATCCATCACCTGTACGAACTCCATGTAAACGGAGATGCATTTGAAGCTCACAGCCTCTTCAAAACAGCTTATTCTACCACTACCGTCCAAATCAAAACAGCCCTCACTCTGATGGGCCTTGGATGTGCCGCTAACTCAGACAAAAGAACTATCATTAGCATGGCCAATGTTTTAGCGAGAGGCCCCTCGCTGGAAAAACCCTGTGCAAATCAAGTTTCACGGCTCCCGCCGGCCACAATGTGCCAGGGCCATTGGAGCAGACGCTTTGGGGGACTTTAGAGAAAAGCATTATTGATCCTCTTCACACTTATGTTTTTTTGCCAGCATCCATCAGTAGACGAGCCCTCGGCCACCTCACATCGTTCTGCTGCAAATAAAAGCCCTCTTTCAAGCTGTTGCTTTTCATTGTCACAGTGTTGCCATACTGAAGGGCCATCAAAATGCACTTCAAGATCCATTGTAGTCAAATGGCTTTATTGAGAGGAAAATTAAGACTTTTAGGGAAGAGAAAAGGGGGAAAACGTAGCTATTAAGACTATTTAAGCGAGGCAAATAGACAATACAGAACTGTACTGAAGAAAGGGATTGGTATACAATAATTTCATTTATCATTATAGACTGCACAAGAAGTGGACAACAAATTTTAGGTTTATGCATGTGCAAAACTACGTAGCTAGTCGGTTAGTAGTTAGGCAACACACCGACCAGTTGACAAATATAAGGGTTTTAGGCTCACCTGATACCATTAAAAATATATATTAAAATAAATAAACTAATCAAACCTACTGCAAACTACTCTCTGATATCCTCTTCAAACAGTTTTCCTCAACAATACTCGCATCTCCGCTTGAGACGACCCTAAAAAAAAAGCCCTCCTGTTTTGCGCAAGTTCTGCTTCACTCTGTTCTACATATTTGCCTTTATGGGAACCCAGAAGGCACCCATGGCACTGCACAATCAGGGTTACAAAAGACTCTGTGAAAGCAGAATCTACATAACTGCCCCACAAAGCAAGGGACTTACTAAACCGAGGACGGCACATCAGTCAAATGAGTTATCTTAAACATCTCTACACCGAGGGGGTGAATTGAGGGGGTCTGCGGCGACATCTAAAGGGTTCAAAGGGGCGGGGTGAAGAAGGGGGAGAGTTTGACTGCACAGTAAATAGGCGAAAACACACGGAGAGCGCGACAGAAATGAAAGCCCCACAATTCCCATACGGTTTAAGAAAAAACCTTCCAGTGCAAAGTGCCAATAATCAAGCCTCCTTTTCAGGAGGACCTGAGATGAAAGAGGATGCTCTTGGCACACAAAATGATCCTTCGGTCGTTAAAGAGAACATGCCATGAACCTGAAACACCAGTTGGAGATCTGTATCGCGAAGGTGAGGACATTCCAGGTGGTCGACTGTGAACGCAAAGACCCCTGGATGTGCTTCAGTGTAGTCAAACGTAAGGATAAAAACCTTTTTATCAAAAGCATCATACCTTCAAAAGCATCATAAAAGTGGTTCATAATATTAATGCGCTACATACCAAGTCTTCTTAAGTCAATAGCTTTGTGCGAGGATATTTAAGTCAATATTATTTACTGACTATCTTCAGTGAGCTGTTAACTGCTGGGTGATCGGGTCACTGAGTGAAGTGAAGATAGATTTGAAGATAGCTGCATTCATGAACACACAAGGAGAAGCTCGGATGTCCGTTTGAAAGTGCATGACTGTAGCAGTGACGCTTTAAAAGGGGATGAATCACCAATAATAAAACCAAAAATAAAATAAATAATTGATTCAATTCTAATTTATTCAATAGTTTCAGTTAATTGTAATGCAAATTTAAGTCTGTTTCCCACACACAGCTATCAAATGGTTTAAGAAGACGAGTGCACGAGTCATATGGACTACTTTCAGGGTGCTTTTGCATCTTTTTTGATGCTCTATAGATTGAATTGCAATTGCATGGAAAAGAGTGAGCGTCAAGTGTTTGAAATGTTTTTTTGTAATAAATATATACATTTTTTGTATTCTCACCATTATTTCAGAAAAAGGAAGAAAACGGGAAGAAAAATTAAAGAAGAGACTAAAAAGAATGACATGAGGGTAAATGATGACAGAATACACATTTTTGGGCAAATTATCCCTATAAGGCCAATTAAGGCAGCCATATATTACAGAAAAACATAATATTTTAACAGAAACATTACTCTGTCAAACCTAAAAACCATGTCTCAAAAACAGGTTGAAGAAACTGCTACATTGTCCTTTCACAAACATGAAAAATTAACAATGGAAATGTCCCTAGCCCCAAATGCAATTCAACTTTTCATGGAGGAAGGTAAAAAAAAGGGCCTTTTCAGACATGGCCCATCACCAGCCGTGTTAAAGGGGGGGAAAAAAGCAAGAAGGCAAGAGGGAGGGAGGAGGGCCCGAAAGCCTCCATTCCTCTATTTATAACCATTCAGGCAGTGAACAGCCACATTCCAAATGCCAGAAGGCACTTTTCAAAACTCCTCATTTAAAACTTAATGTTGTTTTCAGCTCCTAAAAAAGAACCGCCCTCCCTCATACCCACCATCAACCAAAAGGAGCCAAGCGGGTTAAAAAAAAAAAACTAAAAAAAAAGGCAAACAGTAACATGTAAATGTGACTCTGTTCGGAGGCAGTCCAGAATCGGCCCTTTCAAAACAAAAAGGGCAGCTGAAATGAGGTAAGCGAGCATCAGTATGCAAAAAAGATAATCTTTAATGAGAAATTACTGATGGCCGGGCTGTCCTGCAACTCCGGCGATTAGCACTTCAAGGGCTTTTCTTCCTTTCAGAGGGTAAGTGGGCCAGCTAAAGAATGGCCTCCGCCTCCATTAAGGTGAATCTGAAGAACCCTTGTGAGAAAAGAGAACAGAACACACTTGTCAGCTGCTAGGAGCCTGGGGAATGTGGCGCAGCCACCCAAAAAGTGCATCTGGTACAGGGGTGGGGTGGCGTGCGTGGATTGAGGAGGACCTCCGCGAGGTTTCGCGTCTATTCTGTGCGGCTTTTGTTCTGGAGTAGGCAGGGGGTCAGTTCTGAACACATGACCACAGGGCTTCCCTCCTCAGCCAGACAGGAGAAAGAGTGTGTCCCGAATCTCCCTTCAAAACACTTTCAAAGAAACTTAAAAATCCTGAATGAGGACTCTTTAATATCTCAATTGTTTCTCCTACACGTTAATGACATTAAATGGGGAGCAAATGAATGAAGTCTTCTGCTAAACAGATTTTTCTCCTCAAAAAACAACCCTGTCCCCTCTAGAGTATCACTAGAACAGTGTCTCAAACTGTGCTCAGACCTGCCAAGATATTGAAGTCTGCAAACAAAAGTCAGAAATATCAGTATGACCTCAAACATTTCTCATCAAATTCATCTAGATTAAATTAACTGAGAAGAAACATTTGAGGCAAAGTTGATCCTCAAATGATAAATAACTAAGCAATAAAGAGCAACAAACGAGCAATAATAATGCTCCTCTGGGGTGACGATCCCAATAGGAAAGAACAATCACAAATGAGATTTATTTAATGTCTCAACTGTTTCTCAGTTACAGCAATGAGATTAAACAGACTTTTACTCCTCAGTCCCCAGGAATCTCAACAATGTCTCATGCAGCACTCAGATCTGCCAAGATAACTGCTAAATTCTGTACTAAATTATCTGAGCAATTGTCTCATTTGTTTAAAAAAAATGTTTTTTTTATATATCTTAAGGAGTAACATTTAAGACAAAGCTGATAATGAAATGAAATGCCACAGTAATCTTACAAGTCTCCTCTAGAGTTTCAGAGAAGATCTCAACAATCTCTCACACTGCAATCAGATCTACCAAGATACCTGCATTTAAGTAAATAAATATCTTATTTGTGTTTATTTTTATTTCTCCCAAAAAAGTAAGGAAGAAACATCCGAGACAAGATTGTAACTTCAATGAAATATAACTCAACTCTTCATTAAATCTGAGCAACACAATGTTCCCGAGGTGATGGTGAGTGACCAATCCATCTGAATTTCAAATTCATCCAAATGTCGATTCTCGAAAAAAGGGCTTTCTGTTGCTCAATGGCGGAACTGATTATAAAACCTAGGCTGCAAATTAACAAAAAACACCTACTACTCTCTTTCCTGTGGAGAATACGATGAAACTGTCAGTAGTCAAATATACAAGCTTCAGCTAAAACAGTGTGTTTTTTTTAAATAAGATTTATTTTTGCCTTTGAGATGGGAGAGTGTAGAAGTCTGACATGGAAGTGAATTGGGAGAGAGAGAGAAGGGGACGGGATCAGGAAAGGACCAAGACTCGAACCCGGGTCGCCCGAAGCGCAACCGTGCTATATGTCAAAAATAGGGAAAAATATATTTTTTATAGGAAACACAGCTTTAAAGAGAGCCAGTGCTCAGTTGTCCTTCATTGGGATGATTTGGAGAGGATTATTCTAGAAGGTGTTGCACGTGGACTTCAATGAGCATCTGGCCTTTTACCGAACTCGATCTGTCAGCAGGAGTGCCCTAATCCTCAACTCATTCAGCTTAGCTTTAACACTGGAAAACACCACCTAGGCTCCTCCCTTAGACGGCCACAGAAAACACCTCCGCATCTCAAAGAGAGTAAAGCAGAGTGCACGCAAACAGGGACTCGCGCAGAGTCGTGGTGGTTTTTAGGCCACCCTTGCCCTGCTGTTCACCCTCGGCCCGCCTGTCCTACTGCCCCTTCTCTTTAAACGCCACAGCAGGGAACCTGGCAGACTGAAAAAAGCCCTGGGTTACGAACAGGTTAGTTGTGATGGCATTTTGCTAGCTGTGACTGTCAGCAAAACGTCCAAAGCAGGCTGCTCGCTGGGAGTTCAGTGTATCAATAAATAATACCTACCCTTTAAAGGCACAGTTTGAGTGCGCTTACATAAACTTGCCACACACCTAGGTTAACAGGTTTATGGGCTTACATAACATGTAATTGACTGTACTGTTATTGACTGACAAATTCCAGATTGATCTATAATGCACTCCATTTGTTAATGTGAGTTAATACATTAGGTTTCCTCAACTAACAAACAACAATTTTATTAATCTAGGTGAATATTAACTTCACATTCAAACACATTTTTAACATTTCAAATTGTAAAAAAATAACATTATATATTATGAATATAAAAATATAAATTAACAGTGAATAATAGATTATTTATAAATTAGCACTAAATAAATGCTGTAAAATTGTTCATTGTAAGTTTATGATACCTAATGCATTAACTATTGTTAATAAATTAAATATTAATGGAATCCATAAGAGAATAAGAGAATATTAGTCCAAGTATAGAAATATATTGAGAGGTAGGTTTGAAAAGATCGTTGAGAGTCAGCGTGAGAAGAAAAAGCAAAAGAGCACGAGAAAATAAGAGGGGGATGTTTCCTTAGCTTCTTTTGTGTTTACAAGACAGGCTTTCAGGCATATTGACTGCATGAAAAAAACTCTGTATTATGACACCCAGGGACCTGTGCCTACAGGTAGCTGACTAATTACACAATGCCCAAACCATGAAAACGCCCAAACCAAGAAGCCTGTGCCACAAAAGAACAGACACTGAGGAAACGAAAACAGACAGAGAGAAATTGTGACAGAATAAATCAAGATGTTTGGTCTGAGGCCTGAGTTAGAATGCTAAAACAGAAAAAAAATCCATCTAAATATGAAACCTTACACAGGAAATCCTTTCAAATATACTTGAGGTTTCACAATGGTTGGGTTTTCGAACAAAAACAAAAGTTCGGGAACTGACCGGATGTCTGGTGTCCCTCTTTTTTGAGATATTACACAACTTGTCTGAGATTCCAAAACCACTCCATACTGAAACAGCTTAATAAGCTGACAGTGTCAATGGAGAATGTGCACTTAATGCACTCTCAAGTCTCACATGTGTCTCAAGACTCTCCCTTTAGAATCTTCCTGCAATTTCACTTACAGCTAGCCTAGAAATCTAGACGCACCCTAGCGGCAGCAAAATGTATTTTGCAGCCAGGGTAGTCTAGCAACTCTCCATTGACTTTCAGAGCTGCAAAAACCTAAATTGGGTCAGGCCAATCACGTCGTGTATGGAGTAGGCGGGGCGGGCTTAACATAATGACGACAGTGTTGCGACGGTTCCCTGCTACTTGAAAACAAAGAATGGCGGCTGCTGGAGAACAGTCTTTCGAATCGGCTTTGGCCGCGACTCTGGAGGACTTGGAGTTAAGCTTTTTTTTGAGAAAAGAGCAAAGAACGGCACTTAAGTTATTCTTAAAAAAAGGAAGATGTGTTCGTAGTTTTGCCGGCCAGATATGGCAAAAGTTGAATCTATCAACTAGCTCCACTGTTGGGAAAACGCTCTGGTTGGTTGAAGCGCTGTCCTATTGCGTGCAGAGTGAATTTGAAAGACAGCCGTTTATCCCGCCCCTCGGATTGAGCCGTGTCTATGGTGAGTTGCCAGACCTAACATCTTGATGTAGGTCTGGCTTGCCAGGATAACTTACAGCAGGATAGGGGTGGAATTCAAATGTTAGTTTCGAATAAACAACTGGATGTTTTCGAGAAAGAGCCTTCGACAAGGCCATTACGATGATCACTTCAAGGAAGTACTTGAAGGACTAGCTGCTCACTTTCGACAAGGAATTTGCCCTTGGATTCTCTGCCAGTTCTCAGGTCCCCTCTCATTACTCCACATATTCAGACTATTCAATCAGCACCAAAGCAAGAGTCTCAATTCACCTTGTTGAGCATGGAACACCATCAAATTTAATTGGTACTCATATATGCTTTTAGTAAAGGGAAATCGAATGAGTAAACCACGCAACAATGTGACACCACAGCACAGCAATTCTCCTTTAAAGTAAAACTTTAGCTGACTTACCTCAATTTTGTCCGTTTTGGCGTCACCCCAGTAAAGCTTTCCTGCGACATAGTCTACGGCCAAACCATTGGGCCAACCAAGAGAGGTGTTTAGCAGCACGACACGGTCAGTGCCATCCAGGTTTGCTCGTTCGATCTTGGCCATCTCCCCCCAGTCAGTCCAATACATGTATCTGCAAAACAGAATCAAGAGGTATTTCAAAGGGAATCTCCTTAGAGATCTCAGAAATTACCTTAAATTAAGTGCATAACATTAATACCCATTTATTGGATCCAACACGATGGCTCGTGGCTCGTCCAGGTTCTCAGATATGAGGACGCGTCGAGAAGTGCCATTGAGTCTGGTCACCTCAATGCGATCGGTGCCAGTGTCCGTCCAGTAGAGGTTGCGTGCCACCCAATCCACAGCAATTCCATCTGGATGATTAATCTCGTTGGTGACCAGAGTCTGGGCGTCGCTTCCATCAATTCGGGAGCGGCGGATGGCCCTAACCTCATCGTCCGTCCAGTAGACATATCCTTCAACCGGGTCATAGTCAATGGCGATTGCGTGCCGGATGTCGCTGACTTGTAAGACTATGTCCGTGAAGTCAGGTAAGTCCAGGGATATCCGCCGAAGGTCCGTACGGCGAGCCAGTAGAAGCACCTGTTCTGCCCCTGGGAATAAGATAGAGATTTGCTCATACGGTTGAGCAGGAGAACAATGAAGACTTCTGTTCTTTTGTCCATCCTGCAAAAGATTCAAGTACCAGAGATGCTGTGGCCTTTGACCTACACTGTCTACATTAATTAGGATGACAGGAACTAGTAAAACATCATGCAAAAAGGTCTACAAAGATGTATATTAAGACTACTACCATGCCTAGGGCATAAATTCAACTCGTCAAAGAAAACTAAGGCTGACAATAGCAATTAGTAGCATGAATTGCAGAGTTGTCCCTGCAGACGTTGCACTGCGAGATCGCATTGCTCCATTACAAAAACCACATGCCAGGTTTAAATACCAATAGTAGAATCTGTCTAGACCCAATCTGTGGAAGCAATTAGGTCCAACCTTGTCCTTATTTAATCTCTCTTTGTAACCGAGTACGCTTCAGTACCCACAACACCAGCTGCGGTCCACGGCACCCAATAAGTAGTGACATCCATCAGCGCTGACACCAATAAGAAGAGGGAAAACAGCTCCTCTAGGGTTTCTTGTGCTTTTTTTGCTGCTTTTAGTTTTAATTTGTCCTTCGTTCTGCCTTGCATGTTATCAAAGTGAGTTGACGTCTGACAAAACCAAAACAAATGCCTTCAATTTAGCCAACCAAGCTAAACAAGTACAAGGTTTGGACGTTTGCTCATGCTAATCCTTTGTCCTACTGGACCCGCTTGTGCCCTTGCCTTGCCGCTAATCAAGGTCCAGTACAATGAGGTATTGTTTGAGTTCTGATTAGTTGTCAAACTTTTCAGGAGGGTTGCTTAATCCTGAGGTCAGTGGGAATATGTTTCATTTGGCCAGACAACCTCCCCTGTCCTCCACTAACGCAATTCTGGACAGCTACATGTTTCACTTGCACCACTGAAATGAGGACTTAAAGAATACATCTTATTGTTTCCTGGCCTGGGAATACACTACCTCAAATTTGAAGGAGTTATAAATTCAAGTAGAAAGGCAGAGCAACTTGGGAAGGGGCGAATGTAACTTTTTCTAATAAAAGAGCAGTCTGTTGTTAACAGGCTGGGTGCACAGATACAATGGATGAGTCTGTTCTGTAGAGGCTGGGAAAAAAACCCTTAAGCAAGCCAGGGGTGACGCCTGATTTTAGAGTAGCCCTTAATGCTTAAATGTACATCCTCATCAAGAACAAAATAACAATTGCATTCATTTTAAATTGCAAACAGTCAAATGCATTTCACTTTTGTGGAAAAAGTCATTTTTGGGCATACAAATACAACTCGATCTTTCTGCTGTCCCCAGTTTACTTTTTTATAATTACTATATTTCACTAATGAAATAAGATTTTTTTCATTAAAAGTTAGTTATAAAAAAAAAAATAATAAAAAAAAATTAACAGATAAATCCCATGATTTTATCTATTTCAACGATTTTTACAGAGCAGGGAAATGTCATTGTAAAATTCCCTTTACTTCCGAGCACCCCATGATGACTTTATCAACAATTAACAGGGTGTTTCAGAAAGATCTCACCATCTTACAAACAACTGAGGCTAGAGGCTGTTGATGCGCTGGGAGAGGCATCTAGCGGCAGCCATTTAAACTCTATGCCCCGCCCTTTCAAGTGGTGAGAGTTTCATTCATGGGCGGTTCGTGGTTGCAGAGATGTAGCGATTTCAAATCGGGTCCATCTTTTTGAAACGTGCTGTACAATGAGCAAAGGGGCACTCCTTAAGAAGTGTGGAGACGTGGGAATGTATACAAACCCCTGAGTAATTCAAACAAACAGATTTCCTGAACTGGACCTAAACGCACAAAACCTTGGTCTAACCTGGTCAGCCCCTAAATGGTTACCTTGACACAGGACCACAAAAGCCCCAAACTACGTTTACTAGCTCTACCTCTAGGCTAAAACTCATGTGAGAATGAGAAAATGGAGGGAAATTGTTCAGATGTTATGGAACAAGGTTATGATTCATGATTGCTGAATCAGAGAGTGATTTTGAGTTGTGAACTCAAAGGGGCCGCCATCTGTCAAACATTAGTCTCTGTCATGGTTTTCTGCGCGGGACAGGATGCAAATGTTTTATAGATGCAAAGTATGCCAATCCTCATCCCAAAACCAGCCCATGAAAGGCCACAGTTCATAAAAATCTAATTTTACGCTCGAGAGCGGGGACATCATAATAAAATTATAAATGCAACACAACCCTTCCATTCTCCTCAAAGAAAAGGAGATCTATCTATCTATCTATCTATCTATCTATCTATCTATCTATCTATCTATCTATCTATCTATCTGTCTTTTTTACCTGGTCGACAAGTCTTTCCATCCTCTTGGAGTTTAACCCCCGTTGGACAAGCACAGCTGTAGAAGGGCGGCATGGGAGAGAGGAGACACAGGTGGGAACAGCCTCCGTTTCTTTCACTGCATGGAGTTTGAACTGTGGAGCAAAGTCAGGGAAAGAGGAAAGCTATAAAACTGTTGTTTATTAGACATTACTGCAAAGAGCAATGACCTCTAGGTTAAAAAATGACCAGAAAACAAAGCAAACTAAAGAGTGTGTGAATGTTTCACCACATCAACACCTTCATTTGAGAAAGTTTATCAGATAGGGCGATTAATGTTTTAGAGGAGTGAATTATGTTGTAAATACTGGTCTGGTATTTAAATAGCCATGGCTTGAACAGATTAACCCTACTCAAAGGTTGCTCAGGAGACTTAATGGAGTTCTTAGAAATGTTTTGCTTAATCTAGATATCAACTGGCTGTTATCACGGCAAATCTGAAAAATATGGTGAAGATGATTTAAGGAACAGTCTAAGTTTAATTACATTTATGTCTAGGAGAAACCATTAAGATAATAAAGAGATCTACTTTGTGATTTTCCTTTCCTACAGTAGGCCTTGTTTGAAAAATTGTGTTATTTTTGGGGAACTCTTGAGATATTCCTCATATGATGGAGTATTTGTTATCAAACGGCCATGAACTTCCTTTTCACCTGTGATTCGAAAAAGCAGCATTGCTCAGTTCCTAAACAAAACTGCAACCCTTGAACAATAGCAGGTGGCAGCAAAAACATTTTATTTCCTGTAACAGGTTTTTCCATTTCCACCAGGTCACGCTCTGCTCGCCATACCCTCTCAGAAAATGCATCTGCTCCCATCAGGAAAACACATGCGGCCCTGACCCAACACTTGTCATCCCCCCTCTTCTCAGTGCTGCTTGCAGATGTGGAGTCTGCCCAGCATATTGACTGATGACTGGTCCACAGTTCAGGGACATGTGAGGAAATTCACAAAATATTGGTACTGGCACATTTTTAAGGACAAAGAATAATTATTGACTATGCATCTATTTGTATTACTAAATACACAGATGCATAGTCAATCGTTATTCTTTGTCCTTAAAAATGTGCCAGTATAAAAATGTGCCCCTGAACTGAGGACCAGTCATCAGTCAATGTCAATTAGTAAGATAAATAAATAAATAAATAAATAAATAAATAAATATATATATATATATATATACACACACATACATATATATATATATATATATATATATATATATATATACATACACACACACACAGTATGAATTAGTGCAGTCAAATCGATTAATCACGATTAATCACATCTGACATAAAAGTTTGTGTTTACATAATGTGTGTGTGTGTGTATACATATACACACACACACACATATATATATAAATTCATATATATTGTATGTATGTCTGTCTGTGTTTATACATTATATATATCAAACTTCACTGGTCTAGATCTTCACCCTTTATTTGCATGATGGTTGCTACATCCTTTCTTTATTATCTTACCTCCAACACAACAAACATTATAGTTGGGCTTTTTGCAGGCTGTTAAATGTTCCGGAGCAATCCACACCCACATCCTCACACACAGACTAAGGTGGGGGTGGGATCGTGCTGGGACTGTTCCCTGTCTCCACTGAGGAGCTGTGTTTATTTGTTCAGAATGGAATGCAGGACACTTGAAAAATTTCAGTCCCTGAGAACTATTCTACCCAGATTGCCTCATGGGCCAAAAGGCCGAAACTTTTACAAAGAGACTGTACAGTAAGTGCTGAAAGAAGGACAAAAAAATTAAACATGGAATGTGAAGGATCTCTTGAGGGAACCTGACCTGAGCGCAACACGGAACATTTCTGTTCCTTCGCAATCATGATTTGTGAAAATTTGATGTGCATTAGAGCTTCATAACAGTCTGAATCTCAGGGCCAGCACTTAACTCATGAGCCCTGGGATAAAAATTTGTATTTTCTTCTGGTTTGACAAAAAAGAAAGACCATCTATCAACAAGTGTTGTGAGTTTTTGTGACGTGTAGACTCACTGTTGGGCTGCCGCTCTTGGCCCAGCACCTGGATGTCCATCGGTGAGTAAATGCCATTAAGAATTTCTCTCCGTTTCTCTCCGGTGTGTTTGTTGCAAGCGTGGATGGATCGGGTCTGCCAGTCGGTCCAGTAGAGCGTCTCGTCATAAAGAGTAAGGGCGAATGGGTGGGTGAGAGAACCCTCCACGACGGCCTCTCTGCAAGCGTCAACAGATATATGTAAATAGACAGCCCGCTCGAATGGCCAACACATGTTGCATTTTGGACGTTTAAAGCTTTTATCTTTATCACACCATTCAAAGTTTGGGTCTCTGTTTTTTTTTTTTAAGAAAATACTTTTATTCAGCAAGGATGCATCAAATTGATCATAAGTGAGAGCAAAACATTTATAAATAACATTATTTTATAAAAATATTTTACAATATTACTGTTTTACTGTATTTGTGGTCAAATAAATGCTGCCTTGGTGACCAAAAGAGACTGTCAAAAAAATTTTTTTTTTTTTTACAAAATGTAATTTAAAAAAATAAATCAATTTTATAATATATATTTTTACCCAGAAATGAAAATTCCATTGTTTTGGACCCCATTGACTTTGACGGTATAAACAAAAACATTATTCATAACATCTTCGGTTCCACAGAAAACAAAGTCATCCAAGTTTCAAACAACATGAGGTTCAGTAAATGATGACAGAATTTATTTGTGTGTGTGTTTGTGTTTGTGTGAGTGTGTGAGTGTGTGTGTGTGTGTAGTACCCCTTTAACTCATGTAAACTGCAACACTTCCAGGTTTCATGCGTTCAGAACCATGCTGGTCAACCAGAATTCACCAGTTATACCAGCACTAATGTGTATAAACTAGCCTGGACCAGCTTGGAATGTCCTGCTCTAAGCTGGTTTTTTTCAGCAGGGAACACACATTCCAAGCCAGCATGCTTTATGAATCCAGTCGGAATTCTTTATATTGGAAATAATTCCAGTAAATGTAAGTTAGGGACTTCGGTTGTCCTACATGTCTCAATTTCAAAGACATAAGAGGCCTAAAGGTATTACCCTTTCCAAAAAGGCATATAGAACGTGAATTTAAGACCACAACAAGAAGCCAACAACATTTTGGACTGAAGTCTTTTTTAGACCCTTCAGGAAATCTAGAGCTCATGCGAAACCGAAACCCCCCATAGGACTTCTTTTCCAAGAAGAGGGGGGAATTAAACAAATCAGGCTGTCATCGACCTGTAAGACCACATCTGTTTCGGTCGTTAGTAGGGAGTCATCCCCGTGCTCGAACTGTACAGCTGCCCTTATTAAGTGAAGTTCCCTTCAGAGTCCATCGGAGCGCCGCTTGTCGCGTTTGTCCGGCCGAACGGCGGCCTTCTGAACCACCGACCCGACATAAATAAGTGGATGCGGATCAAAGCAACAAGTGTTCAGAACCATAATTCTGCCATTCCAACAAATGCCGTTCATCAATCATCAAGCTGTAGTGGCTCGAGAGTGGATAAATTTTCCTGGTTAGGTCGGGGGAGTCAGTGTGCGTGCATGGAAGAGTTAGACTTGACATGTTGTTCACCCTCCCGATTTTAATAGTGTGTGACGAACAGCAGAATGAGGGGAGGGGTGGTGGTGGTGTGGGGGTCAGTGTTCTCAAAACGTAATTACAACCAGATTTTTCACAGCTTTTGACGCACTCCTGGTAGTAACGGGAACGTTTGAAGCAAGCAATCTGAAACACCTACTAAATAAAGGTGTTTGAAGGGCTTTTTATTTGAAAAACAAACTAGGGTAAACGTTTAAAGAGAAGCGCTAACCATTTTAAATTAAGATGTGACAGTAAGCAGTATCCCTACAAAGTGTCTGTTCTCCAGCCAATTCTGTGTGAGGATTGTGTGTCATTAAGAAGCTGGAATAAAGAGCGCACCACTGATCCACAGCTGTAAGACAACTGCACTCAATCAAATCTGATTCAGTCGAAAAGACCTTTTAAAGAATGACACTAGATGCTCTCCGTTTTTTTCCAGGTTACACAACAAATGTGGGCAAAGAATAACCAAGCAGAGTAAATTATTACTTGAAAGTAAACATGACACAGTAGGGATAGAAAAAAACATACAATAAACAGAAGAAAAAAAAAACATCTACATAAATTATGGAATACGATTTAAAAAGAATGAAGGAATCAATTAGCAATTTAATAATTGAAAAATAATTTAAATCAATCAATCTTTTTAGACTGACAACTCTATGACTAGGAACGGCATTTAAAAATAAATCAACTATTATTTATTGAAATTATTAAATAATAAATTATAAATTTTTTAATTGATTTGTCTTTTTTGGCATATAAGGAATTCACTTAAATAAGGGAGCCAGCTATTAATTGAATAATTCAAAAATAACTTAACTTTTCAGACTGATAAAAATAAGACAGGGTATGGCATTTAAAAAAATTAACGAATCAATTATTAATGAATTAAAATTGAATAAAAATTAACTTTTATAATCAACAATGAAATTAAATTACTAAATTGATTTGTATTTTATAAGAATAGAAACACCACTTAAAAAAGAAACAAATGTTATATTTCAAAAATAATAATACATTTTTTTTCCAATATTTTAGGAATACTAGGAATGCCACTTAAAGTTTAAAAAAAAAACATTATATAATATAATTATAATTATATAATTATTAGGTTATTATTATTAAATAATTAGGTTTTTAATGAAAGATGGAAGGCCACTTTAAAAAAAAATTAAGGAATCAATTATCATATAATCAATTATAAAATCACATACGCGTGCGTCTATGATACTCTGGTCTCCAGATATAGGTCAGCTTCCTCTTTCAATGACGTCTGCTGAACTACAGGCCTAGTCAGACCATACGACTCTGGCAGATCGACTAGCAATGCAAATCTCAACATAGCAGAGGGTCCGACATACCTTTCTTTATTGAAGTTGCTACAAAATCCTACATACACAAAAGGAAATGTAACCCTTTGGCTTTGGGGCCCAAATCATACCCATAATGCCAAGCAGGATCGGGTTACAGTGGTATATGGCACGGAGGTCATCTCAAGTTAAGAGTGGGCGGAAGTGGTGGTGGTGGTGGTGGGGGGAGGGGGGGTCGTCCCCCGAGCAGGGCCTACGTGCAGGGAGTGTTTGGATTGGGCCACAGACTCCATACCATTCAGCTTCAAACCGGATGGTAAAGGGGGAGAAATACAAGGAGATGAATTGAGAATAAGAGAGAAGGAATAAGGGAACTGACCGAGCCGTTCCGTCCAAGTTGGCCTTGTGGATGAAGCTGAGCTTGGCGTCTGCCCAATAGAGCTTCTGCTCCTCGAGGTCGATGGTCAGTCCGTTGGGCCAATAGATTTTGTTGTGTATGATGATTTGTCGATTTGTGCCATCCATTCCCGCCCTCTCTATTCTCGGCTCCTCCCCCCAGTCGGTCCAATACATGTACCTGAGAAGAAAAGAGGTCAGTCAGCTGGATTCCATTATCCGAGAGAAAACAAAGTCAAAAGTAGTCAACCAGTCATTCAGACAACCCACCGACTAGACGATGAAAATATGTAGTTTTCACATCCCTATTTGCAAGGAGTATAACATGCAATCAGAACAAACGCACTCAAGTATGGTCGGACATTGAGTTTGCAACGGTTTACATATTGACTGGAAGCTGCTCAAGGTTAGGCAACATGGATTTGGAGTTAGACTAAACAAACGTTTCAAGAGCAGGCTGTTTTCAAAGCAAATCATATCAGCGTTATATTTGCCAGAGCCTGTCTCGCTTGAAACACTTCATATGAGGGAAACACAACACAGCAACCAAACCCAAGCACATGCTCAACAACTCTAATCTTCTTTGCTGGCAGAAAGCCTTTTTATGTCTTCAGGAAATGCTAGCAGCCAATTCAAACGTGCATGGAAAACAAAAAGGATCGTAAACTAACTATACTAACATGACAAATATCAAATTTATACCAAAAAAAGGGCAGCTCGGTTTGCACATGCTGCTCCTCACGCGAAATATTACAATACGAATATTTTTTATTTTGATTAATATTTATTTAGTAAAAATAATAATTTAGACATATTGATAAATAAATCACAACATTTTCAGCCAAATTGTACAGCCCTACAAAGCAGCACAGCAATTTTTTTTTTAACATCGCAAATTAAAATTATCCACACACACACAAAAAAAATCCAATCCAATTTTTCCCCCCAAATCATACAACCCTACATAAAATACACAGCCATAATTTATAAGATGCAAAAACCAATGTCATTTGGTATCACTGACGACAAACTTGTGTGCAATGATTCTTCACTTGCCAAGTCATAAAATAGAGATTTTCAATGCATTTCAACTTAAATTTCAGTCTTTTTCTCACACAAAGCATTTTTTTTTTTACTTCAGAACACTTGGAATAGAGTGTACAAGTCGTATGGACCACTTTTATGTTACTTCTTTCTCATTGTTTCAGTTTAAAAACACTGTTATCATTGACTTTCACTATATGGAAGTGATCAGCAATAACACTGTACTAAATACCTCCATTTGTGTTTCTCAGAAAATAGAAAATGAGGGCGTGCAAATGACTTTTACACCTACACTACACCTCTCAAATGGAATTATGGAACTGTTCTTGTCTTGACGTCATATCAGCGAATTGTTACACGTTGTCGACTAACTTAACTATGTAGGTAAGTTGTTTTATAACTTCCTTAAACAGAACAATGCCCTGTTCATGTCGCTTTGGAGAAAAGCGTCTGCTAAATGAATAAATATAAAATATAAATATGTTGTAAAGAATCGTGTGTATGAGTCTAGCCATTTTTGTAGGTCAAGTATACCCTATTAGCCTATTTGTGAGGGAACAGGAAATCTGAAAAGTTATGTTTTCTTATCAACACAGTTAAGTTTTCTTATCAACACAAAAAAAAGCCAATGGAGAAAAGAGAATGAAGACAAGGAGGAATGAAGGGGAATGAATAAAAAAAAAGACAACTGACAAAAAAAAAAAAAAAAAAATGCATAAAGGGAAGGATTCGCCCAGAGAAGCCGTGATTACTTGTGGCGTACAAGCTACGACAGCGAGCGTGTCGCCAACGGAAACACTTATCAAGCCTCATGCCAGCAGGGAGACCAAGCATGAAAACTCAACCAGCCCTTCCTCCCCTGAGATGCATCCTATTAGCCTGCCTGTGGCTCCAACGGTTGTGCTGTATTTTTCTCAATTAGGAACTTTAGCATTACACCACTGCTGAAATCTGACGGCTGACAGAACAAAGAGCCGGTTGAACAATGGTTTTGCAGAAGGCAGTAACAAGGACAATAACTCTTCGAATGTCAATCTGTAGTGAGGTTTATCACTGGGACTTTGGCTTCAAATTTAGCAACTTAGCCTATTAGCAAGGGATGAGTCACAATGGTAGGCTAATTGACTAGCCATCTAAAAAACCTCTCTGAGAAATTAAATGTATGGCCTTCAAACACCATTGCTACAGCTATCAAATAAGATAAATTATGTGGTCTGATTCAGTTGCGAAACGTGGTCCCATTTACTGTTCAAATTCCAGTCATTTCGATAGGAATCCATGTGATCTGGAATTCAAAAGAGTTCCTCACGTGGACCTTGCCAAGGTTACTAACAGAAAGTTTGAAAGTAACTTTCAATCTGTGCTTCATACATCGCTACACTATTAACAATAGACAACCTTTTTTGTGTGATTTCGCTCACATGTCCTTAAGTCTGGCAGAAGTTAGTGTAACGGCTATAGGAATATGATCATGTTACTATGGTTATAAGCACTCCTCAGAAAGCTAATTCGCTAATGTGTTTAGCTACCACAGGGAGTGCCGTACTCAAATGTCCATTTAACATATTTTACCATATTTATAACCACAATTCTAGAGATTTTACTCTACAGAAGGTAAAGTACCATAACAACGCTGAGTGTCTTTGTGCTGTTGCTACCAAAACCAGATATCACATTAAAGAAACACTCTCTGACAAACAACCAGCGTCTGTATCTCTGGAGTGCGTGCGAGCGAGTTTGTTTTGATTTTGTCTGTGTTATACACAGATATAAACCTGATGCTTGGCCACGCAACAGAGAACATCAACTGGAGCCACCCAATGAACTGATGAACAATGGCTCCAAACGTTAAATAACAGGCACCTCATTGCTATATAACTCCAAATAAAACACTTTTGTTAGATATCTGGATGTGCCATGTCTGTCTGGCAATAAAAACTATTTTTTTGGTCATACTTTAAAATTCAAGAAGAGTCAGCAAATTTAGCATGGCAATAAATAAAAAAACACCCATTCTTTTCATCTGATGGCAATTCATCTTTTCACTCCTCCCAAGCCTCTTTCGGAGAATGTGAAAACAATGAACGTGTCTTGAGAACAGACAAACATAATTCAGGGGCCCCTGCGTGCGGTTGCTCTCACTCTGAGGGGGTTGTAAAAAGCAGAGCCCCCTTTCAGTGATCTGAAGCAGGGCCCCGACAGAGGTCTTGGATCTCCACGGTAAATCTCAACTCAAAGCTCTCGGGCGGTGACAATAAGAAAATAGAAGTGCACGAAGCTTATATTAAATATGTCTGCTCAAAAATGCCAGACGTTAACTTTTTGAATTGCAAAGTAACGGGATCTTTTGCGCTGGAGAACAACGGATCTCTCACTTGTTCTTTCAAATGCAATGAACTTTACAAAACAGGCAACTAATGTTTTGATAAAAAGCAAGCGGTATGGAGGTGTTTCTTTAGGCTACAGGCCAGGAACAGTGTCTGGCCCCATTTTTAATGTCTTCATCATACACCGTACAAAGTGAAATGCATTCTGGGAAAAATGTCCTAGCTCTTGGGTGTCATAAATACACAATGAGCTAAAAGCCTTGGGCTCGCAACTAGATGGATGATAAAATTGTGAAAAGCACAGTTCAGCAGCAGTGCATTTCGTTTTTTTAACCTAGACTCGAGCTGTCACGATTAAAATGACCTTGATATTTAATCGGCAGAAAACAGCCCAGAGTCTCTCTCTCTATATATATCTCTCCAACATACATTTTTATTTAAAATAATAATTACGTAACATACATATACATACATAAATGCGGGTTTCTGATGTTCGTGGTGACAACTTGACAGAAATATATAAAGACCAAAAGTAATTAATATTAGGGGTGGGCTATATGGCAAAAATATCATATGATTTTTTTTTTTCAGGAAAATCACGATTCACGATTGAATTTTTTTGGTTGGTTTTAATATTTTCCAGTTGACTGAGCAGTACATCCAAACTAATTTCTCTATTTTGAAATTAACTGTGCTTTATTTTTTCACAGTAAGTGTATTTAACAGTAATATTCAAGTAATTAAATGTAAAAATCAAGCACAACCAACTTTACTGTATAAATTATATATACACTGATTCTTAATAAAGCTACTAAAGTTATGCAGTGAAAAGCAATAAGTGATTTTCTCTGTCTTTTGTTGTTTAATTAACATTAATGACAAGCGGCAGTAGGTTTATTAGGCTGCTGTCACTTTATAACCTCATGCACGGATCTAATATACAGACACACATCTGGTCTTCTCCCAACTGTTTACATTCACTTAAGACATAACCGACTGCGTTTATGTAAACCTTGTGTGTATTTGACAGTTTAAGCACAATAATACGCAAAATATAACTTGGTTTAAGTACTCGCGTGCTGTTTGACAGGCTTTTAGTGTGCACATGCAGAACAGCATGCAAATAAAATGTTTAACCGGCAAGGTTTAATACACATGCAAATAATAAACTTTCATGATTGTGAATAACTCTCACGTGAGCATAACCTGACCTCTGCGTTAACATGTGATGTGAATGTACGTTGTGTTGTTTTAGCCCCCACCCAAAATAAAATCCTAAAACTTTTACAATCCTCCAACTATAAGACATGGCACAGACTGTGACTCACATTACCGAACATGTCTCAAGCCAAGTACGTGCGTACATGCTAAGCCAGGGCTTAAGTAATGTAAGTGAGAGCGATCTCTCTGAACTCAAGTTACATGTTGCATATAAACAAACCAACTTGCCAGCTAAGTCAGAGTGGACGCACAAGTGGAATCTACTTCGGGGCGAACAAACGGCACCAGAAGAGTGAAGGTTTGTCATGCAGGATCTACACGCCACACAACAACAGGAAACAGCCTGAACGCTACGTTGCATCCCAATCTCCCTTTAGGGGAGAAGTTCTAATGGCCTATAAATAAACAACTAGGGCACATATTAATGAATGCTGGGGGGTCAAGGGTGGAAGGACGCATGCGAAGACCACCCACTGAATGGAGAATGGGGATGAGAAAAAGAGGAAATGAGGCCAGAGAGGAAGGAACTCACCTATGAGCCGGGTTTAGCGCTATTGCCCTGGGCTGGTCAAGATCTTGCCAGAAGAGCACCTTACGAGAGGTGCCGTCCAAGTTGGCTACTTCGATGCGGTTCGTCTCAGAGTCGGTCCAGTAGAGTTTGCGTCCGAGCCAGTCGCAGGCTAAGCCATCGGGAGAATCCAGACCTGATACCACCACCGTCTGCCCTTTGCCCAGTGTGGCCTCCTTCATAGCTGAAAAACAAGGCGTCCATTCAGTTCCATAACAGTATTATCAGTTTAAGCATTCCTCAAATGTTTTATTCTGCCTCCAGATAATGATCCAACATTTTTGCTGTGCTATAGCAGGGTTGCAGCCAGCAAAAATGTATTCATATTCAAATAATGTCCTAATTGACTGAGAAATGATGCCAAACGGCATTGATTCTCGGTTGTCTCAAAACTGATCACATGCATTTTTGAATATGTGGAACCATGAATGAGATTATATTGCAGTTATTGGCCTTTTTCTTTTTCTTTAAATTATTTTAAAATTGTATTTATTAGTAACTGCTTTTCACATTACTTTTGTCATCATCTACTGCTAACTTAAAGCACTAGATTATGGCAAATATTTAACTCCAAAACAGTCCTATTTCTTGAAGAGAGCTTTTCTACAACACCACCACTTTTATAATAATGACATTTCAATATTATTAGACATCCATTACCATTTGAAAGTTTGGGGTAGGATTTTTTCGTTTTAAAGGAATTAATACTTGTATTCAGCAAGGATGCACTAAATTAATCAAAAGTGACAATAAAGACTTTTCTAAAGTTTAAAAAAATATCAATTTCAAATAAAAGCTGTTCTTTTGACATTTCAAAGAATCAAAGAATCCTGAAAAAAATGCGTCACGCTTTCCACAAAAATATTAGCAGCAAAAACTTTGATAATAAGAGCACCATAAATCAGCATATTAGATTGATTTATGAAGGATCATGTGACACTGAAGACTGGAGTAATGATGCTGAAAATTCCACTTTGCATCACGTTATATTTCAACATATATTAAAATAGAAAACCTATTTCACAATATTACTGTTTTTATTGCATTTTTTAACACAAATGCAGCCAAACTTTTGAACAGTAGTGTATGTTGTGATGTCTATATTCGCTTAAGCATCACAACTTTGCTTTATTACTTTTATCTTTTGATTATTTAATGCATTTTATTTTTAGAAAAATGGTATAGATTTTTAATAATTAACCATTTCTATTTATCAGTTTATCGGTATCATCCAGAATTTTAGTATCAGTGCATAACTAGTAGTATGGAAAGCAGCATTGTGCTCAAAGAAATACAATTTTCAAAAATAGCAATATCTACATTGCCATCTACAGTAATTCAAAAATGCAAAAAAGGTCTGCACTCTAAAATTATTTTATTACAGACAGGAGAGAAAATTGACAAACGTTTCGGCGTCAGTGTGAGTGTGTTGATTGGCATCTACAGTAATTCCAAATCAAAAAACACTGATCTTACAGATAGTAGTGAGGTTGTAGTGGGTCTGTTTGATGGCCTCCTCACTGACATCCGTCCAGAATATCAGGCCCTCAGAGAAAAGAAAGTCCACTGCGGCCGCATCCTCAAGCTCACTGACGACCACAGCGGACTCCGACCGGCCCGCATCCGCGTCCACCAGACGAACATCCCGCCGGTTGGCGAAGAGCAGCAAAGGAGAACCTGGTGGCGAAAGTTCAGATGTGACCAAAGAGATGGGCAAGGTTTCATTTCATTGGGTTAAATCATCATAAAAAATATTGGAGCAACAGACAATAACATTTTCGTTACAAATTATGACACTGCGTTTTTGCTACCAAGGAATCTGCCCTTTCAAAAAACGTGCTTGGTAATCCACTCCGTCTGTCAGCAGCAATCCAGGCTCCCGGTCTCTAAATAATCAGTGTTTTTCATGAACTCATCGAGTTAAATGAGAGGCACATGTGACGCTCTCTAGGGAAAGGATAGCAGAGGAAACAACGGAAATGTCTGCCCTTCGTTTTGGCACCCAGATATCTCCACGGGGACTGCCAGTTGGCACCTCGCACCCGTCCGCATGTGCCAGCAAGTGCCACTCACGTCGCAGTCAATAACTTCTAGGGGGTGGAGGGGAGGACATATGATGTCATTAGCTGCAGACACAATGGCTATGGTGAGTGCGCTGAGGGTTGGGACGTCCTGCTGTGGTTTACCAGCATGCCGCTTTACTAAGAACCATGTCACCATCGGCAAGCAATTGTGGGTTTCTGATGTTCGTGGTAATGCTATTAATAATAACACTTCAAACTCCTCAAGGATTAATATTAACCCTATAAAGCCAACTTCATCATATTTGATGCGCAAATTTCGAAGGCTTCTAAATTAGCAACATGAAAAACCTGTACACAATCTGTTACACGCCTTCTGTCGTCTGATTGATAGTTTATACTTTTTTAGCAAGTAAAAGGCCTTTTAGTATAACTGTAAAGTAAATGTAAGAATAACTTTTATATTGTTAGTAATATTTCATGGTGAACTGACTGGAATGAAGCAAATTACGGTAGGTTTAGTTGATTATCCACACATAATTTTTAGAAATATATAAAAATATATATATACATATATATATATACATATATGTATGTATGTATGTATGTATGTATGTATGTATGTATGACTATTATTTTACATGTCATGCTTTAGGGTTAAAATCTGTGAGGAGAGCCATTGAATGGAAGTTTTTTTGCAGGTTTTTTCCTCACCCAGGTAAAAACGAAGTCTGATCGCTTAATAGCCTCTCCTCAACAAACTGCATGATTTCAGATAGCTATCACTCAAGTCTGTAGCAAAACTTTGCAGGATGAGTTACACGCCAAACTTTAATTCCTGTGATTAGAGGTTTGTTTAGATGCCAACCTAAAGTACGAGGAAAAGTAATAGCAATTTGTAACTTACTTCAAGATTTCAATGGTCCTTAAAGTGGCATTTTCCATCACGTGATCTCAGCTTTCTGCCCAGGCTGCTATCCACTAAGCAGTCTTACGAGACTAAACAGTGCACGATGTGTGATTTGGTGCTATCTAAAAGCAAACACCGCAGCAATTTTGGGCTTGAGGGTTATTTTTTCACTAGTCAGCAGGGATAACGTAACAAGGTCTTTTAAATTATAGGCAACTATAAATAAGCCATTCATTACTAAAAAGTGTGGCACCAAACACTGATGAGCATAAAATGAAGATAATTTAAGCCACATAATTGCAACATAACTCCTTAAGATAATATTACAAAAAAAAATAATAATTAAAAAGTGGCTTCAGAAGTCAGTAGTTTTTATAGGCATATTATTAAAATGACTATAAAACAGAGTTGAAGTTTATAAAAAATATTTTTTCATATTATATAGTTGTCATATTATATATATATATAGACTAAAATTAAATATAAAAATGGTGTTCTTTTTATCAAATTTATACTAAATTGATGTTAAATTGTTGATTAACTTTTGCCTAATTGGAATTAAAAAACCCGAATCTGAAGTATATACTTATGACTTGTTGTTTAACTTTGAAAATCCAACTTTGAGCAAACAAAAGAAAAATGTGAAAGTACTGAAGAGATATTTCATATATATATATATATATATATACACACCAGTGACTTCCTGCTAAGAACACATATTGTTTAGTAATACAACACTCTAGGAAGCCAGATTTGATCAATCCTTCTCTGTAACCTGGGCTATATAAAACTATTCAAGATCACTGATTTCAAGACAAATTTACTATAGACAAAATGATGCTAAGTCCAAAACAACACCTTTAAGCTGACCTTTCCGTACAGTTTTTCACAAACTTGTGTGCCCGGCATTGACCACAGGAAGTGTCTTGCAATTTTCTGGCAAGTGTAAACGCAACTTTAGCATGATTTACCATTGTATACACTTCATACAAACACAGCACTTCGTCTACTAAACAGTGACAGAGGCGTGAAGTATACAGGCTGTAAGCAACAACAGACCCCAGACATCAAACAAAAACCCCCTGTCCTCACTTCGCCTGGCCCACAGATTGCTCCTTCAGTCATTTGGTCCACTTCTTTAACTTCTTTCTTCCAGCTTTCCAAATACATCAAAAGACAGAGACCAACCAACTCGAATCACTCTGAAAAGGAGATGCAGGTCTATTCTTTCTTCTTATCAGTTAGTTTCTTTAAGCATTCACATATTACACAGTTTGGTGTCGAGCTGGGCGATATGGACAAAAAGGTTATCACGATAAAATCAGTCGATATCGTAATTAACACGATAAATGTCAAATCTTTATTTATTTTAAGTTTAAAGGCAGATTTTTTCATCAGAACATGACAAACACTTGCCAAACAGCCAGGTGAACATTTCAGAAATTTATATTATATATTTTCTCTCTTAAATTGGCACATTTGACAGTAGCTTGAGTTGACAGTAGCAGTTGCTTTAGTTGGGATGAGAAGTCAATTTATGTTCGTTAACAAAAACAGGAAAAATACGTAATAATTTTACCAACCTCATTTTAAAGGGCAGGTAAAACTGTGAAATCTGTGATTTTGTTTCTAAATGCTCAAATCATGACCAAAAACCTGCATGCACATGCACAGTCCTAAGCGCACATCTCAGAACACTGACTGTTTCTATAGGAACTGGAGCTTCTAAAGACAGCTGGAGTGATGCGACGACTTTACCCATCGCCGATTGGCTCTTTTCTTTAGAAGGCGGGACTTATTCCGCCATATTTCGCATTGCACTTTCTCCCATTCATAGTAATAGGAGTGCACTGTCTTTCTGAATATAAAGACTTTTAATTATATTACATTACTCATTTAATGTCTACATTAATAATTTAATACAAATTTGGTATGAATATCCCACAGTTCTGCCACAATCTCGTTATTTCAGTTAGCGTTACTATAGTAAATCATGGTAAAAGTTGGCGACTTGTCGATTTAAAAGGTTTCTATTGCTTTTGGCTCAATGTTTCTCCTGTTTTTAGTGTCAGTATTGTTCAGAAAGTCAGCGCCATGCTGTTAACTGGTCGACCCATTTTCAGTTGTGTTAGAGGAAAACTAAATTGCGATAATCATCGCTATCGTTTTATCGCCAGCCCTAGTTTGGTGGGACTATTGGCAATGCATAATCAAGCAGTATAATTGCAGCACATGCTTCCATCTGCACAGAAAAGCCTTTGGAATGGTCTACCAGAGCCTGGGAGGATTCGGACACCTCCTTCCCCGGCGAGCACAGAGCAGTGGGGATTAAAAAGATAACCTCGTCCCAACAGCTGCACTGTTTTATGAGATCACACAGACCTCTGCGTCCCAAATGTGCAAGAAAATACACCACCGTCAGCCACCAGCATGATGCATATAAAAACCACCACTACCCCTACCCAGCACAATCTCCTACCTAAACAGACGAGATTACTCACCCTGTGTCGTTTCCTTCAGTTATGGACAAAACCAAACACATTAGTTGAAGGATAGCAAGGCTTTATTTAAAGAAAATTCGATTCTCAGCCCTTGTGACTAACATTTATTACAAAATATAAAGGTTGTTCAATGC
This sequence comes from Abramis brama, assembly GCF_963993115.1. Lineage (NCBI taxonomy): Eukaryota > Metazoa > Chordata > Actinopteri > Cypriniformes > Leuciscidae > Abramis > Abramis brama. Next base: position 25,997,440 of record NC_139982.1, on the reverse strand, counting down.
TACAGTATAACTAGGGATTTTGTCTGTATACATATTTGATTTATCTCATATAGGATGCATTTAGTTAAGAATTAACGCGGTAGTAAAGGTGATCATCTTTAGCTTCAGCGCATGATGCAATGCACACATTAATACCTATGATTGGGACTGTCATATTACATAACATTATGAAGAGAGCACTATTGTAATAAGAACGTTGTGACTTCTTTGGGTTAGTTAGTTGCAGTGTTTCAGTGCATTGAAGAGCGCATCCACAACAGGAGTTACACATTCTAACTAACACGTAACTTAGTTCAAGTTCACTTTTGCATTTGTGCCATTTTGTGCGGATATAATTGTAATAGTATGTTTATTTTGTATAAATATACAGTTAATGGTTAATTAACCAGCTAACAAAGCACTTCAGTTTCCCGGTGTTCATTCAGCTTTTATTTTTCTCACATCATTTTCATAAACAATATGGTTAAATTAAAATCATTTCATTACTGTCCGCACAGAGGCTATTATAAATGTTTTCTATGGCACATTTTGTTTCTTTATACGCAAGTAATGTTGTCCAATGACTTGTTTGCATTATTTAGGCATAATTTTATTTATTTGTAAGGCAATTTATTTCTTCTTTTTTAAATCTTTTTCTTTTTTTGATGATAAAGAAAGTTAGCTATAGGAGAATAAAACTAATTTTAGACAGTCAGACAGACAGATAGACAGATAGTTAGACAGATTGAACATAATTAGAAGCCACTCAAAGATTCGTTTAAGGAGTTTCTACAAGTTCTGTGGACACAAATCTTTCTCCCAGTGCACTTCTGAGGTGCACTATAGAAAGAAAAGGGAAAACAGATGAACTCCAGAAACTTCATAATGGTTTCAGAGTCAACAGATATAAGGACAAAAGCAAAGCGAGCTTCGTTTCAATGGATATTTAAACGATGCGGCTTACTAGAGGAAACAAAATCCAGCAAAAGTCCAGCAAAAAATTTCAGCCACACCGTGAAGATCGCTAATCTCTCTAAACAGACGTCCCTAGGAGAACTCATTTCCACTCTATAACCAAACACCCATATGACTTAGGAACTTCCGCTCTTCTCCGACTTTTGTAGTGCCAGGAGGGGTAGTTTGAGAGCACCTGGGCCCACCGGGCTCCTCCTTTGTAGAGGAACAGCACAAAGAAACAGCTGAAGGAGTCTGAGCTTGTCACCAGAATTAACCGTCTACAGAAGGGAGGAGCACAAAGGAGGCTAGAGGTTTACGAACACGTGAAGACTCCTGGAAAGTGGGTAAAAGAGCTTCAAATGAAAGGCTGCTCAGCTCATTCACTATATCTGTTTTCTTCCTCTGTCCTCAATCTCCTTTTACCTACCTGATCTGTCTGATTACGATCAAAACCGGTCGCTCACTTCCTCCAACCCATATCAGCAAGAGACCATACAGTAAAGCCAAGAGACTGTGTAAAGGAAAACATGCAAGTATGCAAACACGCAAAGCGTTTAAAAAAACAAAACAAGGTGAACTCTGTGACACCTTCTTATGATCCTAATAAAGGAATAATTCACACTTAAAGACGTTTGAATTCTCAAAATGCATTTTTAAAAAGATATCTATCTATCTTACATAGTCTACAAAATTAAATAAAACTAAACTACAGTGTTGCAAAGTCACATAAGAGGATAAAAACAGGGACTAGATACTACATTTCCTTAATTTTCCCCCCATAAATCATTTTATTCATATGCAAACTTGTTTAATTAGCTTAAGGAGTGATTGGCATTGGCTGTAGGAGCTTAACAACTGCATCAAAAGTTTTGTGGTTATTGTTATGCTAAAATTTAACAAGGCCTTTTGTTGTTCACGCATGTTAAATTAGCAATACATGCAACAGATTATCCTCAATCGCTTTTATCTTAGAATACACAAAAAAAGAAATCACATACTGGGTTACAACTACTTATTAAATCTGAATTAATACCACTAGAAAAAACTACAGAAATGAGGCTTTGACATTTGCAGTGATGCTTGCTGGCAGACATTACCAAACCTTACATGGTGGCATGTCAACAAATGAACCACTTGCTATTGACGTGACTTGAATAAATCAGGTTTTCCTCCAAAAATTTAAGAACACCGAGCCCACAATCTAAAAGAACAAATAACATGACGGTCTGTTCTCATAATTGCAATATAATAGCTTGTAATAATGCAACAACAGCTGCATACAATACAAACAAAGTAGCCTGCAATAATTTAGGTACATTTCGGCCAAGAAGAATGAGGTTTTGTTCCCTAACTCTTGAAAATTAAAGGTTCTGCAATGGCACTTTGTTCAAATTCTTGATATTACAAGCTTTTTATTATAATCTTGGTTTATGGGTTCTTTAAAGGGATAGGCTAGCTCACACAAAAGATTATGTTATCATTTACTCACCCTCATGTTGTTACAAACCTGTATGAGTTTCTGTCTTCTGTTGAACACTAAAGAAGATATTTTAACAGACAATTGGCGGCACCCATTGACTTCCATAGTTTTTTTTTCCTACTGTTTGGTTACCAACATTCTTTAAAATATCTTCTTTAGTGTTCAACAGAAGAAAGAAAATTTTTCATTTTTGGGTGAACCATCCCTTTAAAGCACACTTATATAAATAGTGTTCTTTTAGTACAATAAAGACAATTTAAGCAAATTGTTCTTTGTGGAACTTAAAGGCTTTCCAATGGAATCAGGTTGTAAAACCTTTTTAGATATGTATCGTTACCTTTTTATAGGATTGGAATGGACTGGATTCATGTTGTTTTGACAACTTGGTAACACTATATTATAACTTTTAATAAGAAGTCTTTCGTAAACCCTTTTGCTCAAATGTTCATGTACAATCAAATCTGAATATATCTTACAATATATAAAATCAAAGCATTTCTAACTATTCCAATGTATATTAACTGATCATCTTAAGCATTATTTAAGCAATTAAGTTTGTTGGAATGGTTTAGTAGACTAGTCTGATATAAAAGGACCATGTGAAGTGGCTGGTAAGAAAGTTTGAATACAATATAAATAGACGAGTTGTTGCATTGCGTATAATGACTCAATGAAACTGAATTAAAATATTCACACGGTTCTGCTTGCTTCCCCCAGAAATAAAACCAAACCAGAGTTCAATCTCTCGCTCTTGCTAGGAGTGAATATAAACATCCCAGCAAACCAATAATGAGTACATGGTGCTAAAACTATAAATATTTAAGCACAGGCCTGTTTGAACGCCCATTTCTCACCAGCAACTTTAACAGCAAAGTTTCCAGCAATGCTGCTCAATAACATTATGAAACTTTCTGATATTAATCATATGTGCCCAGGGTTTTTTAAAATAGATTTAATTAATAGTTTTTGTTCCAATAGCCTAAATATGGAGTTGACATGTATATTCAAAAAGGGAGTTGACATTCAAAAATGTGATATACTTCACCAAAAACTATTTTGCTTATTCTTTTATACTGTAAAAAGTTGCTGCCTTAAAGATTTAAGTACAATCAACTTGAATGTTAAGTGATGTCAACTTAAATTGCATTAAACTGACATAAAAAAAAGAAGTTGATTCTTGTATAACTTCAACTAAAAAGTTGAAAACTGTTTAACTAATTTTGATGAGTTAAAGCAATGTAAAAACATATGTTTTCATACCTTATTGATCATATCATGTTTTACAGTTTATAATTACTATTCGTGTAGCTTAAGATATTGAAAGACTATAGGCTACTTCTAAAAAATAATTTATTACCCTGCAGGTCAATTTTAAACGAACTAGTTAAGTAAGAAAAAAGAAAAAAACTAGAAATGGAGACTAATTACAGACAGACATAATATTTATATACGTTCAACTAAAAAAATAAGGACACACCAACTAGGCTACCCATTTAGACGTACCCTAACTAATTAACTTTCAAGCGAATTGCCTGCTATGAACAAGTAATGTTAATTAAGGTTATGAATTTACTAAAAATGTGTTAGAAAACAAATCTGGCTCTTTATATTGGAGGTATCTGGGCTTGCTGAGTCTCTTTTTACTCCTGAACTTCAGCAGCGTTTCCGTTGAAACTGTAACGTTAGTTTATCCGCTAAATAGCCAATAATAGTATTCAGATGAAGGTCAGGTAAAACAACAGGCTTTTAAAAAGTTTTAAAAGCCCATTTAATAACTTTACACTGTTTTCTCGCTGTTTGACATCCGACACCACCGAGGCCTCCATAACACACAACCAGAGCGGTTAACTCGTCCTGGGAGCTAAAAAAACTCCGATCAAACATGTCAAATCCTTACAGCAGTCATCACAAAATGCTTAATTTAGTTTATAAGCTTCAACTCAACTTCCAGAAGTGCACATCTGGGTTAACAGACCCGCCGCAGACTAACGTTATAGTTGAGACCAAATCAGCTCAACTTTACGCAGACTTGACTCACTAAAGTTACTTCTCAAACTATTTTTGCACTACTACATTTCTTCTGTAAAATACACGCTCGTGCGAAACTAAAACAAAATAGGCAAAAACCTGCACGAGACCAACCGTGCCCTAGTTTGTTTCGCGCTCGTGCGTTTTACTTTGTATCACATTGTTCTCGGTGATATAATGACTTCAACACCTCAGAGCCGTAGAAAAAAAAAAAAACTTAACAAAAACTATTTTACTCACCACGAATCACCGTCAGACTACAACAAAGCAGCAGTTCCAGCAATAAAATCTCCATCGCAAGCTCTCCGGGCTTTAATTCCATAATCCCAGCTCCATTTCTTCGAGGTATTTGTGTTAGGAGAAAGTTTGTAGTCCGTAGGTCGATGAGTCGGACTTTTTTTCGCCCGAGCGACTCTTCTAGCGATAGTAGAGGAGGCACGAGGAGGGAATGACTGACAGCGGAAACTGATCGACGTCATCAAGTGGGACTGTGCTGCGCTGTGGCGAGTTCGCCTCGCCAGAATAGTACAACCGAAGACACACACTGTTAGTAATTTAGAAAAACGTAAAATACTACAGTAAAATGGATAAATGTATAGTCATCAGTTTGGAAACATTACTATTTTTAATGTTTTTGAAAGCAGTCTCTTATGCTCACTTAGGCTGCATTTATTTGATCAAAAATACAGACAAATATTATATTATATTATAATATTGTGAAATATTATTACAATTTAAAATAATGGTTTTCTAATTTTATATACTTTAAAATATAATTTATTTCTGTGATGCAAAGCTGAATTGGGCTCATTCCTCCAGGGTTTAGTGATCCTTCAGAAATCATAATGCTGATTTATTATCAATGTTGAAAACAGATGTGCTGCTTAATTTTTTATTTTTTTTTTTGGAACCTATGATACTTTTTTTAGGATTCATTGATAAATAAAAAGTTGAAAAGAACTGCATTTATCCAAAATAGAAATCTTTTCTAACCATATAAGTTTGTTTTCTATCACTTTTTATCAATTTAACACATTCTTTCTGAATAAAAGTCTTTATTTCTTTCAACAACAACAACAACAAAAAAAAGTAGGCTACTGACCCCAAACTTTTGAACATATTGTTACAAAAGATTTCTATTTTAAATAAACGCTGCTCTTTTTTTTTACTTTTTATTAATCAAAGAATCCTGAAAAAACTATCACAGGTTATAAAAAAATAAGCAGCACAACTGTTTCCAACACTGATAATAAATCAGCATATTAGAATGATTTCTGAAGGATCATGCAATGAAGATGGAGTAATGGCTGATGAAAATTCATCTTTGCAGAAATAAATTATATTTTAAAGTAGCCTATATTAAAATAGAATACGATTATTTTCAATTGTAATAATATATCACAATATTACAATTTTTTCTGTATTTTTGATGAAATAAATGCAGGCTTGATGAGCATAAAGACACTTTATAGAAACAGTAATGGTTCCAAACCTTTGACAGGTAGGCTACTGTATATTAGAGTAAAATATTTATTATATTTAATTTTTATTTAAAAAGCAGTTTCTTATTTTGTCAATTGGAATTTTTTTATGTTGCATTCGTTTTTTTAGGTAATGTTTACTGTTTTATCATGATGTCGTGTGTTACCATGATGGTGTTATATGTTTGTGTGTGTGTATCACAGTGATCTTTCGTTATGTTATCATGTGGGTGTCCAAATAAGTTATCAGTACAAACAGTAACAAACAGATTTTAATCACTCAAATAGGCTTGTATATTAACATTATGATTTATTGACATATATACAGTTAAAAAATATAGTCAACAAACATCAACACTGTAAAATAATGATCTAAACGTCTTTTTTTTAGGTTTGTTTAAACAGAAATAGACTTTCAGAAATAAATCCAGAAGCTTTAATGTAAAAAGAACAGAACAGAAGAATTATAAAACTCAATTCTGATGTATTCAAAATATTGTAAAGTCTTCAAGAATGCATGCTGACTTTAAATCAGTGCATTTAACTTTTTATTAGTTATATTTAATAGTAAAGACGTACAATGACTAATTGTGATGTTTTAAATCATAGGACTCTATATATACACACTATAGCCAGGGTTGTCAACAGGGAAAATGGGACCTCTTGTTCTGGGCCCTGATGAAGGGGGCCCACTATAGGTCCACTATGGTATAGCCTACACACTAAGCCTTGGGGAAAAGTCAGGGACATGACATGACTAATTTAAAAGTTTCATTTCTGTTTTTATGATGTTTTTTTTTTTTAAAAGGGGGAAATATTTCAATTTTGTGTCATTTCAGTGGAAGGGAAGTGATGTTAGACCTTCCACTGCATACCCTGATCTCATGCGGCTTCTGGTATTTCAGGGGATTTTTAGTAGAAGGAACATCAATGTTTGATGCAGAATTATAAAAATCTTTTATACCGTATGGCGCTTCTGGTATATTAGCAATTGACTCATTTTAGTCTCTTTTTATTTCCCTGAATGATTTTTATTATTCTGTATAGAATTTGGTAGAAGTTGATGAGACATATTTGAGTTCTCTGATTGCAGATTTTGAAATATGTGACCCTGGACCACAAAACCAGTCACATGGGTCAATTTTGAGATCATATGAAAGCTGAATAAATAAGCTTTCCATTGATGTATGGTTTGTTAGGATATGACAATATTTGGCCGAGATGCAACTATTTGAAAATCTGGAATCTGAGGGTGCAAAAAAATCGAAACATTGAGAAAATCGCCTTTAAAGTCGTCTATTTATGTTTGCGTTGTGCTGCATTCACTCACAAAAATAAATGTTTTATATATTTACGGTAGGAAATTTACAAATTATCTTCATGGAACATGATCTTTACTTAATATCCTAATGATTTTTGGCATAAAAGAAAAATCGATCATTTTGACCCATACAATGTATTGTTGGCATTGCCACAAATATACCCGTGCGACTTGAGACTGGTTTTGTGATCACGGGTCACATATGAGTTCTGAAACATTAGGAGACAAATTAGTGTCTTCTGGAGTCGTTTTCTCTGGAGAACAATCTGAGAAACAAATGAGATGTTAAAGAGATCTCATTTTGCTTTCCTACAGGGAGAGATGGAAGTTTTAAAATGCATAAAACATGCTTTGTGAGTGAGTGACACATCAATTCTTCTCTGTACTTTAGAAAACAGCAGCTTAAACATGCCAAGCTTGGCACAGCCTTCTCCTTTTAGTTGCTAGCCTGTTATGTTTCTTTATGCTCATATGAAAGCTCATTTTATAAAAGGGTAAAATACAATGATGCAAATTTATTTTGGCCTCTTTCATGAGTCCTGAGGTGCTGTAAACATCAAGGATCAAACTGAACCCCTGGCAGACTGAAAGCCCTCATTGAGTTGAATGGTAAAGTTCTGCAACTGACTCCAAATCTAAAGTGAAAGCATATGTGCGCGGTAGTGCGTGTGAGCGAAGCAGGCAGTAATTCCCGGGCCTAGAGAAATATGCTGTAATGAAACCTGCCTTTACAGTCACCTGTGCAATAGCTCTCGGCGTTCTCTTTGATCCGCCGAGCACTGCGCGTAAATAAAAAATCACTTTCTCCACTGCCCGTTTACTTTTGAATATTAGACTTTGCATTAATGCATCCAAGACTTAATGCAAGACATATTTCGCGCGTAACAGATGCCATCTGGAACAAGTCCTCTTAAAACAAAGGGTTTATAGAGGCATCATGTCAATGTGCTTTGCACTAACCCTGATGCTTGCTACCTATACTTTTCACTGGAAACTCATAGTCAGGATTTCATAGTCGGCCTGAAGCCGTGCTGAAATATGTGTCTGCCACTTAGTTACACAACCGTGGAAAACAGCAATATTGCGCTGAAAGTTGTAGCAAATAAACGGCTAATAGCGGAGTATCAATACCAAACCATCAAAACAAATGAGAGGCCCACTGTTTTGTTTGGAGAGCGAGGTTAACATTTTTATTGGACATTCATCAGTATTGTTTCTCTTTTGGCGTGAAGTAAAAATTTAGGATTTATAAATGCCAAAAGAAAGCGAGAGATTGGGAAATTTTGAGGCCTGAGACGATTCCTTTGAGAATTACGAAAATGCAGCGCTCGACAAGAAATGTGGTAATCATAGGTTGTGAAAAGATGTTTTTTTAAGGCCAGATAAGGTCAGCAACTAGTCACACAACCGCTTGGAGAAGATAACAACGGACTCCATGCTCTATCCCGTGCTTCTCTAATAAAATCCACATTTCAAGGAACTGCTGTTGTGCTTCCCCCCCAAAACAAAACCGTCCCCTGGTGAGCTTGTTGTAAAGGTGTCAGCCCACCTTCCTTTCAACTTGATATTTTCTTCCTTGCCAATTAAACTTCCAGACCTTTAAAATTAAACAATGTGCATTGAACATATCCAAGGTGCAATTATTGGCTGACAGATGTGGCTTGTTTATGTGTGGCATCCTGTTTACTCCAAAGGCTGATTGATATAAGTAGTCTTCTACTCATAAAACACTTTGAAACCATGGGAAACTTGGGGCACACTGGCTCCAAAAGCAAGGAGACCCCTTGAACTTATGCATCCTATTCTGCTTGGTCATGAACCAGAATGAAGACAGAATCATTATGAAAACACGAAAACATGCTAAAATGTGTTAAAAGGATATGTCATCATTTACTCACCCTCAAGTTGTTCCAAATTCATTCAGGTTTTATAACAACTTGAGGGAGTAAATGATGACCGAATTTTGGATTAACTATCCCTTTAAGCAGTGCTTAGAGGATTGTTTTTATTGGCAGCAATGAGTTAACCAAAAATAGTTCAATAGCAAATAACAATTCAACTTCGTGTGCACCATTTGCGATTTCGTAAGATACCGTGACAACAACCACATGTGAGCTGTTATGTCTGATTCAAGACCAAATGACTCTTATGAACTAGTTCTTTTTAATGAGTGAGTAAAGTAAAAAAAAAAAAAAAAAGATGAATAAAACAGCCCCGAAATCAGCTTGAATCAGATGCACTAAGTCTGTGAATCATTTTAGAGTTGTTATTGAGATCATATCTGATTCCTCACTGAACCGAGTCATTTGTCGGTTGTGTCCGATTCAAAATGAGCCGGAAATCGTTTATACGTTATACGAAAAACTTTATACGTTGTTCATGACGTGTAACTAAAGAGACATATTACCAACATGCAATGTATAAATAATAGTATTCTAAAATACATTTAATTTTTACCAATATATTATTATTATTATTTTATTTTTTTGCATACAAGGCTGTAGCCTACAGTTACTTAGTCTAAATGTTTCATTTTAGTGTGCTTTTTTTATTAAGAGCCCTGTCATGTGTTAATGTGCTACTCAAATGGTGACCATTTAAATATTGGGGGGTGAACCACCTCTTTAATATATTAAGTGCAGGGAAATACATAGAAGCTCCATGATGAAAGTTCTTTTTCTTTTTTTTTTTGTGGAAAATGATGCACAGATTTCAGCAATACATGGATCAGATTTCACACAATAAAAAAGACAGAGTGCAAAGTAAGTTATTTATTATACATCTTTTTTAACAGTGCAGCTATTAAGACTTACAAAATCAATTTGGCACATATCAAACTATCATACTTCATACCATCCTCTGATCCCCAACTAACGCGATCATCATCTGTTCTTTGTTCCAGACACTAAATAAACAATGGCTGAGTTATTCCCTTGGCTTTACAATAATGTGCTTCTGTGCCACAATTCCTGGTTTGGCATTTATTCCTTACTCTCACATACAAAAAAAGAAAAGAAAAAATGAGGCATTAATTCATAACTCTTTAAATGTTCCTGAACCGTTCCGACAAACATAAAAAGGCAATTATTGCAACCAACTCATCAGCTGCAGATGAAACACTGAACATGACAGATTAGACAAAACATATCCAAATATTGCACTATGAATCCCTTATAATGACATTCGTTGAACGAAGGTTGAGGGCTAAGTTAATACTAAGGCTTCAGCCCCGTGTGCCAAGAATTATGTGGAAGCTAAATCTGCATAGAAACAAAAGATATGTCATACCAACTCACTCGAGCACCAGCTAGATTCCCATAGCTAGAAGTCGTACAGGGCTTTCGAGCGTTTGAAATGCGAGCGAGTGCTACCAAGGGGCCTCAAACCAAAGTCAATCTGCTACCAAACGGAAATACACTGAAATGTAAACCACAAAATCCCGGTCAGACCCCCGAATCGGAGTACATTCCATTGATGAGATAGTCGACCTGAGTGTAGTCCTTTCGCTTGTAGCTCTCGTACGCTTGTTTGAGAAACAGCGCCACCGTGACCACGAAAAAGAGGAGGCCAAACAGAAGAACGGCCAGCAGAGAGCTTGTGTTCAACAGGTGGCTGGTCAAAGAGTTTCCGGCCACCTTAACAATGGCTTGGTCCCTTTTGGATGTCACTACTGAGGGGCTCATTGAGGTTTTTGGCATGGCTGGCATTGGCTTCTCATCTGAGGATGTTGGAATGGGAAAAGCTTGTACTGGTTTAGAGGAAGAATTGGATGAAGTTGTTGTAGGCACTAATGGTGAGATGTTGACAGAAGATTTGTTCCCTGATGGTGAAGGTGAAGAAGGGTGTTTTGGAATTATGGTTTGTGCAACTGTTGTGGTGGTTGTGGTGCTGGTAGTTGCTGAAGAGGGTTTAGGGCTGGTCGTGGTTGGTTTGGGAGTAGTTGTGGTGGTAGATGTCATGGCTGGTGTTGTTGGGATGGTTGTGGCCATGGCTGGTGTTGTTGGGATGGTTGCGGCCATGGCTGGTGTTGTTGGGATGGTTGCGGCCATGGCTGGTGTTGTTGGAATGGTTGTTCTGATCGCTGATTTTGGCACTGCATCAGCTGTGGAGGATTTCTCTGTTGAATTTGTCAGCATGTTGGTAGTCGCTTTAGTTGTCAAGTTGTTTTGTAAAGTAGTCGGTTTTGTAGTAGTGGAAGTCGTGGAGATGGAGACGTTAGCTTCAGAGGCCGATGGTAGTGTGGTAATAGATGAAGAACCGTCTGGAGAAGATTGGGAAGAGCTGGTGCCAGAAGACTCTGGCTGAAGCACCGATTCTCTAGTCGGATTATTGTCCACATCGTCAGACTCTGCAAAAACAAAGATTGAGTTGGTAAACGGTTGACATGGCTGATTTTCTGGAACAAGTGAGATGAGATGAAATGTGATGAGGAAATCGTAAGAAAACATATCATTCTGTTGAGTTGGAGCAGTGTAGTCTGACTCACAAACAAATTACTCTTGCCATTCTTTTTAAATACATCAAAAATATATAGTGCAACCAGTGTAGTCTGATTCATAAAACAAAATACTCTAAGAGTCATTTGTTTGTGAATTGGACAACATTGGTTGTGGTGTTTTAGATTCTTTAAAAAGAACCCGCACATAAATGATTTATTTAACAAAATTAATAAAACAAATGAGTCAATTCTGTTAATGAATCAATTAGAAAGACTCACAATTTACTGTTTTGAAACAGTGTAACGAATCATTCCAAAATAAGAGGTAAAGTTACTGAAGAAAAATCAATTACTTACAAAAGATGAAAGCACAAATATATATAACACAAATGCAGAAAACCCAAAGTAAAGGTATAAGCATTTGTGGTCACACCTGTCTCCGCGAACAGCTCGCTGATTTTCGTGACATTTCCACAAGAAGAGTTTTGGGTATTATTTGGGCAGCTGATCAGAAAACACAGAGATTTTTCTTTATCAAAAATAGCCCCCGAACAAGATCCACCTTCCGGACCTGAAAAATGAAGAACAAACAAATCAACAAGACTTCCTCTTCAAAGAAGCTGTTGCTTAAAATAAAGCTTGTTTGCAGTCAATTTCGATTGACTTCAAAACCATGTAAGATTGCTGAATTGTTACTGCTGAGTAAATTAATCAGTGGCACAGAAAAAACCCCAAAAAACAATCTGAACAAATTATCCAAAAAGTCTAACGAGTTACCAGTTTGAATATCAGTCTGAATCCTTCCAAAATAGGAGGTAAAGTTGCTGAATGAAATGTATCATATGCAAATATATGCACAAGAGATGAAAAACTGAAACATACGGTACATTACACCAATATGGACGTTCCCAGAATAGCATCATCAACATTTCCAATATGATCAAATAGAAAAACAAACAAACGGACACTTTGTGCTACCAATAATCCAAATTTAAGAGGACAAATAACCAAAACTAAGTTTCTAAAGGCTGTTTTTAGAGTATCAAGTCCAAATATATTTTACAGCCTGCTCTAAAATGACCAGTGCGATCTGTGACTCATTAACCTCAGTTGTTTTCATTGGGACAGAGACATTCCCTGAATGCTCATTACTGGATGTCAAACTGCATATCCTGAGCTCTGCAGTCTTCGGGAACGAGCAACGTCTGGGAAGAAAAACAGGCCTTGCTGCACCTCTCTTTGATCCCCTCCCAGCAGCCATGTGTGTGTTAGGTACTGCACACCTCAACCTCCACATCCGTCTCCACTCTTTCCCTTATTCCCACTTCCCCTGATTACTTAACCAGGTGGCTGCAGCACGGCAGGACCAACGGGGCTGGAAAGAATTTGCTTGCACTGGCACTGCAGAATGCTCCAAAATGCCCCCGTTTCCCTTCTCAGACACTCATCCAGCATTTAAAGCTCCAGGTGAATCAATAGTCAACCTCGGTGAGGTGAAAAATGCCAGTTGAATCAGCTCTTGGTCAGCGTTGACGCACTAAATTGATAGGCCAGCTGCATCGTGTGCATTTTTTTCCCTTTTAAACACTTCTCCAGCTGTTTAAAGCAGAAAACGCACGAAAGCAAAGGCGAATGGAGTCCGGTGTGAAATCGTAGAGGACCCGTCAAGACTTCAGCAGTCGCCACCGGTCGCTACATAGTACGTTTGGTCTTTGACGTGTCGAAAAAACACACCGTTCCCTGAGCTGGAATGTGGAATGCTTATGTATTTATAGCTCCCCATCATTCCAAACATTTCAGACTTCCAGATGGCGGTGGTGATTCTGACCTTGCTTTCGATCTCCATACGGTTAACGTGACGGAAACTCAATACCGACTGTGTACGTGCGTGGTGTCGGGCGGGGCAGGGCCAGCCGCTCTACGCACAAACACAAAGCCAGCGTGCCCCGGGGTCATTTTGGCTGTCTGCGTGTTTACAGAGGTGGCGGGATAGTCAAGTTCAACGTGTGTGGCCAAAGCAAGAGGAGAGGAAAAGTGATTTAAAAAAAAAAAAAAAAAAAAACACCCTGTAGAAGGGTATGGCCCGCTGAAGCAGCGCCTGGCGCATAAGCAGAACAGCCAGCCCAGGCCTCTCTTTCATCTTAAATGCGAAACATATGGCCCTCTTTGAAAGTGCACGTTCTTCAAGGGAAAGACGTGATGTATAAAAAGAGAAAACAAAACATATGGCTTTACTTTGAGAAAAATATGATATTCTGCAGGTACCCTGTTTTATCTCTGAAGGTAGCACAGAGACTGCATTTTATTCTCAAGCCCTTAAAGAAACAAAAAAAGAAAAAACGGCTGTTTTAACTCTTGGAAATAGTGGAAAAGAATCAAACAAATCTGTCATTTACATTTCCCGCCTGTCTTATATTATTTGCAGGGGTCAACAATAAGGATGGCCACAGGAATGTCACTTGCCTTATCAAGACAGAACTTAGCTGATCATGCACACGCATCATGTTGCAAACTTAAAGGGATTGTTCACTCAAAAATTTAAATTCTGTCATCGCTTACTCGCATGTTGTTCCAAAACATGCATGACTGACTGACTTCTGCAGAACACAAAAGATGATATTTTAAAAGTGATCCATACAATGAAAGTCAGTGAGGTCCAATGTTGTTTGGTTCCCAGGGTTCTTTAAAATATTTTCTTTTGCGTTCCACAGAAGAAAGCCATACAGGTTTGGTGACTGAATGTTTATTTTGGGGTGAAAATTGTTTTCTCTGACATTGAAATTCTAGCTGACACTTTTCTAGCAGATTCTGCTGATGTAGACATGACACCATGGTAAAGTTCTCAAAATGGTTTGCATCAATGAGGTTTTGTGCGAAAAATTGTATCCGTGTAATATTATATATGTAATTTATGTTATATAAATGGGTCATTGACATTAAAAAATAAAATAAAAAAACATCTTTTTGAGTCATGAACAATGTGTTTAAACAAGTTTCAGTTGTTAAAGAAGATTTAAAGGTGTTTAAATACATTTTTTTGACTGTTTCTATGTCAGATAGTACAACCAAATAGTTATATGTATATATATGTAGTTGTACCACCTGACATGGAAAGTGTAACAACCTACCCGTACTACCTGTTTTTACCAGTATTTGAGAGAGATCTACAAACCTTTTCACTGTGGCACAAGGATCAGTTGGGGTCCACTGGATAATGCATTATGTTTACTGGTTATTATCGTGTCATAACAGGTAAGAGCCATGTTTGCAGTTGTGCCACCCTGACATTTGAGAATATACAAATTGCTGGACAAAAAGTTTTTCAATTATCTGAACACATTTTTTTTAGACACCATTTTAAATAGTTTTCTTAAGTCTCTTAACTAAAAATGATTTCAACTAGGCGTTATAAAGTAAAGTGAAATGTCAAGAATTTATTATTTTATATTTAAATGAATTATTTTAAAAGGAAATAATGCTCTTGGACACAGAAATATGCATGTCATGTCATTGACCCAAATATATATTTTGAAATGGTTTCTTTTTGTTAATAAAGCTTGAAATTAATTAAAATATCTCAGTATAAAATACAAATATAATAATAAAATATAAATAGTAAAAATAAGCCCTGTGTCATGGATTTCTGGCAAATGCTACCTTAAATAAATGAAAAAACTTAATAATAATGATGGTTTCTAAAGTTGTAAATATTGTTATCCCAACATGCTTTCAGTTAATACTTGAATGAAAACAAAATTAATGAAATAATTAATGTATAAAAATCAAAAGGATATCTCAAATGCCCTAGAAATAGACTTACAAAGTTTCACGTTACACTCCTCTGTACTGTTCAAAGTCTCATTAACCACTATCTTGAAGCCGTTCTTCAAATGCACGGGCGCACATGGAAGCACAAAGAGCCCAAGGATGGGCAGCAGGACCAGGACGGGGTGGACAGTCATGATCATAATGAGAGAGAAGGTCACATCCCCAACATCTGTGGGATACACAAAAGCAATGATTTATAAAACTTTACCTCAACCCAGATAGATAGATAGATAATCAATTGTATCAGAGAAGTGAGTGAGAATAAATATAAATATGATCCAATTGCGCCATCTAGTACACATTCCAAAACACTACTAGAACAAATTTTGAAATTTCTTCAGGTCTCTGCAAAACGGCTGTTTCGCAATCCTATTAACTAAGACTAGACCATAAGTACAATAAAAACACATACGCATAATATACAGTTACCTTTTTATATTCATTTTCAGATTATAAGATCCAATTTTAAAGTAGCGTAAGGTCTAATCTCTTGTCTGTGCTAGAAAATGTGATTTGCTGCACTGATACAGGCTGTTTTGGGTATAAGGAAGTTTCAAAAGTGAATAAATAGGTCTCGGGCGCAGCTCATAAATCTCTGCCACACCCCTCAGAACGCCTGGTTACTGCCACCACTGCAAACAGCACTGAAGGGCTCACTAAACCCGTTCCAGGATGTGCAGATCATATGACTTCCATCCAAGCTTGAACAAATGAATGAAACTCACTCAGAGATGAAGTAGATTATTCACGGATGGTCCGTCCTGAGCTGGAATAAAACACAGAAAAGGAATAAAGCAGTTTGCAGCTATTGAAAAAAAAAAGGGCTAAATCATTCCCAAAGAACTATCAGGAAAGAATCCTCAAACTTTATTGCATCCATTTTTCTTAAACTATAAAAGGTTAAGACACACATTTCTAGAGGGTTTATCATTTAAAAATACACCATAATGGAGGTTAACATTCAATTGCATGCTGGTACAAATCACAAATTCTTATCTGTGTGTGTGTTATTATGGTTACTAACACCATTAAAGTCAGTACTAGGGCAATGTAGGTCAGTTAAGAAGAGACCAGACACAAACGACACCATTGTTTGTTGTTTACAATAGAACATGTGTTTTCTAACTCTTTACATTTAGATATATTTTTCTTAAAGACACACCCACCTTACTACAATAAATACATAAATATTAATTACACTAATGACAAAATGGCTTAATTACACGTGCACTTGAATGACCACAAGAAAATTAGAATACAAAATCGGTGTTAGCTATTAAAGCAATCTTGACAAATATAAAGAAGGTCACGAGGATGCACTTACCAAACAAATACAAAGCTTCTTTTCACAATACAAATATCAGTTTGTATAGATGTAAACAGCAGCGTTACCAAAACACTCTTTTTACCGTAGTAAGCAAGCAAATTAATACCGTCTCATTCCACATGCAGAGTGTTTAATGTCACTCTCCAGTCAAATGCTTCATATTTTAATTCGGGCTGTTTATGCAAGTAGCAGATAACTGACAGACACGACACACGGCTGATGCGACAAGAGGAAATGCAGGACTTCCGGGTCACGTTGCGGTCCGTGAGCGTGTCAAAATAAAGGTACTCAGCTCATAATTAAATTTGAGTTTATTGTACGTATGTGGACATTGATTAACGGAAGATTAAATTAGATAAAATCGTTTTAAATGACCATGATAGTCATAGTTTTTAAAGTATAATGGGATCATATGTACGATTGGTTTTGATATGAATATTAGCAAATAACGCTTACTAAATTTAAGTATTATAATATCCAATTAACAAAGTAAAGATTAAAGAAGGCCACTTAGCTCATCTACCAATGTCTCATATAATAATATTGGTATTGGTAGATAAGCTAAGCGGTAAAGTGAAGAAACAAGCTGATTTTCCAGTCTAGAGTTTTACAAGACTTTTACAATGTAAAAAACGTAAGTCACGTGACACGGAAGTACTCAGAGTAATTTTATTGACAAGCAGAAGCTTCGCTTAAAAACGAGTAACCACATAAAAATAAACAAAAAACAAGGATGATCAAGGCTATTCTTATTTTTAACAACCATGGGAAACCCAGGCTCATCAGATTCTACCAATATTTTGTAAGATAAGCGCATAAAGACACTGAAACTGCATTTGCCAACTAATGCGATTCGTTACCATTGAGACACTATCAGCAGATAAATTTAATTAATTGATATTTCTTAAATGTTTCGTAGTTAACCTTCAGTATTAGCTTCAGATAAATGATGTGTGTCAAATGTGTTTCGTGCAAGGAATATTTATTTTCGTATCTGATTGTTTTCCCAACTTCTTATTGGAAAGTCAGTTCCTCATTTGTAATGCTTATTATATGTAGCCTAGACAATCTCCACTCTATCAATGTAATAATCTATAACTATGTAATATGTCCATAAGCGTCATTTTTATATAATATTAAACAATTTTTTGTGGTGTATACTTATAGTGTTTGCTTTTCTCCTCTGTATATTTTTTATATATGTAATGAGTTTATGTGAAAATCCAGGACAAAACGATTTTTAAATCAGTTTATCATATTTCTTTCACAGGCAGAAGACATGCAGCAACAGATCATTAGGGAGACCTTTCATCTGGTGTCCAAAAGAGACGATAATGTCTGCAATTTTCTGGAGGGCGGAAGGTGACAGAAGGGTTTTTACATAATAGCTTGTACATAAGGGCTTGCTGATATGATTTTCATCTATATTTCACTATCCATGACTGTATAAAGATGGATGCTCTCAAAGGGAATTTACTGTAGTTTTGCTCTTCCTTTTGCTTAGTTTGATTGGCGGCTCCGACTACAAGCTGATCTACAGACACTATGCCACTCTGTACTTTGTGTTTTGTGTGGACTCATCAGAGAGTGAGCTGGGGATCCTAGATCTCATACAGGTGAACACATACTGCCATTCTCTTGTTGTAGTAATGGCTTACAGCCACAAGGGGGATTATGTTTTTCATATTGCCTACATAAAGACAAGGCAATGTTTACAACCCTTGTTTTAATACAATTGTTCATTGAAATATCAGGTTGCATTAATGCTCACTGAACAATACTAGTATTACCTTTAAGTACTATTTAAATACCAGTCATTCAGTATATAACACTGCCATCTGATACCATGGTACTGCCACAGTACTTTTTTGCATGAGTGGTTGATTCGCTCCTTTTTGTTTTGTGCAACACAATCTCTTTTAGAAATCTCTTTGAAAGATGTTGTTATTCACTATTGTACATTATTTTATCACACAGGTCTTTGTGGAAACCCTGGACAAGTGCTTTGAGAATGTGTGTGAACTGGACTTAATCTTTCACATGGATAAGGTCAGTTTTCAGGTGTATGATGTTCACTTCATAATGACTCGTGCAACTTTTTACCTCCTTGGTTACCTAAAAAGTGGTGCTGTTAAATGTTCATTAGGGCATGAATAAATGGCAGTGATCATAAATCGATCCATCATGTAATGGAAAGGTTATATGTATGTCAGAATATACTTTCTGATAATGGCATGTTGGATTATGGCACCATTGTAAAAAATGTTCACGATAGAAGTGTGAACTATGCTGGCTTTGTTAGTTATCTAATCAATAATATTGTTTTATGAGTTTAAGGAACTACTGGGAAATAATAATGTATGGCTTTACTGTAACTTGATGGATTTGTTTCTGAATTCGCCATTTAGGGTTATGGTTTCATTTCATGCTCCGGTTCAGTCAGTTGAATGGTTTTATGGCGCTGTGTGAAAGTATTGATTTTAAATAAGTCAAGTTTACAGTCCAAATTGAATGTGATTTGATTAAAAAAGCCATACTACACAATAATAGGTGTTTTCATCTTGAAGCAGAGCCATGTGCTCTCTAATCGCTCTCATGGTACTGTATTTCGATTCCCCAACAAGTGACTATTACAAACCAGTTCTTTTTAATTATCAAAAACATAAGCTGTGTCCCAATTCATAGGCTGCATCCTTCGAAGGCTGCGAAGGTTGGAATGAGCGTTGTTAAAAGGATGTACTCCACTTTTTTTGGAAATAGGCTCATTTTACAACTCCCCCAGAGTTAAACAGTTGAGTCTTACCGTTTTCGAATCCATTCAGCCGATCTCCGGGTCTGGCGGTACCACTTTTAGCATAGCTTAGCATAGATCATTGAATCGGACAGGACCATTAGCATCTCTCTCAAAAAAATGACCAAATAGTTTAGATATTTTTCCTATTTAAAACTTGACTCTTCTGTAGTTACATCGTGTACTAAGACCGACGGAAAATGTAAAGTTGCGATTTTCTAGGCTGATATGGGTAGGAACTTACTCTCATTCCTGCGTAAAAATCAAGAAACTTTGCTGCCGTACCATGAGTCCAGCAGGCGTAATGATATGACGCAGCGCCTGATAATAGTCCCCAGCTCGGCAACTTCCAACGTGACCGGGACTAAGTTTGTCTATCCTATAGACCTATTTTCAGGCGCTGCGTCATATCATTACGCCTGCTGCACTCATGGTACGGCAGCAAAGTTTCTTGATTATTATGCAGGAATGAGAGTATAGTTCCTAGCCATATCAGCCTAGAAAATCGCAACTTTACATTTTCTGTCGGTTTTAGTACACGATGTAACTACAGAAGAGTCAAGTTTTAAATAGGAAAAATATCGAAACTCTTTGGTCATTTTTTTGAGAGAGATGCTAATGGTCTTGTCCGATTCAATGATCTATGCTAAGCTATGCTAAAAGTGGTACCGCCAGACCCGGAGTTCGGCTGAATGGATTCGAAAACGGTAAAACTCAACTGTTTAACTCTGGGGGAGTTGTAAAATAAGCCTATTTCCAAAAAAGTGGAGTAAATCCTTTTAACAACGCTCATTCCAACCTTCGCAGCCTTCGAAGGATGCAGCCTATGAATTGGGACACAATTCAATTCACAATTTAAAGGGAGTATCCCTTTAAATAGGATGGTCTAGCCTAGCTGTTTATTCATTCGTCATTATTGTATTAACTAATGAAAAACAAAGGCACAACCGGATTCTCATAGTCTAGTAGGTTTAAGTTTTAGTTTTTTCTTCCCAGGTCCATTACATTCTCCAGGAAGTTGTCATGGGCGGGATGGTTCTGGAAACTAACATGAATGAAATAGTCGGCCAAGTGGAGCTGCAGAATAGAATGGAGAAATCAGAGGTGAGTTCCACATTTACATTACCTGAAGTCACTCCAGTTCAGCTGACATAAGTTCATGCAAACATCTTTGCCTCAACTGAAACAGCAAGGAGAATTTCTAAATAGTTTAATGTGACGCATACTATATGCACATTTTTAACAAAAATGTAAAAGAAAAAAAAAATCAGGTTAAATCGTATTCAAGTCAAGTCAACTTTATTTATACAGATTGTTTCAAAGCAGCTTTACAGTGATATCAGACAAATGATGTTGTTCAGCTGAAGTCTGTTCAGTGTTGATTCAGTTCCGTTGTAAAGATCATCAATTATTAAACTACTAGTTAATTTCATCTATAAAGAAGTTCTGCAAAAAAAATGATGTCATCGTCCAGCTCAGTTCAGTTCTAATACAACAAGGTTAGTACAGTCAGATGAATAGTATTGTTGAATATTATGTGTTGTACACATTCATTTTGTTTTTTACTGCATGTTTTACACCGAGCCATTGGAATGTTTGTGAAACGCTAGAAATATGAACGATATCTCAAACTATAAAGACATTTCATCTTGTTTAGTATCACTTTGTTTTTCCTGAAACAGTACATCATGTGAATGAACTAAAATGATATAATTAATAGTGAAAGATGTCTGGGCAGATATCAGTGATTCATGGTCACCTGATATCCTATCTGGGGTCGAGGCGATCAATAATGTTTGACAACATTTGACGCACTCTTGTGTATACGTAGAAGAGGTTAAAATGAGGATATGTTGCACAAGACAATAAAGCGCACATGGCTGAGAACAAAGGAACATCCACACATGATGTTTATGTAAAGACACTAGAAACGTGATGGCGGCACTTCATGACTTCCCCTATGGACTTTGACCTGAAAATGGTCTGTCAAGCTGGTTCAGGTTTTCTTGTATAACTTCTGGTTAGTGTTTGAAATTTCTGAAAAAGAAGAAAATTACTATTTCTAAATACAATGTTATATATTATAATAACAATATTATTTGTATTATATCTTGTATTGTGCTGGGTTTTGCCCTATAGGGATAGTTCACCCAAAAATGAAAATTTTGTCATTAATTGCTTACCCTCATGTCTTTCCAAACCTGTAAGACTTTCGTTCATCTTCATAACACAAATGAAGATACTTTGATTAAATCTGAGAGATTTCTGTCCCTCCATTGACAGCTACGCAACTGACACTGATGCTTCAAAAAGTTCATACAGAGATTGTGAAACTAATTCATATAAATTGAGTGGTTACGTTAAAATTTTATTTGAATGCTTTTATTCACGTTTAAATATTGATCAGCGAACATAAACAGAAGCTCAGCCGAACCTGAACAAACCTCTTGCAGAAGCTCAAACGTGTGAACCTCATTGGTTCTCGCACGACAAGCAAACATGCTTGGGCTTGAGCCACAACTGATATGTTTATATGTGAACAAAAGCCTACAGTAAATCTGTTCATCATATAAAGCGATCGAGTCTCTTCAGAAAATTTGGACTAAGCTGCTCAATTCATACGTATTAGTTTTACGATCTCTTTATGAACTATTTGAAGCGTCAAAGTTGTAGTTGCGTAGCTGTTCCGAAGATGAACGAAGTCTAATGGATTTTGGCACAACATGAGGTTGAGTAATTAATAACAGAATTTTCCGTTTTGGGTGAACAATCTTAAAATTTCCACTGGACTGATTGTATTGGGTCACAGGATTTTGTTTATGGGCCGAGTTTTTTTGAGGTTATAAATAAATGTTTAGATTATTAGTTAAAAACATTCGGAATCAACAAAAGATTGATAATAAATGTACTTTATTTCTAAACTAAAGAGTAAAAATAAAAGTCTAAATATTATAGACAGATCTGTTAATCTGCACTAAATAAAAGTAATTTTTGTGTTTTTGGCAGGGTGGTCTGTCTGCAGCACCAGCACGAGCTGTTTCCGCTGTGAAAAATATGAACCTTCCTGAAATACCCCGTAACATCAATATCGGGGACATCAATATAAAAGTGCCCAGTCTCTCCCCGTTTTGAGTTTGCATGTCTGATATTTGTGTTTTTTCGTTGTCATTGTGTGTTGACATTCATTGCCATAGATGCTGTCTCCCTAATGCCATTTATAGACTCATGACTGACCGTCACATGAGGACTCTTACAAGTCCAAAGCACACTACCGTGTCCAACAATTTACAACGTACCTTTCATTTCAGACTTTGGTTTGTAGACAGCCCGCTGTTCGAATTTTGATTATAGTGTTGTTTTGTATTTTGTCTGTAATGTAGCAACATTCCACAATGCTAACATGTGATTTTTGCCACCAGACTAACTACTAAAAACTTTATATTGAATGTTATACTGTACTATATCATTAAAATTATGTTTTTGTCCAGATTCAGGTCTCGTTTTTCTCAAAAATTGTCTATTTTTTTACTATTATTGAGAGGTTCTTTTTGATTTACAGAATGTACATTACAGAATGCATCAGCAGTGTCACCAATTCTAAACTTAGAATAAAATGTGGTCATTTATTGTCTCCAAAAATATGACAATCATGGGGCAAGGTCGGTTTCATGTATGACAGAATGTCAGTTGATGGTTTCACCATGAGTTTGCAGTGTTATAAAATCAACTTTATTGCATTGGAAACTGAGGTCCTTAAAGGTGTGCTCAACAAAATGAGTTCAAAGATACCATTTGCATCATACAGCCAAAAAAGCAAATGATAGCGTATCTAGAAATCTCTGATGTCATGTACAGTTATCTTTAAAGGCTGTGGCCTATCAAAGGTCAAGAGCCATCAGATGATATCTGAAGTCATCAACTCAGTCTTATCTGACTTATGCACAAGTTTTCTTTGGAAATGCAGAATGTTTAAAAGCAAGTCTAGATTTCATGTTTATCAATAAATAAATAAAAATTAAAAAAGATTTTCAAAGAACGGGGAATTCATCGCTGAGGTATTACGAGCCTTTTGATTTAATGATACACATATTTCACACAATAAATGAAATATTTATTGCATTTAGGAAATTACTAAATGAAGACTTAGGCCTATTTAACATAAAACAATTACAATTTAAAAAACTTTTTTTTGGCATGTTATATGCAATTTATGACATGGCAAATAAAATTAGATAACAAAGCTTTGAGATTGCTAAGGTGAGTTTTATGGAGTCTGCTGACTTTGTTGAATACCTCATTTATAGCTGATAGAGGTTAATATGATGGGGAGATATCATAAAGACTGATAATCATTACACTCATGCATTTACAAATGAAAAGTCCAACTAGTGTTATTGGCTATTTTTCTGAGATACTAATCTTAATAATAAACACCATCCCTGGAACAATGTTCCACCATAAAAAACAACAACATAAAAAACATGTATTCCAAAGGCCAAATTCATATTTTATTTTACAGTTTTGAGAAAGTGCAGTTTAAAGTCCAGGCTGACGACCACTGAGGGATGTATTTTTATAAGTTCATTTGTTACTAATCCCATCCTTTGCTCCTGTAAACATAAGGTAATTTAAGTTAAACTGTATTTTTTCCACTTAAACAGTATAGTTGTATTGCAGTGACATGTAGTTATCCTTTAACAGTTACACCAGCAATTGTCTACCAGCAGTTACACAAGCCTGTGTACAGATGCTTCTGAGGACATTGTCTTTTTTGTAAAGTGCAGGTTTATGTCAGCAAATTAAATTCAGCTTTAATGGATTTACAACAGTGCACTTGGTTCACTATGACCTGCCATAACAGTATAATGTGTGATTCTGTGTGGGGAAACAACAGATTTCAAGAGCGGTCTGCACTAATATTTTGTTTAAATCTATGTTTTTGATGTTTTTATATCATATATCAAGAAAATATATTTATACTAATGTATTTTGAATGCATTTTAGTGATTTGTTTTTCCATATTTTTTCAACCAATTTTTCCATATTATTAAAAGAATGTTTTTAGAAATATAGTTGCACAGTAGGAATATACATACAAAATACTTTATATTCCTTTATTCCAGTGTTTTAAATGTTTTGCTCATCTCTTTTGTAATATATTTGGGGTAATTTTTGAACGTTTTGGTAATTTACTAAATATATTTACAATATGCCAATTATTTTTAACCATTAGAATGTTATCACATCACTGAAAAAGTGTAGAACAGTGAGTAACAGCAACATTTTGATAACACATCAGGCATCAATGACTTTCTAAACCCCTCTGATATTTCAAACGCCCTCTCGTACACTGTGTTAATGGATGACCCATTAATTCATGTGGGAGGAGAGACTTCCCATTCTTTAAATAAAAAAGTTGTGCAGATGTCAGTTGCACTCCTCTCATCCTGCCATTCCTCAAGCATGGGAAAGGGTTTCTACCTAAGTAAAACTGTCGGGATAGTACTGATTGTGGTAGGTGCTGCAGCAGTAGCCACAATCATCGCCCTCTCTGTGGTCTACTCCCAAGAGAAGTCCAGGAACAATGAAGTTAAACCCACAGCTGAGGTAACCACATCAGTTCCACCAACAACAGCACCATCCAATGAACCATGGGACCAGTGGCGCCTTCCTAAAACTCTAAGTCCACAAACCTACAATGTGACTCTGTGGCCACGGCTCACGCCGGATCAAAACGACCTCTACATCTTCACAGGGATGTCCAGCGTGATCTTCAGATGTGTGGAAAAGACAGACCTCATCATCATTCACTCCAACAAGCTGACCATGACAAAGCCAGTCACCTTGACAGCACATGGAAGCAAGCCAGCTCCTTCCATTGACTCAACAGTGATGTACCCCAAAACACAGTATATGGTGATTAAACTGAAAGAAAGTTTAACTGCTGGGGAAAGCTATGAGCTCTACACAGAATTTGAGGGTGAACTTGCGGATGACTTGGGCGGCTTCTACCGAAGTGAATACTTTGACGAGAATGGAGTGAAGAAGTAAGAAGTTGATCTGTCCTATATGTTCCTTCTGTTCTGAAAGACATTTCGTATATAGTTAAATCTCTTTGTTCTTCTTCAGAGTGGTCGCAACAACCCAGATGCAGCCAACAGATGCCAGGAAAGCGTTCCCTTGCTTTGATGAACCCGCAATGAAAGCGGTATTCCACATCACTATTCTCCATGATCCAGCAACCGTAGCCCTCTCCAATGGCGTTGTGATAGGTAAATTAACACTTTATTCTGTACAGGAACAGTGTTGGGGAGGCTGCTTTAAAAATACAGCTTGCCAAGTAATTTAGAATTTGAAAAAGTTAAACTACAGTGAAGTCACTGCTTTAAAAAAGTAGTTACCTTGATGATACTGTTGAGAGAGAGGAAAGTTCAGGATAAATCGATTCACTAAAATTAATCAGACGTTCCTATGCTATGTATGGGAGAAGTCTGTTCAGGACAATCCGGTTCACTAGAATGAATTAGACTTTCGATTTTTTCTAAATATCGATAAAAAACTATTGCGCAATGACAGTGTTTCCATTAACGATGTTACGCGACTAAAACATCATTTTTTTCCTCTCGCGATAAGTCATTCCAAAAATCATGGCAACGGATGTTGGTAAGTTTATATATATCACAGCCACGTACCGCAATAGACATTATTATTATTAATGGAAGGAAACGTAGGCGTGTTATCCAAGCATTAATGGCAAAGAAAGACCCTTGTGAGCGGCACATGAGGCGTTTCTGGGGTTTTCTCACTCATTTCTGCTCCGAGGTCTTGATTGTGGCATTTCTTTGAGGTTTAGAATCCAGTATTTCTGTCGTTCTTTTGTCTTTTATGAATTTAATAAATAACTGTCTCGTATTCTGTCCAAACACACCGCGCCTTCTAAGTCAGGTGACTGTAAATGCGCAAAAACTGTTTCCATTGCAGTTTTGCGAAATATTCCTTTTTCGAATTGCCTGAAAAACCACCTCATGCGAGCGTAAAAACTTTTTTGCGATAAATGGGAGTTTTTGCGAAATTGACGTGTATTTTCAATTCGCAATTTCAATTTGCGCAATTTGATGGGCAATGGAAACGCGGCTTGTGAGAGTTAACGTTTGATTATTCCTATAGCTTAAAAACAGTGATGTAGTGTTTGATCGCACTACACAGATAATCGTTTGACAAGGTAGTTTATTACTGGAAAAAAACTATGAACTCTTTTCACAGACTGTGATGACGCATTTCCAGTTATCAACATCGCAAATCTAGTAAAGTTTTTTATATTTTCATTTTAAAAAACATTAGAGCAAGTGGTCTTTCTCTCTTCTGACCAATGTAATATATCTCTTGATATTTTTTCCCCTCTGGAAAGACGTGGAAATGCTATCTTGGATTTTTTTTTCTTTTGATATTGGAGCAAAGGGGAATACAAAACGTTGTATTTGCTGTCATCTCTAATTCACCCCTTTATATGTTTACCCAACTATGACGACTTGCGATTCTGAGAACCCCAGAAATGTGAAAAGGGTTCATACTGTTGTAACTATAAAAACTATTAACTATACTACAGAGAAGTGTGATTATTTAGTTTCCTTTATTCATTCAAACTGATTTCAAGAAATTGTTATGAAAATCCATCTGATTGAGTTTTATCAGTCAATATCTCTTTTTGACTTTCAGACGAGGGTCCGATGACAGTGGATGGCACTGTTGTAACCAAAACAGCATTTGCAGCCACAGAAGTAATGTCAACATATTTGTTGGCATTTATTGTCAGCGATTTCATCTCCATTGAACAAATAGATAATGATCTACAGGTAATTATCTTTTCACAAGGTCTACAGAGAAAACTAAGTTATCTTGCCCACCAAGATAATTTAGAAAACAGCATAAAAAATTACATACTGTCGTTTATACAAACAGATTCGAATTTTTGCCCGCAAAGAAGCCATAAATGCAGGACAAGGAGTGTATGCACTCAATGTGACAGGAAAGATTCTCAGATTCTTTGAGAAGTATTACAATGTCCCCTATCCGCTGCCTAAATCAGGTAAGAAGAGCCTATGAGCAAGAAATTATTAAAAAAAGGGTTATTTAGTTTGTTTATTGTGTTATGACCAATATTTTATGAGGCAATGAAATAGTTTTATTATTGAAATGACAGTTTAAGTAAGATTATGTTACTACTTAAACCTTTTAGATGGTTTTTAGAAGTTTATCTCATTCCTCAAAATGTTGCACAGATCAAATCGCCCTGCCGGACTTCAATGCCGGTGCAATGGAAAACTGGGGCTTAATCACATACAGAGAGACGGCCCTGCTGTACGATGAAAAAATATCCTCAAATGGAAACAAAGAGAGGATTGCTACTATTATTGCCCACGAACTTGCCCATCAGGTATGACCAGGAGTCCATTTTTCCAATTTGAATCTCTAAATGGAAAAGTTTTTTTAAAAATCAACTTTACAACTGTAAAGTTCACATTTCGGCATCTTCCTGTTTTTTTTTTTTTAGTGGTTTGGAAACCTCGTGACTATCAGGTGGTGGAATGACCTGTGGCTCAATGAAGGTTTCGCATCTTACGTGGAATATCTTGGGGCGGATGAAGCTGAGCCGTTATGGAACATTGTGAGTGTTTGAAGCTAAAGCCAGGCCAATAATGCTAGATGCTAAAAGTTATCCAGATGAAATCATAACTGACTCCTCTATTTCTATCCCACAGAAAGATCTGATCGTTCTTAATGATGTGCACCGAGTTTTCGCCATAGATGCCCTGGCCTCGTCTCACCCTTTGTCATCTAAAGAAGAGGAGATCCAAAGACCGGAGCAAATTAGTGAAGTGTTCGATACCATCTCCTACAGTAAGGTAGCGTGGGAACTGTTTGCTAAGTTGACTAATATTTCATAATCAAGAACATGCTGATTACATGTGGGTTGGTCTGATAACATGCAGTCTCTTTCTCTAGGGGGCATCAGTACTTAGGATGCTATCTGATTTTCTGACTGAGACATTGTTTACTCAAGGCCTCCAAGTAAGCTCCCTTTCAACGCTTTTCCTTAGTGTGCCGTACAATAAAAATGTAATATGTTTTTGATCTAGAGAATGTTTTTGTACATTTACAACAAATTTGTTTTTTAACAGACGTATCTGGATCATTTCAAATTCAACAACACGGTGTACACAGACCTTTGGGACCATCTTCAAATGGTATGTTGTAATTCAACAAGAATGATCAGCAGTATAATTATCAGATTTGTTGGCGCAAAACACAAGCGCTCATATTTGAAATGTTGTAGGCTGTGGACAAGACTGGCTACCAACTGCCCAAAACTGTGCAAGAAATTATGGACCGCTGGGTTCTTCAAATGGGCTTCCCTGTGGTCACTTTTAACACATCATCTGGCCATATCACACAGGAGCATTTCCTCCTAGACCCTAACAGTAAACCAGACAGGCCATCAGAGTTTAAGTATGTAAAAATATTTTTTTTCTAAAAGCACCTATTACTGATTTTAATTATGGCACCATTTACTAGATACTTTAAGAATTAGATACACTATACCTAAAAATTCACCACCAGGTTTAGTTGAAATTACTAATATCAGAATATTCTTTATTTTATTTTTTAGCTATGAGTGGTTTGTACCACTTACATGGACAAAGACAGGAACAGCACAACCCATGGGATGGCTGCTAGAGAAAAATGGTGAGTTTAAAGATGACACTGACATTCACAATTATATTTGTTGTGATAGTGATAGTTCACACAAAAATGAAAATTCTGTCATTATTTATTTACCTTCATGTTGTTCTAAACCTGTATGACTTTATGTGGGACTCCAAAAGAGAAGTTTAGCAGAATGCCACAAAAAAAAAAAAAAAAAGCTAAATAAAAGTATTACATTCCATTTGTATTCTATATTCCAAATCTTCTGAAGGCATATGATAACTTTGGCAGCTGTGGTCAACATCCACTTTCATTAAATGCTTTTCATTAAACAGCTTGGACATTCTGCTAAATATCTTTCTCCTTTTTGCTATCTGAGAAAAGAAAGCCATGATAACAATGACAGATTTTTCAAGTTTGTGTGAACTTTGCACTCAATTATATTTGCAAATTATCATTGGATGTTAATGAAGGACAATATTGTATGCTTTAACATAAACCTATGTATTTCCTTTTCTAAATTAGTTAAAGTAGATGAACTGATAACAAATGAAAATGACTGGGTTCTGGCCAACATCAACGTGACAGGATACTACAGGGTTAACTATGATCAAGCAAACTGGGAACGCCTACTTAATGTTCTCCAGACATCCAGACAGGTAAGAATAAATAAATGTATTAAAAACAAAGAGGGAATATTGTTAAAGATACTTTAATTTTAACTTGCTTTTTGATTGTTTATTATTCAGCATAATAATTGACAGCAATCTTTTTCCATTTAGAACATTCCAGTTATTAACCGGGCACAGTTAATTGATGATGCTTTTAACCTGGCCAAGTAAGAGCCAAACTTCATTCTTCAAACTTAGGAGTGTAATTTCCAGTCAGTCCTAAAGCTAAAACGTATCTCCGCCCTTTACAGAGCAGGAATTATACCAACAACATTGGCTCTAAGAACCACCCTGTTCCTCTCCGATGAAACTGAGTACATGCCTTGGGAGTCTGCTCTCGACAACCTGGACTACTTTTACCTCATGTTTGATCGCACAGAGCTGTACGGCCCTATGCAGGTAAGCTTCGTCTCTGGATATTTCAGAACATCAACTGAACTAAGCTTCTAACATCCTAACATCACATTATTTCAAACCTGCAGACGTATGTTGGAGAAAAGGTGGCACCTTTGTTTCAACACTTTACAGATCTTACAGATTGGAAGGGTGTGCCAGAGGGACATACTGACCAGTAAGTCCTGCACATATAGAGACAAATGCTTGATTTATATTGAGATAAATGCTTTTGGATTTGCTCTCAAGCCTTTATTCACGGTGTCCATGCCTTTGTATCTGCAGATATAATCAAGTAAATGCGCTCAGGGTTGCCTGCAGTACTGGGTTGGAAAACTGTACGATTCTAGTAAAAGATTGGTTCCAACAGTGGATGGACAATCGAGATGACAACCCGTGAGTTTCAATCAGGAGTAAATAGAAATCTTAGAGAGTGTCTGATTATCTTTCCTGAGTGCATCATAGTTAAAATGTATACTGATGCAGATATACTTCTTAGTTTCAAAATATTATTATCATTATAAATGTTTCTATTTTATTCTATGATATTATATTTTATACATATATCCTTATGCATTTAAAGTTGCCCCAAAAAGCATTTGGATATGTTAGTTACACTAAAAAATGTTTTAATGTCATTGCATTAGAAAATGACACATACAATTTCACAAAACGAAAGTATAAAGTAATAAATATGTTTAAAATGTTTTTAAAAGATATTTTAAAAAACATTTTGGTTGTCAAACATTTTTAGAACATGTCTGTAAATGTAATAAATTATTCATAAAAAAATGGCTCAGAAAAGTTAGTTTTTAGAAACGGTTTAGAATCATTTGACACCTGGTATATATACATAAATTATTTGATTTTATACATACCCAAAGACTCAAAATTAGGGCTGGGAAAAGATTAATCGCGATTAATCGCATCCAAAATAAAAGTTTGTATCTACATGATATATGTGTGTGTACTGTGTATAATTATTTTGTATATATAAAAATACACACTTGCATGTATATATTTAAGAAATATTTGTTATTTATATATAAAATATATAAATTTATATATAATATAAATTACATATAAATATATACAGTATATACATGCAAATATTTCTTAAATATATACATGCATATGTGTGTGTATTTATATATACAAAATAATTATACACAGTACACACACATATATCACGTAGACACAAACTTTTATTTTGGATGCAATTAATCGCGATTAATCTTTTCCCAGCCCTACTCAAAATATATATGTTTTTTGGGGGGCAATGTATTTTGTTTCATGAGTCTTTGCAGTGTGTCAGTACGGTTCTTTTATAGATTGTAAAAATATCAGCTGATTAGCTTGAATTAATAGATTGTCATTTTTAATAATCTGTCACTATAATTTTGTTCTCTGCATCAGTATTCACGCCAACTTGAGGTCGACAGTGTACTGCAGTGCCATTGCTGCAGGTGGTGAAAAGGAGTGGGACTTTGCTTGGGAAATGTTTGAAAAAACCAATGATGCTACAGAGAAAGAAAAACTGAGAGCTGCAATGGCATGTGCCACCAAGCCCTGGTTATTGAACAGGTGAGCTCACAGGTTAATGCTGACAATTACAAGCATCTCGCATTGTATTTAGCTAAATACATGTGCTTTGATTGATGTTGTAGGTATCTCAGTTACACTTTGAATGCAACGAAAATTCGGAAGCAAGATGCCACCTCTACCATCATCAGCATTGCAAGCAATGTGGTCGGCCAATCGTTGGCTTGGGATTTTGTTAGGGCCAACTGGGAGTACATTTTCAATCAGTAAGAAAAAAATACTGAGGGACTATGCTATTACTTGCTTAAAAATACAGATAGCAGTTTTCTATAGCTACAATATCCACTGTTCATTCTTCATTAGGTATGGAGGTGGATCTTTCTCTTTCTCCAATCTGATCAATGGTGTCACAAAGAGATTCTCAACTCAGTTTGAACTGCAACAGGTATGTGATCTTCCCCTTTATTTATTGTCATCTTGTACAACAGATACTTATATCTGAATGTTTCTGAATCTGTTTTGTTTTAAAAACACAGCTGATACAGTTCAGGGATGACAACGCCAACATAGGTTTCGGTTCAGGAACCCTTGCCATTCAGCAATCCATCGAGAGGACTAACGCCAACATCAAATGGGTCGAGCAGAACAAAAAAGCAGTCTCAGAATGGTTCAACAATCCATCGTAACCCTGAAAGATGAACATACTGTAGTTTGCTTGCTCTGAGGATGACAGTAACACTGGGACATTATTTTGCCTGGCCTAGAGGGTTTTAGCATGAAAGAAAATGATTATTTATTATTCAGGATGTTCTAAATTGCAATATTTTCCAGAGCTACTTTCTTCCTATGATGATGTACAGTATATACATTTTTCTTTAAAGTGTGCCTCATGTTCTAATTGTTATTTCCTTTGATTATTTTTTGTAAAAAGATAAAGTAATTTTGTAGAATGAATTAAAATGAACTGAATATGCAAATAGTAGAAATCTTTGGTATTTATCATTTGCATATTTTGTCTAATGAAAATAAACACTTTTCAAACTTTTGTATTGTAGTACTTTATATGTTACTGTGTCCTTCAGATGGTAAACAATAACCATCATTTTTTGTAGGATATAAACTTATTTTTTATTAAAGGTCCCGTATTATGCCCCTTTTCACAAGATGTAAAATAAGTCTCTGATGTCCCCAGAGTGTGTATGTGAAGTTTCAGCTCAAAATACCCAACAGATCATTTTTTACAGCATGTTTAAATTGTCATTTTTTGGGTCACAGAAAAACGTATCCATTATATATTAATAGCCTACAAGTCTGCTGTCTGAATGATGATCAAACATATACTGATGAGTTTAATAAAGTTTATTGTACATCACACAAAAGATGAAGCGTCAGTTTTACTTCAGAAAATCACCGTAAGAGCTGAGTAAACAGTAAGTTATAAGAAGTGCGCAAGTACGTAAACGAATTTCGGTTGAGGGAGCATTCCTGTGGGCGGAGGTTAGTCAAAAAACGGTTCTAGTGACGTCATTAAAGAAGGAAGTAGAGGGATGTAGTCCAAACGGGCCGTTCACTCACTGTAGGCGACTTATGTTAAATAAAATATCTCACTTGGCATTGAACTTTGAGCTTTATAATTTTACAGATATTATTTATGCTCTAACAGCAACATTACACACTAAATAAGTTTGAAACATGGGATCACGAAGAACGGGACCTTTAATATTTTACAACTTACACTGACTCATCAAAAAGGTTCAATTAAATGAAAACATTTTAGATTATATCAGATGATTTCACAGCTGTGACGCTGCCATGCTTGTTTTTCTAAGCTTCTTCCCACGATTTTCTGCATCACATTTTACTAAAGAGTAATGGCTGCATAAACATGTCAGGGAAGACACATGCCATAATATATTATCTTAATGCACCTCAACTTATCAGGTTACCAGATTCTTTCACTGGCTAGTCTCAGTGTTAATGGATGAGCCATTATTCCCCTTTGGGAGGAGAGAAGGTGGGAAGAATAAATAAAATGCCATCACAGTTAGGTCTGATCTTTGCTGACCTGTGGTGACAGTGAACATGGTGGGAATCAATTTTAGTCCAATGTGTGTTGGATGCACTTTACTGGGAATGGCATCGTTGGCCACCATTGTTGGGTTGTGGACCATTCAACTCCTTCCTTCAACAAAACCTCCCGCTGAGCCCTGGAAAGAGTATCGTCTACCAGACACGCTGGTTCCAGACTACTACAACATCACTCTCTGGCCTCGGCTTCAGCCGAACATTTATGGCCTCTTTGTGTTCACTGGAAAGTCCACTGTGATCTTCAAATGTCTGAGGGAGACCGATCTCATCCTCATTCACTCCAATAAGCTAAACCTGACCTCAACAGATGGATATCTGGCTAAACTCTCTGCGCTTGGTACAGTGGTAGCACCATCAATACAGAAAACATGGATGCAGGAGACGACGCAGTACCTTGTCATACAGTTGAACGGAAAACTGAAGGCTGGAGAGCTCTATGAGCTTTACACAGAGTTTGTGGGAGAACTTGCAGATGACCTGGCAGGGTTCTACCGAAGTGAATATGAAGAGAATGGAGAGAAAAAGTAAGTCCAACTATAGTTTTTGAGATCTGAACACAGATCTGAAATACAACCAGTCAGGAACTCTAAAATGTGCACAGTAAAAAGACACCTGAGATATCAAGATCAGCATCAAGGCTATTGCAGTTGGCAGGTCACATGTTTGTTTAATGAGTCTCTTGGCCGCTTTATTTCTGTTAAACCTTTGTACCTTCATATAAAAGGGGAAGATTACTTACAGGATCCATAAAGCAGCTTTTTTATGTGTTTGAGCATTACATAACATCCAGAAGGATTTCTCATGTGTGGGCGATTCAATCATCATGTACACTTTGTTTGGACACAGAAAATACTGTTTACCAAAATGGTATACTAATAACCCAGTATACTAATATGGTCTGTACCTACCTCTGGTGTTAGGAACACTTTATCTTAGCGATATAATGATAATTATTTCCTCCAGGATAGTTGCCACCAGCCAGATGCATCCCACACATGCTCGCAAGACCTTCCCGTGTTTCGATGAGCCTGCAATGAGAGCAGTTTTCTACATCACTCTCATCCATGACAGAGGAACTGTGGCCCTGTCCAATGGAATGGAAATTGGTCAGTTTTTACTAAAGACAGTTTCACACTCTTTTTGACTGTTAACTACCATAGGCATGGGCAAACATGGAAAACATTTACTCAAGTTTACAGTATTACATTTTCAATCTGCTTTCTAAAGACCGGTTGGAAATTATGAGATTAATCATAATTATTTCATTCAATTGGCAGCCCTATTTTTTAAAGTTTAATAAAAATGATTGTAGTTGTGCATAGTTTAATTTATTTATTTTGCTTTAGGTACTGTAATAGCGTGCAGAAAATTATACAATATCAAACAGTTTAACAGTTTAAAAAGCCTTGAAAAGGCAAAAAGGCAGAGAGATAGATAGATAGATATATGGATAGATAGATGATCTAATTTACTGCTTGTTTTCCTCATTCAGAGAAAGTGGACACCGTTCTTGATGGACATCCTGTTACTGTGACAACATTTGAACCCACAAAGAACATGTCCTCGTATCTATTGGCACTTGTTGTCAGTGACTACACAAATATTACATCAGCGAATGACACCTTGGTATGGCCATCAGTCGCCTTTTATGAGCAGTATAGCCACTTTAAAAGATAAAAATCTTACATTTATTGACCACAAGATGAGCTTTACAGCATATCTGCTCCTGTTGCATTACTAAATTGTTTGCTGTGAACAGATACGAATATGGGCTCGTAAGAAAGCCATTGAGGACGGCCATGGTGATTATGCTCTGAATATAACTGGGCCAATCCTCAAGTTTTTTGAAAACTATTACAGTGTGCCATATCCACTCTCTAAATCAGGTATGTTTAAGCATCTATGAAAAATCATCTCATGAAGATTATTGCTTTGGGGAAAAAAAAATATGTAAGGATTTTTAATTCTCTACCTTGAAGACCAGATTGCCTTGCCTGATTTTTACTTTGGGGCGATGGAGAATTGGGGGCTGGTGACATACAGGGAGACAAACCTTCTATATGATCCAGTCATCTCCTCTAATGCAAACAAAGAGAGAACGGCCACCATTATAGCCCATGAATTGGCTCACATGGTACTTGTATTTATAAAATTATGATATGAGAGGGTTTAAATGGCTATACTATGTGTTATATAATAATAATATGGCTTGTTTGTGTTATGGTCAGTGGTTTGGCAACCTTGTAACTCTAAAGTGGTGGAATGAAGTTTGGTTGAATGAAGGTTTCGCCTCTTATGTGTCGTATCTTGGTGCAGACTTTGCTGAACCGTCCTGGAATGTGGTGAGTGTTCACAACTTTCACACACTTAACTTCTAATAAGTCATAAACATTTATTTACATCTTTTAAAGTGTATTTTGTATTACTGCATTAAACTAATTTCATGTTCATATCGTTCATATCATGACAAAATTTGAAGCAAACAAAGTAGGCCCTGGCCTGTGTACCTGTCGCTGAAATGCGGCCCATTGTGACACATTTTCATTTTGGTGACCTGTGTGACCATAGACTGTAGAGAAAAAAAAATTAGTGGAAACCTTTACAGTCTATGGTGGATACACTGAGAGTTTTAAGAATGGGGGAAAAAAAAACTTTGTTGAGGTGAAATTTAGGGGACACGTTACTCGCGCCTTTTGTAATCTTCCTCAGGCGACCATTGGACTTTACACAGACGCGTTTTAACGGACATCACATCGTAAATACTGCAAATATATATATATATATATATATATATATATATATATATATATATATATATATATTATGTAGCCTATGTATATTTATAACATTATTTGTATTATATTAGCCTACCTTTGCATCAAGTTACAAAAACAAAACTAGTTAACGCTGCTGTGGGGTAGGCTACAGGACTTGCGTTATCAATCTCTCTATATTTTGTTCTTCTTTTTGAAAGTTGTGAAACCAATATTATGGATATATTCTTAATTATGAGAACATGTATAATAGAAAAGACTCATTTCTTGCTTGCTTACCATAGACAGATATATTCTTTCTCCCTTAACGCTCCCACAGAAAGACTTGATCATCCTTAAAGACGTACACCGTGTTTTTGCTGTGGATGCTCTGGCCTCCTCCCATCCCCTGTCTTCTGAGGAGAAAGATATTATAAAACCAGAGCAGATCAATGAGCAGTTTGATACGGTCTCCTACAGTAAGGTGGGCGTATGATAGCCTTCACTTCAAAATTAATTGATTATTACTAGTATTAAACGCAGTGTTTTTTTCTCTCTGTTAACCTGCAGGGGGCGTCGGTGTTGAGAATGCTGTCAGACTTCCTTACAGAGTCTGTGTTCGTACAAGGACTAAATGTGAGGAAATTATAATGCAGTTATGTTACATCAGATAATAATAATAATAAAAAAAAATTTCTTTTAATTTCTGATATCTGTGAACCCCTCCCCCCCAAAAAAGACATATCTGACCATGTTCGCCTATCAAAATACAGTCGGTGAGGATCTGTGGAATCACCTTCAAACTGTGAGTTGCATTAAAAAAGTAACCTCATACCATTATTTGACTAATATTTAAATATAATATTATTAAAATTTACTCAGAAGGCCAAACTAACTCAAAACATTTATCAATACTGCCCTCTATTGGTTGATTAATCACTCTCATTTAACATCTCTAGGCTGTTGATAAAACTGGAACAGTTCTTCCCCTAAGAGTCAAAGAAATCATGGACCGCTGGGTTCTTCAAATGGGCTTTCCGGTGGTCACAGTCAACACTACGACAGGCCAGGTCTCTCAGATGCACTTCCTTTTGGATCCTGAGTCTTTATTGGAGAGGTCATCTCCATTCAAGTAGGCCTAAACTCATCTCCAAAGCTATCTGAGCAGAAAGTGTTGTGTTTAGATCTGTTTTCTTTAGTGTTATGTCTATTTCTACTCATTCTTATAGTTATGAATGGATTATACCCATAAACTGGATGAAGGCAGGGGTGGAGCAGTCACGCTTTTGGCTCTTGGAAAAAACTGGTATGAACAAAAATAATTAGCCAATTATTTTGTTTTTATGGTGGCATTTTGTTCCTTCACCAGGCTCTGAATGGGACAAACTCACTTTTTTGACCTATATAACATAATAAATGAACTAAAATAATCTATTCGTAGGTTTTCACAATGATATGAAGACGACTGGAAATGATTGGGTGCTGGTGAATCTGAACGTCACAGGATATTACAGAGTGAACTATGACACTGAGAACTGGGAGCATCTTCTGAATCAACTGAATGAGAAACATGAGGTAAAGACAGAGATGTGTCGTTGAAATCACAGACCCAGTTCTAATTAATAAATCTGACCACATTTATCTCTTTCTTTCTTTTTTAAAGGTCATCCCAGTAATAAACAGAGCTCAGATAGTGGATGATGCATTTAACCTTGCAAGGTAAAAATACATAGAGCAAAAATATAGAGAATTAGGTGCAGTTTCTTGAGATATAAAATATAATTGTTGAAAAATATAATATAATTTTTTTTTGCACATTTAAATTAAGTTCCATACGGAATCATAATTATTTTTGAAGGGCGAAGATAGTTCCTGTCACTGTAGCGCTAAAAACTACAAAATACTTAATTGAAGAAAGGGAATATATGCCATGGCAGTCTGCTCTCAACAACCTGGATTATTTCTACCTCATGTTTACACAAACCGATGTCTATGAACTTTTACAGGTCTGTAAAATACTTCACATATATTGAAAAACATTCTTCCTTAGAAAATGTGTATATTGATTCCAGATCAGTGAATTTTGAATTTCTTGTTGTAGAACTACACCAAGAAGCAGGTGACCCCACTTTTTGAACATTTCAAGAGTATTACTGAAGATTGGTCACGCGTGCCCTCTAGCCATACAGACCAGTAAGAATCCATCATGACATTTTCATTTCATGTCAATTGTTTGTTTGTTTTTTGTCGCTGAAATGATCTTTATTAAGGGAAATCATAAACTACTGACACATATTTGTTATTCTTTTTCCACTGTGTAGGTACAATCAAGTTAATGCCATTAGATTTGCCTGCAGCACTGGTGTAAAGGAATGTCAAAATCTCACTACAGGCTGGTACAGACAGTGGATGGACCAACCAAACCACAACCCGTAAGTTTACCCGCTCTTCAGGGAGGGCACTAAGTATTTTGATCTTCCAGTCAAGCAATCCAATATTATACTGCAGGAGATATGTAAGACAAACAAAAGTCTCCTCAGTTTGGCCATCCACATTTATTTCATAGATCTAATTCAGTTCTCTTTTTGAAAGGATTCACCCCAATTTGAGGTCTACAGTGTACTGCAGCGCTATCGCCACAGGGGGCGCTGAAGAGTGGGACTTTGGCTGGCAGATGTTTAAGAACGCCACCATCGCGATAGAAGCTGACAAACTCATGTCATCCCTGGCTTGTGCAAAAGATCACATGCTTTTAGAAAGGTTTGCAAGATAGTATTTTTGGGAACATAAGGAAAATGTAAAAAAAGAATAACTTATTTTATTGTCATAAATATAGGTACCTTGAGTACACGCTTGATGCATCAATGATCCGTAAACAGGACGCTACCTCTGTCATTGTGGATATTGCTGGCAACCCAGATGGTCAGACATTGGCTTGGGACTTTGTGAGGAAGAACTGGGCGTATATGTTCACAGAGTGAGCTTTATGAACAACACACATACTGATACAGAAATGGTCATGGTCATTTTAATCCATTTGAAATGCAGTTTTAATGTGATGAACAAAATGAGTTTGTGTCCCTAGGTATGGTGTTGGGTCCTTTAACTTTGCCAACCTTATAAGTGGTACAACCAAAACATTTTCAACTGAATCAGAACTTGAGCAGGTGTGTATTTTGTATTGGTTCACAGATCAGTAACATTAGAATTGAATTCAAACAACTGACTAAACTATTAAACTCTATTTATACATTTCTGTTTTTGTTTTTTCATATCTCTACATGTGAAAAGCTTCTGCAGTTTAAGAGTGACAATTCAGCGATCGGCTTTGGATCAGGGACAGCGGCTCTGGAACAGGCCATTGAGAAGACTAAAGCAAATATAAAATGGGTGTCTGAAAACCAACGAGAAATCACAGACTGGCTGGTGGCTGAATCTGCTTAAAAATATATGACACTGTACAAATGATGTCAGTCTCCTGTGTATCTCTATGTGTGATGATATATAAAAAACGTAAAACATTTTTTGTCAACCAAAAAGCATAACCAGGTGGACTGTGTATACTGAGAATAAAAATGTTTATCCAGTTAATTTAAATTGTTTGTTAAATAAAAAATTTGCTCTGTAATAAAATACTGTGAGTAAAACATTATTGCAGAAACACAAAGAGATTATCATATAAGCTATACTGCACATTCCTATTTGTGTGCATTCATACTAGATTGTGCTTGCTGTTTTGCATAGGAGTTTTCATTTGAGAATCTGTCTATATATTCAGTATATGTGCCTATTTCATATTTTTTTTGTATTTTTATTGATTGCTTGTATGAGAAACAAGGCCATTGGATGACGGGGGTACTGAGAGAGCAAATATACATTAAAGATTATTTGGTTTATTCTTTTGATGAATTATTGTAACGTTTGAGGTGATAATCAACTGACCAATTCAATTAATTTATCAATTTAAAAGTGAGCAATCTGAGAACATGACAAATGTCCCAAAACACAACCTGTTTGCACATTCATCCATCTGAAATGTGACATAGTCTGACAAATAATAAGTCAATATTAAGAATTACAATGTGTAGCTTATACGCCTCTATATCTAGAGGAATGGAAATCTAAAGGGATTTGGGCTGTTGCCCTTTTCTTGGATGATAATGGAAATTTGTTACTGAAATACCAATTACAGTGTACCGTTCATTTTTTTAATAGAATGATCAGAGCCATACCTTTAAGATTAACTGTACTCCAAAATCTCCTCAGAACTGAGACAGCTCTCCTTAGAAGGTTATGATTTCTGTGATAAAAAATGCACAAATAAAGTAATCAAATTCACCTTGTTTATTAATTTAATCATTCATGTCGATATGGAGAAAGCTGGATAGATGAGTCTGGACAAACTATCCATTTTAGATAAAAGAACCCTTCCAAAAATGGTAAGATCCCTCTGCAGCCATCTATTTAGTATGGACTTACATTTATCTATGTTATTCAACACATTTTTACTCTCCATAACATCTTTATCTTTAGAAATAATAATCCCCAAATATTTTATATTTTACAATTTGTTTTTTACAATTCCCTGACGAATCCCCCTTTTAATTGGAAATCTTGAGGAGGTTAAGATTAAGATACTTTTTTTATAATCAATGTTAAGCAAAGTGATAACTCTTTTATCTTTACCAGCTTTTGGAATCAATGTAATCAAACCTTGCTTCATACTTTCAATCTTTTTCCCCCCCAATAACTTCTTTTAGGGCACAGAATAATAGATTTCTCAAATCTCCCCCAAAAATTAAAAAAATTATTCGTGAGCCCATCTGTCCCTGGGGATTTGTTTTAAGGCATCTTCTCAACAACTGAATCCAATTCTTCAATTTTAAGATCCGAATCACATAAAACTTTGAAAGAGTCCTCAATACATGGAATATTGTTCTGAATTTGACCAAAAAAAAAAGAAAAAAGATCTGACTCATAAGAGGAGAAATCTGAGGAATGTAGTTTAGAATAGAAGTGAAAAACTTCTTTTCAATTATTTTAGAATCATTGCATTCCTCTCCTTGGATCATTAAACTACTGATAGAGTTTGCTGTCTATTTTTTTTTTTCTAAATTACTGAAATATGAAGAGTTCTTTTCACCTTCCTCAATCCACTTGGCGCGCGATCTTATATACTCAAGATACAAATGATCTAATTTACTTTGAAGCTCCATCACCTTATCATTTTCATAGTTATTTAAAACAGGTTTGTTACAACACTGACTTATTTCACAAATTAAATTCCTTTCATATTCTCTTTTATTAGTTTCTTAGAGAAACCAATGGAAAATTAGAAATTACTTATATTACAATCAAAATAATAATTTATGTCTAGGCTATATCTCTTATTAATTCCTTAATTTTATTGCAAAATTCTTTATTTTGTAAGAGGAAGGCATTGAACTTCCAATAACCTTTGTTTCTAAATTGCTTATTTGTGGGTTCTAAAACGAGATCTATAAACAATGATGCGGTAACGGAACTTTAGAAATTGTAGATTTTTGAAACATATTTTAGAATGTTGTCTGACCATCCAATAATCAATTCTAGATTTGCTCTCCCCATTTTGTAAAACATTCAACCTCAGGATTTAAATATCGCCAAACATCACTCAAATTATTTTCTGTCATCAAAAAATCAACACTAACATTAAGCCGCCCCTTATTAGGGAGGCCATCTTTCCACTGTCAGGAACCATATTCCAGTCCCCTCCCACTAAAACATTATCAGATGGGTGCGGCACTTTAGTTTCTGAGATCATATTAGAAATATCTTCTAATAATTTCTGGTTTTGAGCTGCATTGTTAAAGCCATAAATATTAATTAGAATGAAAAAAACTACCATAAATTTTCAGTACCACCATCAACCAGTGATCACTTCCATTAGCTTTATGAACGACGACTTCCCCAGGACATTTGTTGAAGCATACTGGCACTCCTCCTGAACGGTTAGAACCATGGCTGAAAAAAAAAATCTTCTCCCCCCATTGATTAGTCCAGAAAGATGCATCCGAGTCCGAAAATGAGTCTCTTGTAGAAACATACAATGCGCTTTCTGCCCTTTACAAAATAGAAAAACTGCTTTCCTTTTAACAATGTCCTTTAAGCCCCTAACATTCATAGAACCAAAAATTATTTTGTGCGTTAGGCCTACGCTAAAACAGAAAAAGAGAACTATAAAACCACAAATCGAACCACCACTTGTAAGCTCACTCAGTCACTATGAACCGCTACTTTCAGATAGAGCTCTAGTGTCCTGTTGTATAGTAGATTCCAAGGGAAAACTCATAAACAATGGTAACTTCAGAATGGTCTCTCTTTATTAGGACTCATCTCTGTAGCCAGCAATATACACACACAAGCACACACCACACGGTATGTTCTTCTCTGCTTTTAACAGTGCTACCGCCCACAAACACGGTGCGTCACCGCCCCCTATTGCACAACCCCAATACCACCCTTAACATACAACATGTCCCATTGAAAAGTTTCCAACTGCTTGATTGACACTTAGAAATGTATCAATTCACCCGTCAACGCCAATCCGTCGTCCTTCAATGAAGCCATATGGACCGCGAAAGAAAGCGAGCTTTCCTGCCCTCCTTGCTTGATCAATCTGAGGCCACAGCTTTCGTCTG
Source organism: Abramis brama (assembly GCF_963993115.1). Taxonomy (NCBI): domain Eukaryota; kingdom Metazoa; phylum Chordata; class Actinopteri; order Cypriniformes; family Leuciscidae; genus Abramis; species Abramis brama. The sequence goes on along the minus strand of NC_139982.1, from coordinate 25,953,978 downwards.
TCTTCCAAATCCTCTCGAGGAAGCATCTCCGCGAATCGAACTCCTTCCGCCTTGCAAATAGGAGAATTTTTGCTTCGATGCCAGATTTCATCCTTCACCGCTTTTGAGTGAACAGCACTATGATATTTCTGTTTTTATTGTCCATCCTTCTTCCCAGCCTATGGACGATGTCAACCGCCTCTTCCATATTTGCCTCCATCTCAGGTGCAAACTTACTGAGAATCTGAATGACATTTTTTTCTTCAATGCCTAATACGGAGACACCATCTCATTCTATATCTTTCCTGTTCTCTCACCCTCTCCTTAAGATCACAGTTATCCTTGCGAAGAAGCTAATTTTGTATCTCCAAGTCCTTGACTCTTTTCTTGCACTCATTCACCTCTTCTGTGTTGAACTGAATCGCCTTCGTTAAACTTGCAATCATGGCGCTGCTTTGCTTAGATTGCTCGCTTAAATCCGCCAGCTTCTCATCCACCCTCCTTTCCAGTTTTAAAATTGCCTCCAATATGGTTTGGAGGTTTCTGCCTTCACTCTGTCAGCTGTTGGCTTAACCCCTTTTCCCGCAGGATTGGGTTACAGGGAGGGATAGCCCCCTCTCCGCGTTCTATTTACTGTTTACAGACACCTCCATTGCGTTGTCGTGCTCCATTTCTCTGGCCTCAATTTTCTTTTCAATATTAGGCGACAGATCTTTCCCTTTGGGGTCTAGTTTTACTTTGGCAGGTTTAATCAATTTTTGTTAAGTCATCGCGTGACAAGTCAGTTGGAGTTACTCACTTCAAGCAAAGTTTTGGGGACAACTATAACGAGCTTCAGAAAACACGGCTGCTCAACTCGAAATTTTCGTACCGCTTCAGCCATATTCTAACTTGGTATGCAAAATATTTGAAGACTAAAATCATGCAGGGCAAATGGACACAATCGTATGTCGTTTTTTTACTCACACTTTCACTTCCATCTGCTTCATATGGTAAGTTGTTTACGTTTTTAAATATTATTAGAAGTTTAAAACCTAATCTTTTTCAACTAATTAATTCGAGATTAATGAAGGTTATCGCGTATGTCCTCCCTTACCTTTATAGAGCGTTGGGGTAGAGCGGGGTAAAAGAGAGATACAAGAATGGAAACAAGAAAGATCACTAGCCAGATATAAATCCCAGTTGAGGTGGTGGGGCATTCTGTTACAATGTGCCACGCTATTAGAACTATGCAATTCTTTGATGTTTGTGATGTTACTAACATATAACTTTTATGAATTCTATTGGCAAACCATGAGAAAGAGGCGACTGCGAGTAAAGACTGTGAGTTGAGTTTAATATTCAGAAATTATTATTTCATGAAATGCAAAGTATTCTGGCCCGTCTTTGTCTCTTGTTCCATGAGAGCGGTGTGTGGGTGGGGTGTGTTGTGTTCAGCTTTGTGTTTTTCTGAATGTCTGAATGCTTTTCTTCATCGATTTGCTTTTGCTCACATTGTTTTGAACTATGTTGTATATATTTGCAGTGTGTTCATTGTCAAACTCCAAAAGTTGTTTATTTGAATTATTAAAACGGCATTATTTTATTTTGAAAAAGTTCATAATTGTATTTTATTTACAAAATAATTTTGTTTGTCTAGTATATTTTTTTGATTAGATCAGACAACATTTTAAGCTGTCATGTGGTTGTTCAATATGTGCCCCTCATGTTACAGTGTACCCTATGGGCATGTTGCCACTGTTCACTCATTAGCTTGTTTCATTAATACAGTGTATACTTTTTTCTTTATTTATGAAGGTATAATTTTGCCATAAAAAATCACATGCGCAGGGTAAGATTTATGAAAGTGTACATAAGATTGTAAGCGTAAATTAAATTGCATTAGCATGAAGCTGTAGTTTCACAATACATGAATTACACTTATGAATAACAGTAAAATGATGCAAATATTTTTTATAACGCTTGAAAGGCAATTTACACCTTCACAAATCTTCTTGCGCATGCAAATTTAATTTATATTGTCTTATGTACTCTTTTTCACAAATCTTACCCTGCAAATGCGATTCTTTATAAAATAAAGAAAAAAGTATACAATAGTCTGTATTAATGAAACAAAACCACATATTTGTACTATACATGTGTGAAATTAATGTGTAAAAAAATAAAATAAAACTTCATGAACCCCAAGTGGATTTATACAAACTGAGAAAGTCAAAAAGTGGTTGTGCCCCGCTCTCCCCTACTCTTATCATTTTCATTCTGAATGAAAGTACAAGTCATTGCCAAGATTCCAAGGCTTATGTTTTAAATTAAAAATAAATAGGATGAAGCTTAAAAGTTTTATTGTATACAGTCTCATAGCCTACTATGGTAGAAATCAATCAATAAAGAATCAAAAATAAACAATAATCCATTGTAATCACCAATAATACATTTGTTTTTCAGGTTCTCACTCTTTGTGGTTGCTTTCAACATACATTCGTGGAAAAACACAATTTCCAGAATTTAGTAGCACAACAACTTTGGATGACATCACAGTTGGATACTATGATTCAAAGACATATATTCCAAGAGGGAATACAACAAACGAGGATGATGTGATGAATTCAGATTACGTTAAGGATGTAAGTGACTACATGTATAACTCTTTTTTGAGAAGAGCCGCACTGTTAGGGCAAGACAGACAAAATGACAGTAAGTATCTGGCTCAATGACATCTATTAATCTATTTAAAAATGCTATTCATACTGTACATATTCAATTGCTTAAATACATCTTTTTGATGAGCATATTTTTAATGTTTGATTTAATTTTTTTAGTTTTTTAGGTGAAATCATTTGTGGTATCAGAATTAAAAGTATAACTTTATAATATTTTCTGCAAAGTCTTCTATTATTGTTTCTTTATTAAAAATATAAAAAATATTAAAACATTGTCTGAAAACTAAAATGTAATATGCTATAGCCTTTGAGCTGTGTTTATGATTGCTACGATATAGTGGATTTCATTTTGCATTTAGAGTGACGCAAGTATGAATGGGTGAGTTATAAGGTATGTGAATGGAATATTTAGATATTTAGGATATGGTCATTGGGCTACTTTTGGGTTATTTTTGGTTGGCCATTTTATTAAGCTGGCCTGGCAACCCTGCTACAAGATCACATGGCGATAATATCAAACAGGTTTGAAAATTTTGCAGCATCTGTGAATGCTTGAGACGTCGCCGACCTGCTCAAACTTAACAAGCATCGGCGACTACAACCAGCACCGATTTAGCTGCAGACCTTGAAAATCTGTTTAGGACAGCAAAATCCAGCCAAAAGTTGTGTAGTGTGAGCTTCCCTTAAGACAACCACCGACAAACACAGGTCTATTCAGACAAGATAACAAGGATAATGATAAGATAACAAGATGCGGAGACAATCAAGGAGTACCAATGATCAAGGAACTGCAAAGGGACTACAAAACTAGCACAGGAAACTTAGGGAACAGGAACTAAAATGGGAAATACTACAAAATAAGAGTCAACACACTTAGGGGAAACAGTGACGGTCAGATCATTTGATGTTTATAACTTTTTTACAAGGCAATGTTAGTTTAGGTTGTAAAATAACATGTGGTTATTTACAATGACACTTTTAGAGTTATCAAATTAAATTTTTCTTATAAATGGTTTGCTAAACAAAGAGTGTAAGATGAAGGAGGCCAATGCATGACAATCTCCCATAACAATTCTCCCTCATATTTCCCTCACAGGTCTTGATGTTTATCAGACACTGGTTGTGTGTGAGCTGCTGGACTCCGACAAGCCTGGAAAGATGATTGTTACAGATGCTGCCAGAGGCTCCACCACAGATGAACTGCGTTACATTAACAACACATTTACTTATACTGTGACTGTAAATATTAAACAAGAACTGATCAAACCTCACCTGGAAAAATTTAAGCAGGAAGTAGCAAATACCTATTACCCAGTTTGTATAATAACTCTCAAGAATTACCTCAAAAAGAGAAGAGATCAAATTAACAGAAAGAGTACGTACTCAAGGACATATATAAATTCCATAAATTTGTTTTATGAAAACAAATGTAACTGTTTAGAGTAAATCTTCAGGATTAAAAATAAACCCATGTATTTATACATGTAAAACGTTCTCTGACGTTCTTGTTTATTTTTTTCCTCTTCCTCCTACAGTAAAGCCCAATATCACACTCACACAAAAAGCAAACTCTGGAGGGTTTCGTGTGAGTTGTTTGGCAACAGGATTTTACCCTCGTCACATCAACCTGACCCTGTTCAGAGATGGACAGCCTGTATCTGATCATGAGATCACTGGAGGAGATCTGCTGCCCAATGGTGACGGGACGTACCAGATGAGGAAGAGTCTGGAGATCAGTGCAGACAAACACAAATACAGCTGCTCTGCCACACACCTCAGTCTGGACAACAAACTGATCATTGAGTTAGGTAATGAGCTTTTACAGAAATAGAAAGTATCAGATAAAATGGTTTGATTTGATTCTAAATGCTTCCACTTATAGAAGATGAACCTTCCAGACTTCACATAGGAGTTGTTGTTGCTGTCCTGATGTTGGTGATAGGCCTATGTGTGATTGTGGCAGCCATATGGAATAAAGTCAAGACGTAGGCCAACTGAATATCCTGGTATGTTTTCCTTCAAGATAAAATGTGATCTATTTTAATATTTACAAGATCACTTTATGTATAATGGAATATTTGTGACAAATACTGAAATACCACAGTTTTCCACAGCGTGATAAAATGACACAAATTATTATTACTGTAAAATCCAGCTTATTGTCTTATATATTAAATCACATTTATATCCATTTACAGATGCAAATAATGTTATATGAAGATATCCATCCATTTGAATGAGGATCAAACCATCACATCTTCTGTTTTATTCATTGGAGACCATCACAAATGGAGGAATAATAATCTGAGATTTCTTAGCACCATCTGAGCCAATGCAATATTTGCTTTTAATAAGATGTGAATAAGATGTATATTCTTAGATGGGAGAATAACACTGAATTAACAGCTGATTGTTTCTCCATATTTTTTTTTTATGTTTAAAATAATTTTTTATGTATTTATAGACAAGAGGGCATAGTTTCTATATCAAGTATCTTTTTATGGTGTTGTAACCTATTGTGTGCTAAGTAATTTACAGGATACAGGTTTGTTAATGGATTTATATTTTGCAAACACAAAACCAAAACAGAATGGCATAGCCTCATCCATACTCCAAGATGTAGGAAACCCCAAAACAGAGGTTTCAAAATACATACACAGACCATTACACTGTATGTAGTTTATTGTCACTGTGTTGCTGGGTCTAATATTGTTTTTGTGCAATCATATTGTGCTTGCAGTTTTGCATAGGAGTTTTCATTTGAGAATCTGTCTGGCTATATATACAGTATATGCGCCTGTTTCATATTTTTTTGTATTTTTATTGATTGCTTGCATGAGAAACAAGGCTATTGGATGATGAGCGGTACTGAGAGAGCAAATATACATTAAAGATTTTGGTATTTGGTTTAGTCTTTTGTTTAATTATTTAAACATTTGAGGTGATAATCAACTGACCAATTCAATTAATTTATAAATTTAAAAGTGAGCAATCTGAGAACATGACAAACGTTCCAAAACAAAATCTTTTTGCGCTTTCATCCATCTGAAATGTGACATATAGTCTGACTATTAATAAGTCAATATTAAGAATTATAATTTGTAGCTTATACGCTTTAAAAATACTGATGTGCATGTCAGTGTTGTAATAAATACTGATGTGCTTGTTAGAAAATATAGGCTACATTAAAGATTTTGGTCTTTTGTTTTAAGTAATCTTTTATCACAGATTAATCTAATGTGTGTTTCACACAGAGCCATATCCTTAGACACCATGTTAATCAATTATTTGGATAGCCTACATTATATTGTATACATATTGTTTTTAAAATATCTTTGTAAATGTCTGCACTCACTGCTGTTCCTTTCAAGGCGTAGAATGTTGTCACCTAGTCTATATTTCGATTTACGATCAAATCAAGTAAGATTGTGCAGAAGTTCATGTCATTTATTTCTTTTTAATGGTCATATTTTTTAGATGTATTGCTTCATCATCATCTTTCTGGAGTATATGAATGTGAAAATGTGTTCGGCAAATTTTTATGCTTGTTTTAAATTATATCATTATATAGATCAGTGTCTGGAACCTGCCTATATACGTCACGCAGAACCGCAACATCCAATAGGAAAATGCAAAACTGCAGTAGCCACCGTTCAACCTGAAGAGGGCAGCACTCAGACGTTTTTACACATGTTGTAGAATTAAAACTTTATACCCCATATGTCAAAAAAGTTACTCGAATCAATGAACAGCAGCACTAATAAAGCCCCAGTCTTACAGATCATTAACTAAAAAAAGTTGGTTTAGGGTTTAGTTACCCTTTAACTTCCGAGTGTTTTTTTCCTTTGTCACGTGAAAGACGCAATAGACGGATCGTTAATGAATGACCCATCACCCGTTCAATCGAAAAATCGAATGAAAAAACTAAACATATTCTATCTTGGTAGGCTACCTGTGTAGGTGCATTTTTGCTAAATATTTGAAGACTAAAAGCATGCAGTGCAAATGGACACAATATGTCCTCGTTTTTTTACTCGCACTTTCACTTCCACCTGCCTCAGATGGTAAGTTGTTTACGATTTAAAATATTATTAGAATTTTAAAACCTAATCTTTTTCAAGGAATAAATTCAATATTAATGAAGATTATTGCGTATCATGTCCTCCCTGACCTAGAGTGTTGTGGTAGAGCGAGTCACAACCTTGTTTTAGCCTATACGGGCACAAAACGGGCTGTTTTTTTTTTTACAGTCTATTGTAACGCATGTGGTGGTTTAAGGTTTCCATGCTAGCATGACAAAACGTTGTGTGACCCATTTACTTGTTGCCATTTCAATAGTATATGCAAATATGCATAAAAAAAATACTGCAGAACAAATATTTAATAACCGCAAGTAAATTTCCTACTAAAGTTATTTTTTTCATCTCAATTTTTCTAAAACAAGAAAGATCAGCGTTTTAAATATCTAATCTCTGATTTAGCAGTTTAGATAGTTCTTTGCTTCGCTACCAAGCAGGAGACACTATAAATCCCAGTTGAGGTGGTGGTGGGGCACGTAATTCTGTTACAATGTGCCAAGCTATTAGATGCTATTACATGACGTTAGCGATGTTACTAACATATAACTTTTATTGGCAAACCATGAGAAAGAGGCGACTTCGAGTTGAGTTTAATATTCAGAAATTATTATTTCATGAAATGCAATGCATTCTGTCTCGTCTATTTGTCTCTTGTTCCATGAGAGCTGTGTGGATGTGGTGTGTTGTGTTCAGCTTTGTTTTTTGAATGCGTTTCTTCATCTATTTGCTTTTGCTCACATTGTAATTTGAACTATGTTGTATAGCTGTATTTGCAGTGTGTTCGTTGTCAAACTATAAAAGTTGTTTATTTTAATTATTAAAAAATGGCATTATTTTATTTGAAAAAGTTAATAATTGTATTTTATTTACAAAATATTTTTGTTTGTCAAGTATATATATATCTTGATTAAATCAGACAACATCTTAAGCTGTCATATGGTCGTTACAATGTGCCCCTCATGTTACAGTGTACCCTATGGGCATGTTGTCACTGTTCTCTCACTAGCTTGTTTCATTAATACAGTATATACTTTTTTCTTTATTTATGAAGGTAAAATTTTGCCATAAAGAATCGCATGCGCAGGGTAAGATTTATGAAAGTGTACATAAGATTGTAAGTGTAAATTACAGTGCTATGCATAAGTTTAGACACCCATGCTAAAGTTGACTAAAAAGAGGAATAAAAAATCATCTTTTGGAAATTGAACTTAATGCCTTAATTAAAAAAATGAGGAAAAATCCAACCTTTAAGGACACCAATTTTCTTTGTGAATGAATAATGTATCGTAAATAAATAAATGTTCTTCCTTAAAATACAGGGTGCATAAGTCTGGACACCCCTATGTTAAATTCCCATAGAGGCAGGCAGATTTTTATTTTTAAAGGCCAGTTACTTCATGGATCCAGGATACTATGCATCCTGATAAAGTTCCCTTGGCCTTTGGAATTAAAATAGCCCCACATCATCACATAGCCTTCACCATACCTAGAGATTGGCATGGTTTTATTTCAGTTAGCCTAATAGCTGGTTTGATTTGCATTGAGAGATGGTCTTATGGAAATTACTCCATGCCAATCTGAATGAAAGTATAAGTCATTGCCAAGATTCCAAGGCTTATTTTTTAAATAAAAAATAAAAAGGATGAAGCTTAAAAGTTTTATTGTATACAGTCTCATAGCCTACTATGGTAGAAATCAATCAAGAATCAAATCAAGAATCAAATAATCAATAATCAACAATTATCCATTGTAATCACCAATAATCAATTTGTTTTTCAGGTTCTCACTCTTTGTGGTTGCTTTCAACATACATTTGTGGAAAAACACAATTTCCTAAATTTAGTAGCACAACAACTTTGGATGACATCACAGTTGGATACTATGATTCAAAGACATATTTTCCAAGAGGGAATACAACGAATGAGGATGATGTGATGAATTCAGATTACATAAAGGGTATAAGTGACTACATGTATAACTCCTTTTTGAGAAGAGCCGCACTGTTAAGGCAAGACAGCCAAAATGACAGTAAGTATCTGGCTCAATGACATCTATTAATCTATTTAAAAAATGCATGAAAATGCTATTCATACTGTACATATTCAATTGCTTAAATACATCTTTATGATGAGAATGTTTTTAATGTTTGATTTTAAATGTATTGTTTTTTAGGTGAAATCATTTGTGGTATCAGAATTCAAAGAATAACTTTTAATAATTCTGCAAAATCTTCCATTATTGTTTCTGTATAAAAAAAAAATAAAAAAAAAAATAAAATATATATATATATATATATATACACTGTATTAATATGCTTCTAATATTCTTAAAACATTGTCTGAAAAATAAAATGTAATGATAAGATAACAAGATGCGGAGACAATCAAGGAGTACCAATGATCAAGGAACTGCAAAGGGACTACAAAACTAGCACAGGAAACTTAGGGGAACAGGAACTAAAACAGGAAATACTACAAAATAAGAGTCAACACACTTAGGGGAAACCGTGACAATCAGATAATTAGATTTTGATAACTTTTTTACAAGGCAATGTAAGTTTAGGTTGTAAAATAACATGTGGTTATTTACAATGACACTTTTAGAGTTATCAAATAGATTTTTTCTTTAAAATGGTTTGCTAAACAGTGAGTGTAAGATGAAGGAGGCCAATCCATGACAATCTCCCATTCTCCCTCATATTTCCCTCACAGGTCTTGATGTTTATCAGACACTGGTTGTGTGTGAGCTGCTGGACTCCGACAAGCCTGGAAAGATGATTATTGCAGATGCTGCCAGAGGCTCCACCACAGATGAACTGCGTTACATTAACAACACATTTACTTATACTGTGACTGTAAATATTAAACAAGAACTGATCAAACCTCACCTGGAAGAATTTAAGCAAGAATTTGCACAAACCTTTTACCCAGTTTGTATAACAACTCTCAAGAATTACCTCAAAAAGAGAAGAGATCAAATTAACAGAAAGAGTACGTACTCAAGGGCACATCTTAATTCCCTAAATTTGTTTTATGAAAACAAATGTAACTGTTTAGAGTAAATCTTCAGGATTAAAAATAAACCCATATATTTATACATGTAAAACGTTCTCTGACGTTCTCGTGTATTTTTTTCCTTCTTCCTCCTACAGAAAAGCCCAATATCACACTCACACAAAAAGCAAACTCTGGAGGGTTTCGTGTGAGTTGTTTGGCAACAGGATTTTACCCTCGTCACATCAACCTGACCCTGTTCAGAGATGGACAGCCTGTATCTGATCATGAGATCACTGGAGGAGATCTGCTGCCCAATGGTGACGGGACGTACCAGATGAGGAAGAGTCTGGAGATCAGTGCAGACAAACACAAATACAGCTGCTCTGCCACACACCTCAGTCTGGACAACAAACTGATCATTGAGTTAGGTAATGAGCTTTTACAGAAATAGAAAGTATCAGATAAAATCTTTACATTTTGATCTTATTCTAAATGCTTCCTCTTTTAGAAGATGAACCTTCCAGACGTCGCATAGGAGTTGTTGTTGCTGTCCTGCTATTGGTATGTGCGATATCTGTGATTTTGGCAGTTGTTTGCATGAAAAGGCCGATGGGAAGACAGAGACTATAGAGGTAGTCCTAACTTAATGATGAAGTATGTTTTTCTTAAAATATGAAAATATGATCTATTTGAATTTTTACAAAATAACTTTAAATGGAATATCTTTGTGTCACGTGCATCTGTTGTAGAGGTGTAACGATACACACATTTCTTGATGCGATACTTAACATAGCATTGTTAGTCAAATTAAAAAAACTGCAATGCTTCAGTGTTTTTGGCATTTATTGTTGTTGTTGGTTTGATGAAAACCAAAATGTCTAATATGTGTCGGGAGGATTTTCTTGCTCTGGCTTAGGCCTGTCTTCTGTCTCTCAAATTGTCTTATTTTATTGTTTATTTTATCATTTCATTTGATTTAATTTTAAAGTATACCGTACACTTGTCTACCATACTGAAGATGTCAAAAGACAGTATTAAACTATCAGCAGTATCAAACAATAAGATGCAATAAAATAAAAAAAAATTATACCACCTATGTCTTATTTTATTAGCATATTCATCTAGTTTTCTTTGGATTGGAAATTACATTTGAGAATCTGTATTCATGTTTTCATGTTTGACTGTCATGAAAGAACTCTAAATTAAATGTTCTTGTTCTCTAAACTTTCTTGTCCTTTATTTTGTTTTTCTTTATCCCAACTTCATTAAAGAAAAGAAAAAGTTGACTTTTTTGTATACGTTGTTCATTCATTAAACTCCAATTTTATTTTCAGCATCTGATGAAATTGTCGAAAAATCTATGTAAATGTCTTGACACAATGCGACACACAGTAAATGAATGGAGAAACAACAGACAATATATATTCTATTAAATTGTCATTTAAGGTCTAAAAGTTGTAACAATACTTCTGTTTATATTTTATTTCTACCAGTGGTCAGTTCTGACTGTTAGTTTCAGACAAATGTGAAAGGGGAAGTCAAGGCCTGTTTATGGTGTAAAGGTTGCTTTCAAAGCATTTCTTTTTTATGACTATAGCAAAACATAACAGCTGAAGAGCTCATAAACACCATCACTAACTTAACTAACGGTTCTACAGTATTGATAATTTGCAGATAAGTGCTGAAATCGTACAGTATGAATGCCAACAACATTCTTCATCTTTTTCTGCTTTCACTTCCCATAGTTGCTCCAAAAGGTAAGATTTCAAAACACTTCTGAACTTAAAACTCTCATATAAGCATAAACAGCATAAACAGAACAGCAGAATGCTTCTAGTGGGCTATATTGCAAGCCTGTGAAGCACATACTAAATATATTTAAATAAAACAAAACAATATGATTTATCTATGTGAGCGTGCTTATAGACTAAAGAGGTTTTGATATTGGGTGTTATTTTTACCCATGTGATTTACTGAGTTAAGTGTTTTTTAACCTTCTTTTCAGTGTTTCCTTTTTTTTGTGTGTGTGTGTGTGTGTGTGCAATTTTTTATATACACATTTGTCAGCCAAAGGCTTTGATTAATATATATATATAATATATGATACCAGTATGTTTCTATATGGTTCACATTGCTGACTCGTGTTAATCCATGCATTTTAGCTTCATAATTTCTTGGTTGCATAGCAACTGTTGATTCCATGAAGCAATGAAGCAAAACTCAGATGGGAAGATTTATCTAGGCTGAGTTTCCCGAAAGTATTGTAAGCCTAAGTTGATCATCGTAGAACAATTGCCACCAAAATGGTCTCTACGATTAACTTAGGCTTACGATGCTTTTGGGAAACACAGCCCTGGTCAGTCTATCTATGTCACATCTGATTATGTCACGTATGATTAGGTTTTGTTTCATGTTCTCATTTTTATTCTTATTTTGGAATTTTCGAGTCATGTGACTCCCTGTTCCCCTCATGTGATTTACTCATGTGTTTCATGTCATGTACTCTCTGTTTTCCTCCAGGGCTGCATTTAACTCCACTTTAAGACATACACTCGCAAACTTCCCTAAGAACTTAATCTCGGGGGAATCCCCACCACCATTTTGAAGTGTGTTTAACTTTGTCAAGTTTATTTGGACAGAGGCTTGACCCCTCTACCTCCCGATTTTGACCTATAGGGAGCGAGTCTACTCAATATGTACACTTCAGGCAGATCCATAGACCACACTGCAACATGATTTTGACGTCACTGCAGATTTACCCCTACCTCATCTCTAGTGTAGAAAATATATTTTTTCTGTTGTTTCTTACAGGTTCTCACTCTTTGCAGTTGCTTCTCACATACATTCAAGGAGAAACACAATTTCCTGTATTAAGTGCTATAATTGTGTTGGACGACATCACAGTAGGATATTATAATTCAGAGACAAAGATCTATGTTTCAAGAGGAAATACTACAAATGAAGATGATGTAGTGGATCCAAATCACCTCAGCACTTTACGTTACTATGTGCGTCTTCATTTTAAGAGAAGATCAAATTATCTGAGACCCGTCAACAATACAGAAAGTAAGTTCTGTTGGCTAAATGATCAGCTTTGATTCAGATATTACACAAATAGTTTATAATTAATTCTAAAGGGCTCCTGAGGCCAAATGTGTTAACACATCAATTTCTTTCCTAACAGGCCATGTAGTTTATCAGGTGATGAGTCTTTGTGAACAGAGAGACAATAAACCTACACAAATAATCACCAGAAATGCCTTTAGAGGCTCTACGACTGATGAACTGCGTTTTTTTGATAGCAAATTCACATATCGGGGTTCTTTAAATTACACGGCACTAGAAATAAAACCCTATCTAGAACTGTCCATGTGGCGTCTTGAGACGTTATACTACCCAGCCTGCATAAAAACCCTGAAGAGTTACCTTAAAAAGAGAGGAACTCAAGTAAACAGAAAAGGTATAATGCAATTAATAAACAGTAACTATACATTAAATAATATTCTCTCTTTTATACATATTTTTCTTTGCCTTCCTTTAATTCCACAGTGAAACCCAAAGTCAGGCTCCTCCAGAAAGAACTGTCTTTTGGGTCTCGTGTGAGTTGTTTGGCAACAGGATTTTACCCTCGTCACATCAACCTGACCCTGTTCAGAGATGGACAGCCTGTATCTGATCATGAGATCACTGGAGGAGATCTGCTGCCCAATGGTGACGGGACGTACCAGATGAGGAAGAGTCTGGAGATCAGTGCAGACAAACACAAATACAGCTGCTCTGCCACACACCTCAGTCTGGACAACAAACTGCACGCCACTTTAGGTAATGAGGTGTGAAAATGTAAAATAAACTACAGAATAGTGTGTTAGGGGTTAACAGTTTAGGACCCAAGGACCAGATGTTTGAAAGAAGACCAGGAGTCAGAATTATAATAAATTGAAAAAAAGTTTTACTGAGTATAGTTTGCAGAAGTCAGCTTCAAGACTCACACAGGAGTTCGTAGGCCGCCCCGCTTACAGTTACAAAGATCAGAGTTATTATACCCTTCACCAAGGTCTAAGCTACGTCCTTGCTTCAGGTGGCAGTTTCTGATTGGCTAAGAAATAGATAAACATAGTAATTTTCCACACATATACAGATAGACTGAAGCATATCTTCATCGATTATGCAGCTAACACTCGGACCCTGAAGTTAGGCACGTCGTGACCTTCCAGGTCGCAGATTTGGGTTGATGGACACCAACATGTCCCGAACAACAACTCAGTCAATCTCCCATAATGCCAGTGCTTCCTTAACCTGTAACCAAGAAGAATAACTCACACACCTGAGACAGGTTCCCTTAAACTATAGACTTCAATGACCCCTGTGACTTATAGTTGTCAGGGTACCCTAGAAAAACAGCAGTATGTGTTGACACATGTTGAAGACCTTTCTTAACAAAACATCTTTCCATATTTCATTTCTTGAAGCCGGGCTAAATAAGCAAGCACTGTTACTGCATTCAGATATCAAATACAGGCAGAGAATACATGAAAAGAACATTTCAGTAATCACACTGGCAACTTCTATAACAAAGTAAAATCTCACAAGCCTAGAGATGTGATTCAACTCGTGATATTTAGAAGGAAAAATATTGATTAATACCTTGATTATAATCACTCATTACATTGAAGCAGCAGTGGATTCCAAAATCCACTCCTTTCAAGTGTTTCTAATGCGTTTGTGACCTCTTTAACTTGTTTGTTTCAGAATTTGATCATGGAGAACCATTTAAATCAGTGATTCCCTCATTGCTGATAGTTTTGGCTCTGCTTTTGGTGTTTGCAACAGGAGTTGTCATATATAAGAGACGAGCAGCTAGGACAACAGCCGAAATAATGGTAAATCATTCAGTGAGCCTGTAGATGTGATGCTTAAGATAAATATAAATATATTTTAATTTATATTAAGTATTGCCATGAATAATTATGCAGAATTTTTTTTCACGTTATACAGTGTCTTCATTAAACTGTCATTATTCTGCTGCTGCTTCTAGTGAGTATGTTTTTTTGTTTTTTACCAAAAGTCAATGTCTTATGACCTAGTTTCATACTTAAATTCTAAATCTAAAAAAAGTATGTTATATTTTTCAGAATCTGAAGAAAACATGGAAACAGCATCCTGAAGTTAATGTCATTTGCACATGTTTTAGCTTGAATGAAAGAAATGTGTTCAGATAACTAAAAAATGACCTCAAAAATAACATTGACCTCATTACAGTCTTTCATCTTCACTGTATGATAAACCGGGTTCACACTGTACGATTGAATAGTCTTTTACAACCGTTGCTTGTCAGACTTTACCAACATGATCGCCGCTGTAAGCCATGTCACACTGTAGGATCTCCGTTGTCATTCAATGCCAAAATGTACGGCCATTCAAGATCCGCTAAAAACAGAAATGCAAAAGAAGACTTGTCTGGAGTTTTACATCATCAATACGAGACACGTTCAGTGACCTGCATTTACATGCGGGATAGAAAAGGTGGCTAGTACACAAAAACATCTTTAGCGTTAATTTTGATCATGGCTTTTCATAAAAAACAAATCTGGAAAAAAATGAAGACTCTTGACTGAAGCAAGTGGAGGTTTGTTGTTGCATCATCCAGTTCTGAACTCCTATAGAGAGCCTAAGTCCCGCCCCTCCGCTTCCGGCTCATGGGACCTTATTTGAGATGGTCCTCACTGCGGAACATGAAATCCACGGGGAGGAATCGGATTAAATCCAACTCCTCCCACTTTACATATACCTAAACCTACCCGTCTCCACCCCCTGATCCCTAAACCCACCCATAAACCTACCAATCTCCACCCCTTAATCCCTAAACCCACCCCTAAACCTACCAATCTCCACCCCTTATATCTGGATCCAACTCCGCCCCCCGGATCTCATGTACTGCATTGAGGTGCTACTGCCTTATTTCGGAAAAAATATGTATGGAAGTCAATGGCGAGAGACAACTTTTATTCCGTCTGAACTGTGCCCTGAATTACACATATGATGTTTGTCAATTTAAAAGGTAATTATTAAAGTCAAGAAAGTCGCAGTTTGTCATAAAACAGAAGAGTAACATTTAGTTTTATGTGAAAATCGTTCAATGAACTACATCTCTCGTCTCGCACTATGTACGTCACAAGATCCGTTGCTTGTATGTGTGTATTCTGGCTCAAAACACTCAGGCATGACGGCGTAATGTTACGATTATAGCGTAAGACTATAGGAAAAATGACAGACGTTAGCTTCAGTAAAGTTAGCTTCATTCATTGAGAGAAAAGGTATGACGTCGCATGTGCACCTTCTGTGTTTGTAGTCTTTGTAATTACGTATTTTCACAGTCTTATACCTCAGCAGTTTTACATCAAGCTGCGACTTTCTTGACTTTAAAATGTATCTTTTAAATTGACAAACATCATATGTGTAAATCAGGGCACAATTCAAACGAGATCAAAATATTTGTTGTCTCTCGCCATTGACTACCATACAATATTTTTCCGAAATAAGGTCCCATGGTGGTCGACCGGAAGGGGAGGGACTTAGGCTCTCTATTGGTTTTTGATTTGACAGTTGTAAGAGAAGTAACTGCAGGACTGTGCCAGAATTTCATCGGAGATAATGTGGCGATCAAAGACTTAAGATTTTGGCCCAGGATCAGAGGAATCTTTCATGATTCTCAAAATTTGTCTCAGATGGACAAATCGTGGCCAAAATCGTACAGTGTTAACCCGGCTTTAATACATACTGTATGTATCACATCCGGTCTGTGTTTGTGTTTTGCTTCAGTTGGACTTTGAGTTAGTTTTGCACTGTTTCCTTTTTTCCTGTTTTCTTTGTACAGAAATGACATGTTGAGCTAAAATGGGCCACAATTTTCAGCTAAAATGGGCTGCATACACACACACGTTTACACAGAAATTGATGTTCTAATCTTTAACCATGTTTGACAAATATTTGACAAGCATACACACATACATGCACACAAAAGACACTAATGCACAGAAACACACACATTTTTCACATTTTTAATTGAATTTTTTAATGAAATATTTGTTCAACTTTCTATTTAATGAAATGCATTCTATGACACGCTAAAGCCAATAGTGTCAGTTTACTGTTTAAAATAAAATGATTTCAGAAGAAATTACCTGTTGTTCTCCTTTTATATTGGCTCATTTTAACTGAACAGCTGGCCCATTTTAACTGAATGTTGTGCCGTGGCTCAAGAAGGTACGTGCTGATACTCTAACTCTCATCATTTTAAAACAATTATACTTTTTCACATTTAAAAGATTTAAAAGACCCATATAATTTTTAAAAATCTCATGCATAGCTTATTTGATGGTATTCTAAGTAATTTACCAAAATGTGGCCCATTTTAGCTGACTTCACCCCTGTTTTTTTTATTTTTTTTACAGTAATCAGTAAAACATATTTTATGAGTTGATTTATGATCTCTAAAGATGACAAATATAATATAATTATTATATAATTTAATTCATATAAAGCATGCCACTTATTTTTTATTTATGATGGTTTTACACTTGCTATTAATCTCAGTTACTTTTCCACAATTAAAATGTTGTCATGATTTACTCACTTTCAAGTTGTTCCAAACCTGTTTGACTTTATTTCTTCTGTGGAACACAAAAGATATTTTTTCTTCTTCTTTGTTTTTCTTCTTCTTTTTCCATTCTAAATCATTAAATAATAAACTAGAGTACATTTTTTCTTATTTTGCTTAAATATCTTAATTGTTTGAAAGATTTATAAGGAAAACAGATTTATTCCTAATTCTGAGTTTTTTAATTTTGTGTAGGATAGTTCACTGGTAGTGTTCAAACTATAGGAATTTACTTCATATCTACTTCTCTGCCACTGACCGAATTTTCCAGCTCTCCGTGTTTTCACTGTTATACGGTAGAGGGGGCTATTACTCATACAGAATCTCCGGATTCACATTGGGTCTCATTCATGAAACATTCGTAAATATATGAGTAAATATGTGAGTGATTTGCGCGTAAAGAGACCTTCCCGAAAACTCTTCTCCTGATTCACAAATACTTTGTAAACGTCAGATGTGACAGTGAAAGGTGTGTGTGTGTTAATGAATTCCAACCAGTCGTAAATGGGACGCGCATGCACGCTCATTCTCAATTACCATAAATCCCGCCCATTAAATCCGACTGACAACTATATGGGAATCATATTATGACACCAAACGAAGGATTTCAACATGTCTTCTCAAAAGCGGATGAAAAAGAGAAATTTCTCAGATGCAGAAATTGAAGTTTTATTATCAGAAGGTCATTCAAAACGACACATTTTATTTTCAAGCATACATAGTGGCGTATCACTGCAGTAACTGCAGATGCTAGAGGCCTACTGGCTCTCATAATGAAAGTAAAAAGAAAAACCTTATGTAATTACTATATACACAGCAAAATCCCCAGAGTTAAATTAACTCTGTTCAGAGAACATTTGGTCCCTCTCTAAAGAGAATTAAAATAACTCTGAATTAGAGTTAAACTTAATGAGATACTTAAGTGATTAATTAAGTGATGATTGGGCATTAATGATGAACACCTGCTGTCAACAAGTTCTCAGAAGAGGAGGATTAAACAACTCCATAAACAGAATTACCAGCTTCACTTATTACTAACCAGGGGTGCGTTTCCCGAAAGCATCGTTAGCCAACTATGGTCGCAAGTTCCCTCGTTACCAATAGAGTTCAATGGACATTGCAATGAACTTGCGACCATAGTTGGCCAACGATGCTTTCGGGAAACGCACCCCAGACTGACTTTATTTCTGTCAGACGTCTACAGAAGGTCTTATTGAGAATTAACAGAGGTTTAGATGTTGACGATTTATTGAAAATGTATGATCACCATTATGGTGATGAGCGTTTCCTTTAGTTGGGCAGTTTGACTCTTTTTGCAAGTTTGTGGTTTATGTAACAGTTTTTGCCAAAACACGTAATTTGTTACAAAGAAAGCCAAAAACAAAGATGATCAGGTGAAATAGTTTTTAACAACGTATAGTAGAAACATGCACTTATGTCATGACTGTCTAAAAGTGATAATTTGATGTTAATAGATTATATTCACTAACAATACTCTCTAGCCACAGAACGGACATTCTGAATTTAGATTTTTAAAATACATTATAGGGATTTTTTTTTTTTTAGACAAACACATCAAGAATCAGCATATGAATCTCAACAATGGTGACATGTTTCATGCTGCAATGCATGCTGGGAGCCACAATAGTATAAAACTCATGGCTCCCAGGATGCATTGCGGCATGAAACATGTCACCATTGTTGAGATTCATATGCTGATTCTTGATGTCTGTGTCTTAGAAAAAAAAAATCCCCTATTATGTATTTAAAAAATTCAAAATGTCCAATCTGTGGCAAGAGAGTATTGTTAGTGAATATAATCTATTAACATCAAATGATCACTTTTGGACAGTGATGATATAAGTGCATCATTCTACTTTTTGTTGTTGAAAACTAGATCACCTGAACATCTTTGCGTCTGGCATTCTTTGCAACAAATTATGTGTTTTGGTAAAAACTGTTACAAAAAACACAAACTCACAAAAAAATAAGCTAAGAGTCAAACTGCCCAACTAAAGGAAACACTCATCTCCATTATGGTGACCAACCATTTTCAATAAATCGTCAACATCTAAACCTCTGTTAATTCTCAATACGAACTTCTGTAAATGTATAACAGAAATAAAGTCAATCTGGTCAGTAATAAGTGAAGCTGGTAATGTGGTTTGTGGAGTTGTTTAATCCTCCTCTGCTGAGATCTTGAGAGATTTAATGTCTTATTTTGTCTTCAGTTGATTTCATCTGTGGCTGGAAGTCAGTTGAAGTTCTTGTGTTTCTCTTTTTTCTGTTCTTGTTTCTCTTTCCTTCAGTGATTCTGCTTGTTGACAGCAGGTGTTCATCATTAATGCCCAATCATCACTTAATTAATCACTTAAGTATCTCATTAACTTTAACTCTGTTTCAGAGTTATTTTAACTCTCTGTAGAGAGGGACCAAATGTTCTCTGAGCAGAGTTAATTTAACTCTGGGGATTTTGCTGTGTATAGGCTAATATTTTTTCAAAATGCTGTGTAAGTAGCCTATGTAGGCTTCCCGATTAAGGTGAATTAAAATGCAGCCTTATTAATGAGCAAATGTTCGGATGTTAAGCGCACTATTTAAACGTGGCTGGGAGCAGGTGTAGATTTTATTTCGTACCAACTAACATTTGGAAAATACGAACATTTTAATGAATCCGAAAATTTACGCCAGAACCACTTTACACACGATTTGCACAAAAATTCGTTCTGCTCGTGTTTCATGAATGAGACCAATTAAGTGAACTATTTGTGCACTTAAAGTTTACTACTGTTACACTTAAACATATAGGCTACTTTTATTTACTAAAAAGTGGGCCAATTAGTCCCACGCAGTGTTCAAACAGTAGCCTACACTTACTAGTTTACAACTAGTAGGCCTATATTGTACGGTGGCCGAGAGAGTTCAATGCGCTGCAACTGAAGAAAACACATGCAAATAGAAAAAACACGCAAATTAAGACTACATTTTCATCAGTTTTACAACACTGTTCTTCAAATACTCACAACACAACCAAATACAGAAACGAGCTGCAAAAGTTCACAACACAACCAAATACAGAAACAAGCTGTAAACGTTCACAACACAACCAAATACACAAAAGCGCTGCAAATAACACAGAGCACAACGGAAATGTTTCCAGGGGACCCCAATAAGTGACGAATCTGACTCCTTTAAAGGTCCCGTTCTTCGTGATCCCATGTTTCAAACTTTAGTTAGTGTGTAATGTTGCTGTTAGAGCATAAATAATATCTGTAAAATTATAAAGCTCAAAGTTCAATGCCAAGCGAGATATTTTATTTAACAGAAGTCGCCTACATCGAATGGCTCGTTTGGACTACATCCCTCTACTTCCTTCTTTAATGACGTCACTAGAACCGTTTTTTGACTAACCTCCGCCCACAGGAATGCTCCCTCAACTCTACCGAAATTCGTTTATGTACTTGCGCACTTCTTATAACTTACTGTTTACTCAGCTCTTACGGTGATTTTCTGAAGTAAAACTGACGCTTCATCTTTTGTGTGATGTACAATAAACTTTATTAAACTCATCAGTATATGTTTGATCATCATTCAGACAGCAGACTTAGGCTATTAATAAATAATGGATACATACAAGCAGATGACAAATACGTTATAATAACCGTAATTAAACTACTAAACTATACCTGTTTCATCTCTATAAAGCACTCTGACTCTGTAGGCATTATTGTCCGACTCGAAATGAACACCGTTACTGAGAGTTTCTGATATTATCATCATTCCGTAAGATGAGATTGTCCTGAGAGACTTTTTTTGAAGGCTCAGAAAAACTAGCTGTTTTAGTGTGTGCCCTTTAAATGCAAATAAGCTGCTGCTGGACGACCCAGGGGGCGGAGCTTCCTGGGTCGTCCAGCAGCAGCTTATTTGCATTTAAAGGGCACACACTAAAACAGCTCGTTTTTCTGAGCCCCAAAAAATGAAGCTCCGCCCCCTGGGTCGTCCAGCAGCAGCTTATTTGCATTTAAAGGGCACACACTAAAACAGCTCGTTTTTCTGAGCCCCAAAAAATGACAATTTAAACATGCTGTAAAAAATGATCTGTTGGGTATTTTGAGCTGAAACTTCACATACACACTCTGGGGACATCAGAGACTTATTTTACATCTTGTGAAAAGGGGCATAATACGGGACCTTTAAAAAATGGTTATACTCCATGTAAGTAGCTACTTTTAGTTACATTTAACTCATCTCCAAACCTATATCTGAGCATAAAATGTTGTGTTTAGATCTGTTTACTTTAGTGTTATGTCTATTTTTACTCATTCTTATAGTTATGAATGGATTGTACCCATCAACTGGATGAAAGCAGGGCTGGATGAACGCTTTTGGCTCTTGGAAAAAAATAGTATGAACAAAAATAATTAGCCAATTATTTAGTTTTTATAGTGCCATTTTGTTCTTTCACCAGGCTCTGAATGTGACAAACTCACTATTTTGACCTATATAACATAATAAATGACCTAAAATAATAATCTATTCATAGGTTTTCATAATGATATGAAGACGATTGAAAATGAATGGGTGCTGGTGAATCTGAACATCACAGGATATTACAGAGTGAACTATGACACTGAGAACTGGGAGCGTCTCCTGAGTCAACTAAATGAGAAACATGAGGTAAAGACAGAGACGTGTCATTGAAATCACAGACTCAGTTCTAATTAATAAATCTGACCACATTGTAGCAAATTAGCTCTATATGAAATATCAATAATCAATAATAACTGGTTATAATTGATTATGCATATTTGGATTAGTTAATATAATTAATTTTACTGTCGTAAATTAATATTACAATCAATTAACCTATTTGTCCCATGAACACTCAGGATCAATTGTTTATTAACTCTAAGAAATGTACATTTCCGGGGCATGGGAAATGTCTTTCTTAATTTACAATACTACTAAGAGCAGTAACCAAGATCTAAATGATTAGTGACTCCAGTTATGAGCTTGAGACACGGACAACTTTACGTGTAACATGAACAAGATTTTATTAACTAGTCTAAACACTTAAACTACTCTAACATACACACACATACATGCATACAGTTTACCAAGGGAAAAAGAGCTGAAGCAGAATACAGGAAAGCAAGAAATTATAGTATTGTTTGAAATTCAGCAGATCAACAGCCTTGAGCAAACCATCAGTTTAGTTCTAACATGCCCTTCTTTAAAGGGGTAAGGATACTTAATGTATCAAATAATGAGACTAAGTTTGATACTTGCATGTCTCGCCCATTTGAATTAAACTGCCCTGATGCAATTTGTTGAGGCTCCAGTTGATCTTTGCTGATGATGAGAGAGAACCAGTGGTAGTCAGAGTATCTTTGGTGAATGGAAAGACAAGGCCGCAGCCTGGCACAAGCTTGGTGGGTCCTTGGAGGCTTCTAGTTCAGCATCATCTTCACGTCAGCATTTCAGAAAGGGAGTAAGAGGGAGCTAAAAGCTGATCAGTGACTTTAAAGCGTGAAGATGGCACAACCTCTGGAGGTGCAAGAGCCAATGAGAAGATTTCCCTTTGGAGGGAAATTTTACGACCCTTTGTGTTCTAGCAGGGCATTTGAATATGTACTTTCTTTGGGTGTTTAAGAAAATAATCTTTAAGATTCTTATAATACTAATGCATCACAAAGTTAGCAACATGTAATGTAAATTAACAAATCGGAGACGAAGATTGGATTTTTTAGAGACCAAACATGCCGCACATATAATGTTGGTTAACCATAATATGCAAAGTCTGAAACATTAACCCAATTGAGTTTACAAGAATACAAACGCCACATAAAAGGGAAAATCATGAGATGGGAAAATTAGATACATGTTTACACATTTATCAAGTGGTTATATATAGAATATATATAGGATTAACAGGGTTTTTATTTATCTTCCTCTGCAAGAATTTAAGTGAGAGTCACAGCTCTCAGGACATTCTTTTCGATCGTAAAACTCCGTCTCAGTGTGTGTCCTGTAACAAGACACTGCGTCCTGCCAGTGTGTTAGCTTCATTTGGGGAACGTTTCACAGGCCTTATTTGGGAGAGTGAGTTTGCTGGATTATTCATTAAATAAATGAATAATATGTGTGTGTCTGATTGGTCCAGACGCTACAACATTTATCTCTTTCTTTCTTTTTTAAAGGTCATCCCAGTCATAAACAGAGCTCAGATAGTGGATGATGCATTTAACCTTGCAAGGTAAAAATACATAGAGTAAAATATAGAGAATTAGGTGCAGTTTCTTGAGATATAAAATATAATTGTTGAAAAATATAATATAATGTAATATAATTTTTTATTTGTGTATGCACATTTAAATTAAGTTCCATACTGAATCATAATTTTTTTTGAAGGGCGAAGATAATTCCTGTCACTGTAGCGCTAAAAACTACAAAATACTTAATTGAAGAAAGGGAATATATGCCATGGCAGTCTGCTCTCAACAACCTGGATTATTTCTACCTCATGTTTACACAAACCGATGTCTATGAACTTTTACAGGTCTGTAAAATACTTCACATATATTGAAAAACATTCTTCCTTAGAAAATGTGTATATTGATTCCAGATTAGTGTGAATGTTGAATTTCTTGTTGTAGAACTACACCAAGAAGCAGGTGACCCCACTTTTTGAACATTTCAAGAGTTCATGTCATTTCCTTTTTAATGGGCATATTTTTAGATGTATTGCTTCATTTTTGACTGCATTATAATGATTTATTAATTCAGAATATGATCAACATTGCGTAGGTGGATGTGATCGGGGAATTTGGCTGTTAAAAGTATAACATTTAAAGCCACTTAAATGAACGAAATTACTCAAATAAAGATTCGTTCATTTTGATGAACGAGATCGAACAAGAGAATCAGTAAAATGATCCGAACTTCCCATCACTCAGTCATGACTCATGACTCGTGAGAGCAGGGGGCGGAGCGGGGCGGGGCAGCGGCAGCTCAACAAATCATATAGCCTATTTTGTGAATTGTTCATTACCGGATGGCACGCATTTTGCCGCCCTTACTAAAGTGCCGCTCTAGGCAATTACCTAGTTCGCCTATATGGGCGCGCCGGCCCTGTTTAAAGGGGTGGTATAATGTCCTTTTCACAAGATGTAAAATAAGTCTCTGATGTCCTCAGAGTGTGTATGTGAAGTTTTAGCTCAAAATACCCCACAGATATTCTTATATAGCATGTTAAAATGGTCACTTTTTGAGGGTGAGCAAAAATGCACTTTTTTTTGTCTGTCCCTTTAAATGCAAATGAGCTGCTGCTTCCGCACAGAGGGTGGAGCTACAACAGCTT
Source organism: Abramis brama (assembly GCF_963993115.1). Taxonomy (NCBI): domain Eukaryota; kingdom Metazoa; phylum Chordata; class Actinopteri; order Cypriniformes; family Leuciscidae; genus Abramis; species Abramis brama. The sequence continues at coordinate 25,929,247 of NC_139982.1, read as the reverse complement.
GTGTCCTGAAAATTTCAAAAACGTTTAGCCTTTTATGTTCAAACCGAAGTCAGAGAAAGATGGAGAGACTCAAGAAGAAGTGACAACATGTTGACAACATTTCTGAATGGTTAGTTGATGAATTTATGTAGCTGATGTGGAGTTAACTATCTTCTAGTCATTGATTAGCATATTCTGTCATGATAATCTATAAATCGTGTTCCTGGGGGCGGGGTTTATGTACATTTTAGGGTTAGTGATGTCACTAGCCCGGGAGGAATCTTGTGTAGTCCTTGCCAGCCGTTTGTTGTAGTCCTTAAAAAGCAATTTCTTTAAAAGAAAATATCTCCCTTTGCTTTGAACTTTGAGCGTCGTAACTTTGCAGATGTTTATGCTGAATCAGCAACATTACACACTAACTAAAGTTAAAAAAATGAAATCATAATCAATCACCCCTTTAATGAAAAAACTAAACATAGGCTGAGACGCAGCCATAAGGGCACTGTGGGTTAAATTCTTTGTGCATTGTAGGAAAGCATGTTTCTGGCTTGTGTGAATGTGGGAGTCTTGAGACAGTAGGGCATGTTTTCCTAGAATGCAGAAAGTATAGGGCAGAAATAAATATTCTTTGTTAAACTGGCAGGACTTGGAGTTAAAGCTTTTTCTGTTTTATCTTTGTTTGGACACTGACGAGCATAAACTGATCTCCAAGGCAGTTCTTCAGTTCTTGCATGACACAGGACTGTTTGCAAGAATTTAGTTCAAGCTTTGACCTGTGGAGGGCAGTAATACGCTCAGCAGCGTCTACACTGCCGGAATCCTACAAGAAGAAGAAGAAGAAGAAGAAGAAGAAGAAGAAGAAGAAGAAGAAGAAGACGCAGCCATATTCTAACTTGGTACCTGTGCAGGTAGCCTAATTTTTTGCTAAATATTTGAAGACTAAAAGCATGCAGTGCAAATGGACACAATCGTGTGCCGTGTTTTTACTCACACTTTCACTTCCATCTGCTTCATATGGTAAGTTGTTTATGGTTTTAAATATTATTCAAATTTTAAAACCTAGTTGTTGGCATAAAAAAAGAAATGGCAGAACAAATATTTAATAATAGCAAGTACATTTCTTACTAAAGTTATTTTTTCATTTCAGTTTTTCTAAAACAAGAAAGATCACTAGCCAGATATAAATCCCAGTTGAGGTGGTGGTGGGGCATTCTGTTACAATGTGCCACGCTATTAGAACTATGCTATTCTTTGATGTTAGTGATGTTATTACCATATAACTTTAATGAATTCTATTGGCAAACCATGAGAGAGAGAGACGACTGTGAGTAAAGACTGCGAGTTGAGCTCAATATTCAGAAATGATTATTTCATGAAATGCAAAACTGACCCGTCTGTTTGTCTCTTGTTCCATGAGAGCGGTGTGTTGTGTTCAGCATTGTGTTTTTCTGAATGTCTGAATGCGTTTCTTCATCTATTTTGCTTTGGCTCACATTGTTTTGAACTATGTTGTAGCCTATATCTGTATTTGCAGTGTGTTCATTGTTGAACTCAAAAAGTTGATTATTTTAATTATTAAAAAATGGCATTAATTTATTTGAATTATGTATTTGAATTGTATTTTATTTACAAAATAATTTAGTTTTTCTAGTATAATTTTTTTTTATTAGATCAGACAACATCTTAAGCTGTCATATGGTTGTTACATTGTGCCCCTCATGTTACAGTGTACCCTATGGGCATGTTGCCACTGTTCACTCATTAGCTTATTTCATTAAAGGTGAACTAAGTAACTTTTTTACCTTAACTGAACAGCTTCGGAGTCACTGGAATGGTTATATTACTTATTTCGGGTTGAATGGTGGTCGTTTCGCACCGGAGGTGTGCCACCTCCGTGAAGTTGGCACCCCATAAAACGAAATCATTTCCAAAACTATGCCATTCGTTTGTGCTGCGTTTGTGCTGATTTGTGCCGCAAAAACCAACATTTGTGCTGGTTTCGTGTTTGAGATATTGAACATTATTTTTTGGGTTGCGTGACGTCACTCTCCACCCCATGTCCTTCAAATCGCTCCAAACCGGTGTCATTCGTTTGTGCTCGGTTTGTGCTGGTTTGTGCCGTTAAAACAAACACTGTATCTGTTTTCCTTTCGCAGATATAACAAATTTAATTCGGGAGCTGTGACGTCACTCTCCACCCCACCTCATCTAAATCGCTCCAAACCGGTGTCGTTCGTTTGTGCTCGATTTGTGCTTGTTTGTGCCGTTAAAACAAACACTGTATCTGTTTTCCTTTCGCAGATATAACAAATTTAATTCGGGAGCTGTGACGTCACTCTCCACCCCACCTCATCTAAATCGCTCCAAACCGGTGTCGTTCGTTTGTGCTCGATTTGTGCTTGTTTGTGCCGTTAAAACAAACACTGTATCTGTTTTCCTTTCGCAGATATAACAAATTTAATTCGGGAGCTGTGACGTCACTCTCCACCCCACCTCATCTAAATCGCTCCAAACCGGTGTCGTTCGTTTGTGCTCGATTTGTGCTGGTTTGTGCCGTTGAAAGAAACAGTGCAACTACGATCCCCTCTTAAACATAAAAAAATAAACTTTTTAAGTAGGCTACAGTTACATAACTGTCCACCCCATATGGTCCAAATCGTTGCAAAACTGTGCCGCTCGTTTGTGCTCGATTTGTGCCGTTACGATGAACATTGTATCTTTTTCCCCTCCTTAGAAATAACACATTGGATTCGGGATAGTGACGTCACTCTCCACCCCATGCCGTCCAAATCGCCCCAAACCGGTGCTTTTTGTTTGTGCTCGATTTGTGCCGTAGAAAGAACCATCATAAATGATTCCATTCTCGGGTTTTAAAATATTAATCACTGAATGTTTGGTCGATTCAAAACGAAAGACATTTATTTCTGTAATGTCAAAGCTGAATTTTCTGTATCATTACTCCAGTTTTCAATGTCACATTATTCTTTAGAAATCGTAAGATGTTGATTTTGTGCTCAATTATTATTGGTGCTCACTGCTCAGTTAAGAAAGGCTCTTATATTTTATCAATGTTTAATACACATTGCTTGTTTTTTTTATTTATGTTTTTGTTTGTGGAAACCGTGAAACCTGAGTGACCTCAGAATGACCTAAAAATATAATTTTAATGTCTAAAAAACCGAAATCTTTCGTTTTGAATCGACCAAACATTCAGTGATTAATATTTTAAAACCCGATGCAGCATAAAAGATTATAATAGATTTTAATGTCTAAAAAACCGAAGCAGCACAAACGAAACTTTTTACAGCACAAACAGGCACTGTAAGCTGTCAAAAGTAGGCCTAATTCAGAAAACTTAAGACACTACACAATTTTTTTAATAATTTTTTTTTATTGGTTATTTTAATTTATTTTAATACAAAATTAAGCATCAGTCACACGTAGCTTACAGCCAGAGTAGTGACAGTAGCCTATACATTACATATCGTAGTGCATTGGTGATTATATAAAGACCAAATGTCAATAGCACAAAATAAAATAAATCTAAAATAAAACATTCCCATATCTAAAGAAGAACGCTGACAGCTGCGGCCCTGTGCAAGCACAAACGAACCGGACAGGTTTGTAGACGAGATGGATGGAGAGCGCGGCTTGCTTGCGTGACGTTACTACTCCTCCAAAGATTTTGTGATGTCTAAAGAATGGAATCATTTATGATGGTTCTTTCTACGGCACAAAACAGCACAAATCGAGCACAAACAAAAAGCACCGGTTTGGGGCGATTTGGACGGCATGGGGTGGAGAGTGACGTCACTGTCCCGAATCCAATGTGTTATTTCTAAGGAGGGGAAAAAGATACAATGTTCATCGTAACGGCACAAATCGAGCACAAACGAGCGGCACAGTTTTGAAACGATTTGGACCATATGGGGTGGACAGTTATGTAACTGTACTTAAAAAGTTTATTTTTTTATGTTTAAGAGGGGATCGTAGTTGCACTGTTTCTTTCAACGGCACAAACCAGCACAAACGAACGACACCGGTTTGGAGCGATTTAGATGAGGTGGGGTGGAGAGTGACGTCACAGCTCCCGAATTAAATGTGTTATATCTGCGAAAGGAAAACAGATACAGTGTTTGTTTTAACGGCACAAACAAGCACAAATCGAGCACAAACGAACGACACCGGTTTGGAGCGATTTAGATGAGGTGGGGTGGAGAGTGACGTCACAGCTCCCGAATTAAATTTGTTATATCTGCGAAAGGAAAACAGATACAGTGTTTGTTTTAACGGCACAAACAAGCACAAACCGAGCACAAACGAATGACACCGGTTTGGAGCGATTTGAAGGACATGGGGTGGAGAGTGACGTCACGCAACCCAAAAAATAATGTTCAATATCTCAAACACGAAACCAGCACAAATGTTGGTTTTTGCGGCACAAATCAGCACAAACGCAGCACAAACGAATGGCATAGTTTTGGAAATGATTTCCTGGCATTTTATGAAGACAAACACACATCCCTTTTCTAAAATTCCAAGGGCCATTTAGAAGAAAGAGACAACAATATATATATTTTTTTTTTACAAAAAATATTTTTATTAACACCATTTATGAATTATGATGATGGCTTGCCACTCTTCTTTAACTGTTTTTCTATTCTCCTGTTAAAGTGCTCCTGCTCACTGATAAAAAAATTAAACATAAAAAAAAATAAAAAAGGACATCCATGGTGAATTTGATCTTGTCACTGTGTGTGTGTGCTGCCCAGAATTAATGTCAGGTGAATGTGGATTGCATCATTTTGCTCCTGATCTTCAAAGTACAATGGCACATGAACTCGTTGGTGGAACACTTTTGGAAAAAGTGTCAAGCCACTTTGATTTCTTTTGGCCTCTGATGATGGACTGAAAATGATATTACAAATATGTCCATGTATGTCTCTGTAAGTCGTTTATTTACTAGACAAGCTATTGGTTTGGAATGCAGAAAGAGATGGGTGTTTAGTTTATACAAGTTTAGACAGAAGAGATTTTGATTTCCTTCAGTAGCTAAAACAAACATACCTTTATGAGATGCAAGTTAAAGAGAACTTGGTAAAGACAGAGAATGATAAAACTCTGGGGGGGGGGGGGGGGGTTTGGGGTACAGTATACTCACTACAAAAAACTAGACTACACCACTGATGATATCTATCTACCGGCTCCAGGTCTGCGGACTCCCACTCTTCCCTCTGCGGAATCGCAAAGGAGATCTAAAAGTTGAACGTGCCATGTCGAGCAAAAAAAAAAAAAAATCCGATGCAGCCATATTCTAACTCGGTACATGTGCAGGCACATTGTGCAGAATATTTGAAGACTAAAAGCATGCAGTGCAAATGGACACAATCTTATGTCCTCATTTTCTTACTCGCACTTTCACTTCCATCTTCAGATGGTAAGTTGTTTAGCCTACATTTTTACATATTATTAGAATTTTAAAACCTAATCTATTTCAAGGAATGAATTTAAGATTAATGAAAATTATCGCGTATAATCTCCATGACCTGAATAGAGCGTTGTGCAGTAGCAGTTGTGGTAGAGCGATGCACAACCTTGTTTTATACGGACACACCTGGGGTTAGTTGTAACACGTGGTTTAAGGTTTCTATGCTAGCATGAAAAAACGCTTGACCCATTTACTTGTTGCCATTTCAACACTATATGCAAAATGCATTAAAAAAGGTATGGCAGAACAAATATTTAATAATAGGAAGTAGCCTACATTTCTGACTAAAGTTATTTTTAAGTTACGTAATTCTGTTACAATGTGCCACGCTATTAGCAGGGACGTGCAGAGAGTTCCTCAGGGGCAGAGGCTCAAATGTAAAAAAAGGGCCATATGCTCATAAAGGTTGCATTTATTTGATAAAAAAAAAAAAAAAAAAAAAAAAATATAATATTGTGAAATATTACTACAATTTAAAATAATTGTTTTCTATTTTAATATATTTTTTCAGGATTCTGAGTTTAAAAAGTAAAAAAAAGAACAGCATTTGTTTAAAACAGAAATCAATACTTTTGTACCAATATACAGACGTTCAAAAGTTTGGGGTCAGTAATTTTCTTTCTTTCTTGAAAATATAAATAAATAAATACATACTTATTCATCAAGGATGTGTTACATTGATAAAAAGTGATAGTAAAGAATTTCTATTTTAATTAAATGCGTTTCTTGTTTTACTTTTTATTCATCGATGAATCCTGAAAAAAGCATCACAGGTTCCGTAAAAACATTAAGCAGCACAACTGTTTCCAACATTGATAATAAATCAGCATATTAGAATGATTTCTGAAGGATCATGTGACTCTGAAGACTGGAGTAATTATACTGAATATTCAGCTTTGCATCACATAAATAAATACAATTTTAAAGTAGCCTATATTAAAATAGAAAACCATTATTTTAAATTGTAATATTTCTTTCATGTATTTTTGATCAAATAAATGCAGGCTTGATGTGCAATAAGATACCACTTTAAAAAACATCAAAAATAGTAATGTGTCCAACTTTTTGACCGCTACATAGGCTACTATTATATATATACACTATTGCTGCATAATAATAAACATTTTTAAAATAATAAAGTCCTTTCACGTCACCATTTCGCGTGTTGTTGTCAGCCTACACTTCACATAATAGGCCTGTAGGTGGCGCCTGGGCTTCATTTAACCAACTATGATAGTTTGATCAAATGGTAAACGGTGCGTACAAGTGACTTGAATACTACGAGTAAGTACCATTAATGCTACTTTTGGTGCTGGTTTTGTGCAGTGCTTTGTAATCAATTAACATCATTGTTTCAACGACACAGATTCAGATCGCTTCATAAATGTAAATTTGTCTGTCCATGTAATTTTCAGACGATTTATGAATGACCTGAAAAATTACCATTGACTAAAATAAACAACTCCACTTCACATTGTCCAATGAAAATTGAACTTGTTGTGCCAGATGATGATTGGTCGGTGTTAAACATGACAAACAGGCATCAATGAATTATGTAATATTTTAAAATATGTAATATGTGGATTTTCAGTTGAATCGACACACTACCTTGAAAAAAAAGTTTGGTTAATTAAAAAAAATTGTTTGGTTTATTTTTTTCCTGCCATTGAGCCATACGCTCACTGAAAAAACCACAGTGTCTTCATTCTCTTTTTTTAATGAACAAGACCATATATTTGTACTAGACATGTAAAAAAAAAAAAAAAACTAAAAAAACTAAAAAAAAACCCTCACAAGCTGAGTCAAGTCAAAAAGTTGTGCCCCGCTCCCATATCATTTTCATGCTGATTGAAAGTGGAAGTCAATGCCAAGATTCCAAGGCTTATGTTTAAAAGTAAAAGTAAATATAGGATGTAGCTTAACATTTTTATTGTATACAGTCTCATATACTATGGTAGAAATCAAGAATCAAATAATCAATAATCAACAATTATCCATTGTAATCACCAATAATACATTTGTTTTTCAGGTTCTCACTCTTTGTGGTTGCTTTCAACTTACATTCACGGAAAAACACAATTTCCTAAATTTAGTAGCACAACAACTTTGGATGACATCACAGTTGGATACTATGATTCAAAGACATATTTTCCAAGAGGGAATACAACGAATGAGGATGATGTGGTTGATTCAGATTACATGAAGGGTATAAGTGACTACATGTATAACTCCTTTTTGAGAAGAGCCGCACTGTTAAGGCAAGACAGCCAAAATGACAGTAAGTATCTGGCTCAATGACATCTATTAATCTATTTAAAAATGCTATTCATACTGTACATATTCAATTGCTTAAATACATCTTTATGATGAGCATATTTTTAATGTTTGATTTTAAATTGATTGGTTTTTTTTAACCCCACCCCCAAAAAAGTGATATGAATTAATTATATTTATAAAAATGTTTTTGAAAATTATTCAGATGTGTACAAACACAAAGGAATTATGTTTTATTTACAAAGACAATTTTAGAGTTATCATATATATATATATATATATATATAAATATTTAAAATGGTTTGCCAAACAAAGAGTGTAAGATGAAGCAGGCCAATACTTGACCATCTCCCATTCTCCCTCATATTTCCCTCACAGGTCTTGATGTTTACCAGACACTGGTTGTGTGTGAGCTGCTGGACTCCGACAAGCCTGGAAAGATGATTGTTACAGATGCTGCCAGAGGCTCCACCACAGATGAACTGCGTTACATTAACAACACATTTACTTATACTGTGACTGAAAATATTAAACAAGAACTGATCAAACCTGACCTGGAAGAATTTAAGCAGGAATTTACAAATACCTTTTACCCAGTTTGTATAACAACTCTCAAGAATTACCTCAAAAAGAGAAGAGATCAAATTAACAGAAAAAGTACGTACTCAAGGACATATCTAAATTCCCTAAATTTGTTTTACAAATGTAACGGTTTAGCGTAAATCCTCAGGATTAAAAATAAACCCATGTATTTATACATGTAAAACGTTCTCTGAATCACCTCTTGTATGTTTTTTCTTGTTTTTTTCTTCTCATACAGTAAAGCCCAATATCACACTCACTCAGAAAGCAATCTCAGATTCTGGAGGGTTTCGTGTGAGTTGTTTGGCAACAGGATTTTACCCTCGTCACATCAACCTGACCCTGTTCAGAGATGGACAGCCTGTATCTGATCATGAGATCACTGGAGGAGATCTGCTGCCCAATGGTGACGGGACGTACCAGATGAGGAAGAGTCTGGAGATCAGTGCAGACAAACACAAATACAGCTGCTCTGCCACACACCTCAGTCTGGACAACAAACTGGACGTCACTTTAGGTAATGAGGTGTGAAAATGTAAAATATACTACAGAACTGTCTTTCTAATCTGACAGCTTTAACATGTTTGTTTCAGAATTTGATCCTGGTGAACCATTTAAATCAGTGATTCTCCCAGTGCTGATAGTTTTGGCTCTGCTGTTGGTGTTTGGGACTGGAGCCGTCATATATAAATACAAGAGCAGACGAGCAGGTAGGATCTACAAATTAAAATGAGTCTGCCAGATGTGATAGACATGATGCAAAATATAAAACCAATATATATATATTTTATGATACCATTGTCATTAAAAAAAATATCTTTTTTTAATGTTCTAGCTTCATCTAAAAGTGAATATTCTGCTGCTACGAGTGAGTATTTAGTTTTCAATACCTCATAACATTTTCTGTTCACTTATTAAAATGAAAATGAAAATTTATTTTGTTTTCAGGATCTGAAGAGAGTGTAGAAAAACCACCAATGCATAAACCACAGCAGGAAGTCACGGAGATGTGAAACATCTTTAAACAAGTAAATGAATGATACATAATTGTGTTTTCGATACATATTTTTTTAAAGATTGTACTTTATATGTTTGTGTTTTAAACATCTTTAGTGATCCAATATCTCGGATTTTATTCTGTAAAATCAATGTTTGCTAAAACACACTGTAAGGCTCGCGCTCGATGTTACAGTCTTTTCTCGAGGCAAAGTATTTTTTGATTAAATGCAATACATTTGAATAAGTATTCTCTCGTTATTTCATCTGACTCCATAAATGAAAAGGCTTTAATGATATCTGTGGATCATTAATTATGAGCGAATGTTTGACTACTCCTTTTAACTCTGATGAAAATAATGCCAAAGTCGGTTAGAATAATCAAATGTAACAATTTATTATGTCAAGTAAATGTACCATGCCAATTTCATAATCAATTCAAAGATAATCGATACAAAACATCAAATGCTCTGGAATAGAGAGAAGATGCAAACTCAACATTAGGATAATATACATGAGGTCGGAGAGGTCTCACTCTCAAGTGAGACCGAAAGAGACCATTTGCTTAGAGACCACCTTCCTTTGGGTGTCAGTTATCCCTAAACTCTTAAAAACCTTATTTCCTTTTGTTTTACTTATTTGGAAATGAGACATTTGTACCAGTCGCACTGAGACATTTTAAATGATACCAAACATGAAAAATACTCTGTGATAATCATTCACATTAAACTATACATTTACAGGGAATTAAATGTAGATTAGGATGACTCGGAGGTGAGACTTTCGTCTCGATAGTGCACGAGGGCTAGCTCAAATGTTCATTTCCAGAGAGGTCCTTTGTCCTCTCAGGGTCTGGTCGCTCTTCAACCAGACTGTCCGGCATTTTGTAATTTCTCAATTCTTACAACACTGTCACAGACTGACATCTGTCTGGAGGATCAGACACGTTTAAAACATGTCCACATATCTACATTGCACTTTTATATTAGTTTTAGTGTTATATTAATATGTGTTTTATTAATACTTAATACAATATTAATGTGTTAGGGGGGTAACAGTTTAGGACCCAAGGACCAGATGTTTGAAAGAAGACCAGGAGTCAGAATTATAATAAATTGAAGAAAAGTTTTACTGAAGACAGTCTGCAGTTTCATCAGCAGAATCTGCTTCAAGACTCACACAGGAGTTCGTAGGCCGCCCCGCTTACAGTTACAAAGATCACAGCAGTTATACCCTTCACCAAGGTCTAAGCTACGTCCTTGCTTCAGGTTGCAGTTTCTGATTGGCTAAGAAATAGATAAACATAGTAATTTTCCACACATATACAGATAGACTGAAGCATATCTCCATCGATTATGCGGCTGACACTCGGACCCTGAAGTTAGGCACGTCGTGATCTTCCAGGTCGCAGATTTGGGTTGCTGGGCGCCAACATGTCCTGAACAACAACTCAGTCAATCTCCCATAATGCCAGTGCTTCCTTAACCTGTAACCAAGAAGAATAACTCACACACCTGAGAAAGGTTCCCTTAAACTATAGACTTCAATGACCCCTGTGACTTATAGTTGTCAGGGTACCCTAGAAAAACAGCAGTATGTATTGACACATGTTGAGGACCTTAACAAAACAAAACATCTTTCCATATTTCATTTCTGGAAGTCGGGCTAAATAAGCAAGCGCTGTTACTGCATTCAGATATCAAATACAGACATTAGAGAATACATGAAAAGGACATTTCAGTGATCACACTGGCAACTTCTATAACAAAGTAAAATCTCACAAGCCTAGAGATGTCATTCAACTCGTGATATTTAGAAGGAAAAATATTGATTAATACCTTGATTATAATCACTCATTACATATACATTGAAGCAGCAGTGGATTCCAAAATCCACCCCTTTCAAGTGTTTCTAATGTGTCTGTGTCCTTTTTAACTTGTTTGTTTCAGAATTTGATCATGGAGAACCATTTAAATCAGTGATTCCCTCATTGCTGATAGTTTTGGCTCTGCTTTTGGTGTTTGTAACAGGAGTTGTCATATATAAGAGACGAGCAGGACAACAGCCGAAATAATCAGTAGCACCTGTACACGAGATCCAGGGGGCGGAGTTGGATCCAGATCTAAGGGGTGGAGATTGGTAGGTTTAGGGGTGGGTTTAGGGATCAGGGGGTGGAGATGGGTAGGTTTAGGTATGTAAGGTGGATTTTGTGTTCTGCAGTGAGGACCATCTCAAAATAATGCTAAATCATTCAGTGAGCCTATAGATGTGATGCTTAAGATAAATATGAATATATTTTAATTTATATTAAGTATGTTAATTATATTTTTTCACGTTATACAGTGTCTTCATTAAACTGTCATTATTCTGCTGCTTCTAGTGAGTACCGGTATGTTATTTTTGTTTATTTTTTACCAAAAGTCAATGTCTTATGACCTAGTTTCTGTCTAATGAGTGAAATCTTCAGTAGCCTGCTGTTGTTTACAGTCCAAATCATAAGTAAATGACAAATGAGAAAACTGGTTAATGAAGTTAATGATTGAATTTGTATAGGCCTACTTAAATTCTAAATCTAAAAAAAGTATGTTATATTTTATTTTTCAGAATCTGAAGAAAACATGGAAACAGCATCCTGAAGTTAATGTCATTTGCACATTTTTTTTTTTTAGCTTGAATGAAAGAAATGTGTTCAGATAACTAAAAAATGACCTCAAAAATAACATTGACCTCATTACAGTCTTTCATCTTCACTGTATGTTAAACCGGGTTCACACTGTACGATTGAATAGTCTTTTACAACTGTTGATTGTCAGACTTTACCAACATGATCGCCGCTGTAAGCCATGTCACACTGGATCCCAGTTATCATTAAATGTCAGAATGTACGGCCATTCAAGATCCGCTAAAAACAGAAACGCAAAAGAAGACTTGTCTGGAGTTCATCAATACGAGACACGTTCAGTGACCTGCATTTACATGCGGGATAGAAAAGGTGGCTAGTACACAAAAACTGCAGGACTGTGTGTGAAACTCTGCTTCTGACACTGCCAGAATTTCGTCTTAGATAATGTGACGTTTCCTTTTTTCCTGTTTTCTTTGTACAGAAATGGCATGTTAAGCTAAAATGCCACAATTTTCAGCTAAAATGGGCTGCATACACACACACGTTTACACAGAAGTTACACAGAAATTGATGTTCTAATCTTTAACCATGTTTGACAAATATTTGACAAGCATACACACATACATGCACACAAAAGACACTAATGCACAGAAACACACACCTATACAACATGATCAGTTAATTTTTAATTGCATTTTTTAATGAAATATTTGTTCAACTTTCTATTTAATGAAATACATTTATAGTTTTACTATGACACGCTAAAGCCAATAGTGTCAATTTACTGTTACAAATAAAATGATTTAAGCAGAAATTACCTACTTTTATATTGGCCCATTTTACCTGAATGTTGTGCTGTGGCTCAAGAAGGTACGTGCTGAAACCAATGCTAATTTATAAAAATATCATTAGATCTCATTCATAGCTTATTTGATGGTATTATAAGTAATTTACCAAAACATGGACCATTTTAGCTGACTTCACCCCTGTTTTTCTTTTATTTTTTACAGTAATCATTAAAACATATTTTATGAGTTGATTTATGATCTCTAAAGGTGACAAATATAATATAATTATTATATAATTTAATTCGTATAAAGCATGCCACCTATTTTTTATTTATCATGGTTTACACTTGCTATTAATCTCAGTTACTTTTCCCCAATTAAAATGTTCTCGTAATTTACTCACTTTCAAGTTGTTCCAAACCTGTTTGACTATTTATTCTGTCTAACACAAAAGAAGATATTTTTTCCTCTTCTTTGTTTTTCTTCTTCTTTTTCCATTCTAAATCATTAAATAATAAACTAGACCATATTTATTATTTATGTCTATGGTCTTCACTCCCTGCTATACAGAACTTATGCTGACACCTGGTGGTGTGGATGCAGCATCACCCAACGCTTCCAGCAATCATCAACTAACATCAATCCTCTTCATGGACAATAAATCACCTTTCATTAGGTTACTGATATGAAGGGACCCTTACGAAAAATAATTGTATTCAGGTGTGTTGTTAGTATACTTTCTTTTAAACTAAAAATAAGAAAGTATACTTTCTACTTTTTATATAGGCTATCCTACTTCACAGAAATATACAAAAATTGCACATAAGTACACTTAACTTATACTGACAGAAATGTCCTAGTATATTTGAACTATACATGTACTTAATATTTTGATTGAGATATTTTCTACTTAAAAGTATAATTAAGTATTCTAAGTATACTTGCCATGTACTGTAGTTGTAGGCCATTTAATCTTTTGATTGAGTAGCCTATTAATACTTTTTCACAGTTTTACACTGTCTTGTAAACCTACATATTTTAAAAGATTTATAAGGAAAACAGATTTGTTCATAATTCTGAGAATCTGAATTTTTGTGTAGGCTAGTTCACTGGTCTACTGATCACTGATCTGTTTTCTTTAGTGTTATGTCTATTTCTACTCATTCTTATAGTTATGAATGGATTATACCCATCAACTGGATGAAGGCAGGGGTGGAGCAGTCACGCTTTTGGCTCTTGGAAAAAACTGGTATGAACAAAAATAATTAGCCAATTATTTTGTTTTTATGGTGGCATTTTGTTCTTTTACCAGGCTCTGAATGGGACAAACTCACTATTTTGACCTATATAACATAATAAATGACCTAAAATAATAATCTATTCGTAGGCTAAAGCAAATATAAAATGGGTGTCTGAAAACCAATGAGAAATCACAGACTGGCTGGTGGCTGAATCTGCTTAAAAATATATGACACTGTATATATAGTATACACTGTATTATATATATGATATATAAAAAAACATAAAACATTTTTGGTCAACCAAAAAACATAACCAGGTGGACTGTGTATACTGAGAAAAAACAACAACAAAAAACAACAACAACAAAAAAACTTTTAAAGTACTTCAATGTTTATCCAGTTAATCTGAATTGTTTGTTAAATAAAAATTTGCTCTGTAATAAAATAAATACTGTGAGTAAAACATTATTGCAGAACCACAAAGAGATTATCATATAGGCTATACTGCACATTCCTGTACCATGGAATACAAAAAGAATCTTAAATATTTCTACAAGAGCCTTAGGGACCTCATGTTTGCAACTATTCTTTCTTGTAAACATGTTGCATTTTATGCTTACATTTTGTTATCCTCCTAGAGCAGAGACGATCCACACTGTAAAGTTCTACAATACTGTAAAACAGTAGCATTGCCTGTGAACTCTGGTTGTGTTTGTAGCTAATGCCTGAATAATGACTTCATGCTTGTGCGGACAGGTGACAACAGCGCATGTGTGGTTTAACGCTCAAATAGAATGGAATGAGGAAAATGAATTATGCTTGCTGGCATTTAGACAGGAAACTAAAGAATAATTTCTTTCGTATTCGGCGGCAACACTCGATAAACAACGTATAAGTTGTAACATTTTGAGAGATACTAGTTTAAAAATGTGCACATCATTTTCTAAAACATGAGAGACTGAAACAATGCTGGGAATATGGATAGACATTCTCGTGTTACTTGTACTTTTACCTCCAACATTTGCTTCAAATGGTAAGTTTCAAAAGGTTATGAATTGTTAAAACGTAGGCATAATGCTATTCAATTAATGAAATTCAAGATGTTATCTCGCTACTGATCTTCATAGAGCATTACTCATGTATGCTGAAAGCTTGACAAGTCATATCATTCAAGAACCATGTTTTAAACTGTATATTCTAGATGGAGTAGATGGAGAAATAGATAGAAAATCACTACTTATTGTTAAAACAACAACAACCGTGTTGTGTTTCAGGTTCAGGTTCTCACTCTTTGTGGTTGCTTTCAACTTACATTCATGGTAAAACACAATTCCCTGAATTTAGTTACACAACAACTTTGGATGACATCACAGTTGGATACTATGATTCAAAGACATATTTTCCAAGAGGGAATACGACGAATGAGGATGATGTGGTTAATTCAGATGACATAAAGGGTATAAGTGACTACATGTATAACTCCTTTTTGAGAAGAGCCGCACTGTTAGGGCGAGACAGCCAAAAAGACAGTAAGTATCCTCACACGAATACACATAATGACGTGAGCCAATGACGTGACGCAATTCTTTTGTCTTGCTGTATTAATCAAATTATACATACAATCTATGATAAGCAAATTTAGAATTTCTTAAAATGTATTTTAATATATTTGGAGGCGTAAAGTTGATTTGTGATTATTTAACCTTTCCTTGAAAAGACTAGGCCAGTCTATGACAATCTTCTCCCTCATTTCCCTCACAGGTCTTGATGTTTATCAGACACTGGTTGTGTGTGAGCTGCTGGACCTCAACAATTCTGGAAAGATGCTGACAAAAGATGCGGCCAGAGGCTGCACCACAGATGAGATCTGTTACTTTAACAACACATTTACTTATAAAGTGATTTTAAATATTTCACAAGATGTTCTCAAACCTCACCTGGAAGAATTTAAACAAAAATATATGAAGTTCTATCAACCAGTTTGTATTAGTACCCTCAAGTATTACCTACAAAAGAGACAAAATGAAGTTAATAGAAAGGGTGAGTACTCAAGGGCGCTTCTTATGACAAACATTTTAGCTGATGTAAACTGCGTTAAAAGTGCCTGTTTTAAAAGTTTCTGTTTTATGATGACCATGGAATTCTTTTTATATCTGCAATTATAAAGTCCATATGTTTAAAAAAAATCTAGCAGGCTCTGAAATAATCTTCTAAAATCTTCACATTAACAAGTCAAAAGTTCTTTGATGTGGAGTAAAATAACCTCTCTTTTTTTGTTTCCACAGCAGCACCAAAAATCAGATTCATTCAGAAAGCAAACTCAGACTCTGGAGGGTTTCGTGTGAGTTGTTTGGCAACAGGATTTTACCCTCGTCACATCAACCTGACCCTGTTCAGAGATGGACAGCCTGTATCTGATCATGAGATCACTGGAGGAGATCTGCTGCCCAATGGTGACGGGACGTACCAGATGAGGAAGAGTCTGGAGATCAGTGCAGACAAACACAAATACAGCTGCTCTGTTACACACCTCAGTCTGGACAACAAACTGATCATTGAGTTAGGTAATGAGCTTTTACAGAAATAGAAAGTATCAGATAAAATCTTAATGTTTTGATTTGATTCTAAATGCTTCCTCTTTTAGAAGATGAACCTTCCAGACGTCACATAGAAGTTGCTGTTGCTGTTGCTGTTGTTGTCCTGATGTTGGTGATATGTGTGATTGTGGCAGTCATAAGGCTTAGAAGGCCAAGAGGTAATAATGTTATATAGAAATCTGAAGTCTATGATCAACTGATCAAACAGCTCCTGGGACGAAGCAACTTCCCTACTACACCGATCATTGAGAGGGCCCACCGCTCTCCGTCTGTCCGACAGAGTGACAGAGCCAGTCCCAGGTCAATCATGATCAGACTGCTTAACTTCCAGGATAAGGTAAAAATCCTTCGCCTTGCTAGGGAGAAAAAGAAGTTGGAATATAGCGAGAGTCGCATTTTCATCTATCCAGACTTCAGTGCCGATTTGACGAGGAGACGCCGGAACTTTGATCCTGTCAAACGTAAGCTCCGTGAACTCAATATGAAGTACTTTCTTCGGTATCCTTGTACGCTGTGTGTTATTGTTGATGACAAACAACAGCGTTTCAGCTGCCACAAAGACGCTGAAGCTGTCTTCATGTCCACTTCAACTTCTCCATAAGTTACCTGATGAGGTGGCCAATGCCAATGACCTAGCTGTTGCACACGAGCATATCAGCAGTTACTGCAGAACAGCAAATGAACTTTTTTTTTCTCTCTCTTTGTAATATGTGACAACGCTACTGTAAAGTTTCTTGAGGTCTTGTTGACACTCTTCTAGTGTTATAGATAGATGTTGTTAGATGCAACAGGTGACTGGTTTCAGTTGTTGTTTGTTTACATCCTGCTGTTGCAAGCAATTTTTATTTTTTTTCTCTCTTTCTCTTCACAATATGTGACAACTCGACTGTATAGTTTCTTGAGGTGTTATTGACACTCTTCTTGTGTTATAGTTTGATGCAACAGGTGATTGCTTTCAGTTGTTGTTGTTTACATCCTGCTGTCGCAAACTGACTGTGTCATGGTTTTTCTTCTTTTTTCTCTCTCTCCTCGTGTGGTATAGCCTTCTAGCGTATGATTAATATTGCCCCTTACCGACTTTAAATGCTGCCTGTGAAGTACCCCTTTTTTTATTCTCTCTGTTTGAGCTTCACTTTCCATTATTTCACACTAATGCAGAGCCTTGAGTTTAATAGATGTTCTTTACCCGCATAGTGTTGTTTACTCACAGAAATACTCCGGAACATGGTGTCTGGGGTTGCTGGGTCTTTCTTGAAGGGTGTTGTTTTTTTGTGTTTATTTTTGTATGTGGGTTTATGTGATGTGTGTTTTTGTTTTATTGTATCAAATGAATCTTGCAACCTCTATAATTTTGCATTACCTTTTTGGATCTAACTACTTATTTTTGAGCAGTGACAGTAGTAACATTACCAGTATTTGCTTTCTGAATGAATGATGCTAAATGAATAAAAATTGTGCATTTGAATATTAGTAGTCTTATCCCTAAAATTGACTTACTTTGTGCATGGGTTGTATTATATAAACCTAACATCATTACTCTTTCTGAAACATGGCTTAATAGTAATATACCAGATACTGAAATTATTTTTTTGTTGTTCACTGCTAGTTGTATCTCTTTGTTGATTCTAAGCTTTGCTGCTGTTCAGGTGTAACTGATCTAGTAAACTTTCAAATTGTTTTGTTGTTAACTTCTAAACATTGCTACATTGAAGTAGAGACATTTTATTTCTGTTGTGAAACCAACTGTTAAAACTGAATCTCTGTTTTTCCTGTAAATATTGTAAATATACTTAAACTGGCAGTTCTAGGGAGTGGGTGCCCTTTTTATTATTTTGTAACTCTTTTCTCCTGTTTAAAGTAGAGAGGGAGTCAGGGAATTATTTTGTTGTTTATTTCCTTTTATTTTCCATAAAGTAAGTGTAGAAGTTTGTCCCTATAGTTAGAGGCATTTTGGTTTATGTACTTTCTTTGGGCTATATTTCAATTATAATTCAATTAATTTATCAATTTAAAAGTGAGCAATCTGAGAACATGACAAATGTCTCAAAACAAAACCTGTTTGCACTTTCATCCATCTGAAATGTGACATATAGTCTGACTAATAATAAGTCAATATTAAGAATTACAATGTGTAGCTTATACACTTTAAAAATACTATTGTGCATGTTAGTGTTGTAATAAATACGGATGTGCTTGTTAGCAAATATAGGCTACATTAAAGATTTTGGTCTTTTGTTTTATGCAATCTTTTATCACATATTAAAACATTATTTTAGTAATCTCACATGTTTCACACAGAGCCATATCCTCAGACACCATGTTACTCAATTATTTGTATACATTATATTGTATACATATTGTTTTTAAAATATCATTGCAAATGTCTGCACTCACTGCTGTTCCTTTCACGGCATGTTGTCACCTAGTCTATATTTCGATTTATGATCAAATCAAGATTGTGGAGAAGTTGAAATTGTGCAGAAGTTGTGCAAAGGAAATGTCATTTCCTTCTTTTTAATGGGCATATTTTTAGATTTATTGCTTCATTGTCATCTTTCTGGAGTATATGAATGTAAAAATATGTTTGGCAAATTTTTATGCTTGTTTTAAATTATTTTGAGTCATATTGAGGCCCCCTTAGAAGTTTGCAGAGGCCCCCGGCCCCCTTAGTTGAGAACAACTGTATTAATGGCTCATATTTCCTGTAAAACATCTGACAGTCAACCTGCTCTGATTGTTTAATGGAGCATCTTCTACATTACACAGACAAATTCTTTACTTTTAAAATACTTTCATGTTTATCAATTAATTTTTGTATTTTTTTTTGTTCTGTAATAAAATAAATAAACATTGCGAGTAAAGCAGTCTATGATGAACCAATACACATCCTAAATGATCTGCAAATTTACTACTGACTCTCCTGATTCGGATGGTTGTACCGGAAGTCCTGCATAGGAAGTTCGAATCATTTTACTGTTCGTTCTCGTTCATCAAAATAAACAAATCTTTATTCGTGTCATTTCGTTCATTTAAGTGTCTTTAAATATTATACTTTTTAACAGCCAAAACACATCCCCAAACACATCCCACCTACGCAATCTTTCCTTTGTCACGTGACAGATGCAATGAACGGATCTTGCATGAATGACCCATCACACTAGCCTACCATCACCCCTGTTCAAATTTAAAGGGGTGGTATAATGCCCTTTTCACAAGATGTAAAATAAGTTCTCAGAGTGTGTATAGCTTATATAGCATGTTAAAATTGTCACTTTTTGAGGGTGAGCAAAAACGCACGTTTTTTTTGTCTGTCCCTTTAAATGCAAATGAGCTGCTGCTCCCGGCACAGAGGGTGGAGCTACAACAGCGTGTGTCCTGAAAATTTCAATAGGCTTAGCCTTTTATGTTCAACCAGATTCAGAGAAAGATGGAGAGACTCAAGAAGAAGTGACAACATGTTGACAACATTTCTGAATGGTTAGTTGATGAATTTATGCAGCTTATAGTTATCTTCTAGTCATTGATTAGCATAGTAGTTCAGTTCTTGCACGACACAGGACTGTATGCAAGAATTTAGTTCAAACTTTGACCTGTGGAGGGCAGTAATACGCTCAGCAGCGTCTACACTGCCAGAATCCTACAAGAAGAAGAAGAAGAAGACGCAGCCATGTTCTAACCATGGTACCTGTGCAGGTAGCCTAAATTTTTGCAAAATATTTGAAGACTAAAAGCATGCAGTGCAAATGGACACAATCGTATGTCGTTTTTTTACTCACGCTTTCACTTCCATCTGCTTCATATGGTAAGTTGTTTACGTTTTTAAATATTAGTAGAATTTTAAAACCTAGTTGTTGCCATAAAAAAAGATATGGCAGAACAAATATTTAATAATAGCAAGTACATTTCTTACTAAATTATTATTTATTTATTGTTATTTTTTCATCTCAGTTTTTCTAAAACAGGAAAGATCACTAGCCAGATATAAATCCCAGCTGAGGTGGTTGGGCATGTAGGCCTAATTGTGTTACAATGTGCCACGCTATTAAAACTATGCTATTCTTTGATGTTAGTGCTGTTATTAACATATAACTTTAATGAATTCTATTGGCAAACCATGAGAAAGAGGCGACTGAGAGTAAAGACTGTGAGTTGAGTTCAATATTCAGAAATGATTATTTCAGGAAATGCAAAGCATTCTGGCCCGTCTTTGTCTCTTGTTCCATGAGAGCGGTGTGTGGGTGGGGTGTGTTGTGTTCAGCTTTGTGTTTTTCTGAATGTCTGAATGCGTTTCTTCATCTATTTTGCTTTTGCTCACATTGTTTTGAACTATGTTGTATAGCTGTATTTGCAGTGTGTTCATTGTCAAACTCCAAAAGTTGTTTATTTTAATTTGAAAAAATAAAATAATTGTATTTTATTTACAAAATAATTTTGTTTGTCTAGTATATTTTTTTGATTAGATCAGACAACATTTTAAGCTGTCATATGGTCCTTACAATGTGCCCCTCATGTTACAGTGTACCCTATGGGCATGTTATCACTGTTCACTCATTAGCTTGTTTCATTAATACAGTGTATACTTTTTTCTTTATTTATGAAGGTAAAAATTTTGCCATAAAAAAATCGCACGCGCAGGGTAAGATTTATGAAAGTGTACATAAGATTGTAAGTGTAAATTAAATTGCATTAGCATGAAGCTGCAGTTTCCTAATACATGAATTACACTTATGAATAACAGTAAAATGATGCAAATATTTTTTATTACGCTTGAAAGGCGATTTACACCTTCACAAATCTTCTTGCGCATGCAAATTTAATTTATATTGTCTTATGTACACTTTCACAGATCTTACCCTGCACATGCGATTCTTTATGGCATCATTCTACCTTCATAAAATAAAGAAAAAAGTATACACTGTATTAATGAAGCGAGACCACATATTTGTACTAAACGTGTGAAATTAATGTGTAAAAAAAAAAATAGGATGAAGCTTAAAAGTTTTATTGTATACAGTCTCATAGATTACTATGGTAGAAATCAATCAATCAAGAATCAAATAATCAATAATGAACAATAATCCATTGTAATCACCAATAATCAATTTGTTTTTCAGGTTCTCATTCTTTTTGGTTGCTTTTAACTTACATTCAGGGAGAAACACAATTTCTTGAATTTAGTTACACAACAACTTTGGATGACATCACAGTTGGATACTATGATTCAAAGACATATATTCCAAGAGGGAATACGACGAATGAGGATGATGTGGTTGATTCAGATTACATGAAGGATATAAGTGACTACATGTATAACTCCTTTTTGAGAAGAGCCGCACTGTTAAGACAAGACAGCCAAAATGACAGTAAGTATCTGGCTCAATGACATCTATTAATCTATTTAAAAATGCATGAAATGCTATTCATACTGTACATATGCAATTGCTTAAATACATCTTTTTGATGAGCATATTTTTAATGTTTGATTTTAAATGTTTTGTTTTTTAGGTGAAATAATTTGTCGTATCAAAATTAAAAGTATAACTTTATAATCATTTCTGCGAAGTCTTCTATTATTGTTTCTTTATTAAAAATATAAAAAATATTAATATGCTTCTAATATTTTAATATTTTTAAAAAATTGTCTGAAAAATAAAATGTAATGTGGTATAGCCTTTGAGCTGTGTTTATGATTGCTACAATACAGTGGGTTTCATTTTGCATTTAGAGTGACCGTAAAGTATGAATGGGTGAGTTATAAGGTATGTGAATGGAATATTTAGATATTTGGGATATGGTCATTGGGCTACTTTTGGGTTATTTTTGGTTTGTCATTTTGTTAAGCTGGCCTGGCAACCCTGCTACAAGATCACATGGCGATAATATGAAACAAGTTTGAAAATTTTGCAGCATCTGTTAATGCTTGAGACGTCGCCGACCTGCTCAAACTTAACAAGCATCGGCGACTACAACCAGCACCGATTTAGCCACAGACCTTGAAAATCTGTTCAGGACAGCAAAATCCAGCCAAAAGTTGTGTAGTGTGAGCTTCCCTTAAGACAACCACAGACAAACACAGGTCTATTCAGACAAGATAACAAGGATAATGGCAAGATAACAAGATAAGATGTGGAGACAGTCAAGGGGTACCAATGATCAAGGAACTGCAAATGTTAGTTTAGGTTGTAAAATAACATGTGGTTATTTACAATGACACTTTTAGAGTTATCAAATTGAATTTTTCTTATAAATGGTTTGCTAAACAATGAGTGTAAGATGAAGGAGGCCAATCCATGACAATGTCCCATAACAGTTCTCCCTCATTTCCCTCACAGGTCTTGATGTTTATCAGAAACTGGTTGTGTGTGAGCTGCTGGACTCTGACAAGCATGGAAAGATGATTTTTGCAGATGCTGCCAGAGGCTCCACCACAGATGAACTGCGTTACATTAACAACACATTTACTTATACTGTGGCTGTAAATATTAAACAAGAACTGATCAAACCTCACCTGGAAGAATTTAAACAGGAAGTAGCAAATACCTATTACCCAATTTGTATAATAACTCTCAAGAATTACCTCAAAAAGAGAAGAGATCAAATTAACAGAAAAAGTACGTACTCAAGGGCACATCTAAATTCCCTAAATTTGTTTTATGAAAACAAATGTAACTGTTTAGAGTTCAGGATTAAAAATAAACCCATGTATTTATACATGTAAAACGTTCTCTGAATCACCTCTTGTATGCTTTTTTTTATGCTTGTTTTTTTTCTTCTCATACAGTAAAGCCCAATATCACACTCACACAAAAAGCAAACACAGACTCTGGAGGGTCTCGTGTGAGTTGTTTGGCAACAGGATTTTACCCTCGTCACATCAACCTGACCCTGTTCAGAGATGGACAGCCTGTATCTGATCATGAGATCACTGGAGGAGATCTGCTGCCCAATGGTGACGGGACGTACCAGATGAGGAAGAGTCTGGAGATCAGTGCAGACAAACACAAATACAGCTGCTCTGCCACACACCTCAGTCTGGACAACAAACTGATCATTGAATTAGGTAATGAGCTTTTACAGAAATAGAAAGTATCAGATAAAATCTTTACATTTTGATCTTATTCTAAATGCTTCCTCTTTTAGAAGATGAACCTTCCAGACGTCGCATAGGAGTTGTTGTTGCTGTCCTGCTATTGGTATGTGCAATATCTGTGATTTTGGCAGTTGTTTGCATGAGAAAAGGCAGACTTATAGAGGTAGTCCCAACTTAATGATGTAGTATGTTTTTCTTAAAATATGAAAATATGATCTATTTGAATTTTTACAAAGTAACTTTAAATGAAATATATTTGTATGTTGTAGGGGTGTAACGATACACAAATTTCTTGATGCAATACTTAACATAGCATTGTTAGTCAAATTCTAAATATTGCAATGCTTCAATGTTCTTGCCATTTATTGTTGTTGTTGGTTTAATGAAAACCAAATTGTCTAATATGTGTCGGGAGGATTTTCTTATTCTGGCTTAGGCCTATCTTCTGTCTCTCAAATTGTCTTATTTCATTTTAAAGTATAACGTACACTTGTGTACCATATTAAAGATGTCAAAAGACAGTATTAAACTATCAGCAGTATCAAACAATAAGATACAATAAAACATTTTTTTATACCACTATGTCTTATTTACATAGGCTATTACAGATTACAATTGTAAATGTAGTACAGCTGTAAAAATTGGTGTTTAGTGGGGTGAAATTAATTATATTATTATTATAAACCGTACTCACTAATTCTCAAACTGTTCCCTCGGTTTAACAAATCGTGCCCACGGATTAATAAACCGTACCCACGAGTTTCTAATCCGCGCTCTAAGATTTGTAAACTGTAGGCTACTCACGGATTTGTGGCTCGCCCTCATTTTAGAAGAACCTTAGAGGTACGTTGTTAACGAATCTTATTGTATATTGTTTTATTGTGTATTAAGTGGAATACATCAAATTATCTTAACTGCGTCTGCTTGCTTGTTTAAATATCCATAAATATCCATACTCCCATCCATAAGTCCAGACATTAGAAAAATATCAGTCTACACATAGCCTTTGTTTTATATTTAATATGAGGGAAATACACAACCACGTGACACAAAAATTGGACGCGCTGCCGCACCGCCTCTTCGTGCTGTGTGAATGCTAATCTGTTAACATGGGCGCTGAAAAAAATACATTTGAGCATTTAAAATTTTACTTGAAAGTAACGCAATAGTTACTTTCTGAAGTAACTTGTTACTTTGATAATTTGTAATTGAGTAACAAATTTAGTTACTTTTTGGAAGAAGTAACTAACTGTAACTAATTACTTTTTTAAAGTAACTTACCCAACACTGGTCATTCATATTAAATCGTAGCCTATATTCCACCCCATAACCGCTACAATTGAGAATCACTTTAAGGCTATATATATCATAAGGGCTGTAACGATATGCGATATGAAACCGAAATCGCGACACTCAGATCCACAAACCTGTGTCGTAGTGTGAGAAGGCAGAACTCCCAACTCCCAGTTATCCTTCCCATCCAGATACAATGCTACCAAATCTTTAAATTACTATTAGTATTATTTGAAGTTAACATTATAAAATACGTAGGCCTACACCACAAACCATGAGGATAAATTCTTTAAAATTGGGCAATTCCAGCATTATGGACGTGACATTTGCAGTCAAAACTTAAAATATAAATTCTCAGAAAATGCATTTACCAAATATATTAAAACGTCTGTTTAAATATCCATAAATATCCATACTCCCATCCATAAGTCCAGACATTAGAAAAAGATCAGTCTACACATAGCCTACGTTTTATATTTAATATGAGGGAAATACACAACCACGTGACACAAAAATCTTTAACTTTTAGTGTCAAAATATTTTTTAGTAATTTTGTCAATTACACTGTGCAAACCAAAAGTAGGCTAATACTACCCACCGGATGAAGAAGGGTTTAGTTTTGTATTGTATCCTAATCAATGTTTCATCAACCAATTGCCTGGATTTAATAAATAAGAAGTAAACATAGCAGACATAGGCCTAATCACGACAAGGAGGCGCCGGCGCGTGAACTGGAGCTCGTCTCATAAATGAACCGAAACTCAGCGTATAAGGAGCCTACTTGCCTCACAGACCTGAGACATATATCTATAGAAAACAGACTGCTCTCTGCTTATTTAATCCGTATGAAATGTGTATTTCTCTCTGGCGCGTTCCCTACTGCGAAGATCGCGAGTCAGCATCGTCAACGTCATCTTTGCAGCCACTTTGAAAGCAAAACGTGCGTGTGCTGCTCCCGCTCACCATACGCACTGCTTATGCTGGGTACACACCAAAAGATTTTTTACATCTTATAAGATTTTCAAAATGTGATAGACCACAAACATGAGGACAAAAAATCCTAGATTTAAGCATTTTGCTCCTATAGTGTGTGGTGTGCCATGATAAGACAAAGACAGCACACCACACATGAACAGATTTTCAACCAGAGTCTCGACTGTGAACACAGGAATTCTCGCAAAATGACGCGAGACTTCAGAATAAGCATGGCGGACGATATGCAGGAAGAAATTGCGTTAGTGTTTGGAATGATTTTCACATAAAATTCAAGTGAAAAAAAACCCATTGTACCCACCATTAGCCCATATATAACCTTTTATACAGAAATATATTCATTCTTTATTGTCTTTATTTATTCTTTATTGGATTTATTGTCTCTTTAGAAAAAGTTATAATCCCTCTTTTTTAAATCTTTTTTTTAATTGATTTTAAGAATTACAATTACAGTCAGGGGGGTACAAAGAGTAAAGCCGATAAACAAACATAAAAAGACATATACATAAACAGTGACAAACTTAAAAGTTAAACAAAAAATTTAAAATGTTTACAGATTGAAATGCACTTTGCAGCTTTCTTATTTTTCAAACCCAATATTGTGTTTAGGTATTGTAAAATGTCTGCTCTTAAAATGAAAAACAAAGGCTTGTTTCCTCCAAATTTACACTTATGAATATTAAATCTTAACACTCAGCTTCCTGCAAGTGTGTGTGTGTGTGTGTGTGTGAGAATGACCGTGTCTGTCTTCCATCAGCTCGCTTTCTGATTGGATATTGTTTTGTTTCACGTGATAATCTCCAGAACGTGTGCGCGTTTGTCCTCGGGGTTCCCCTCACACATCAGGATTTCTGATCGTAAATATTAAACATGTTGAATATTTACGATTCGCGATCGGAGCGGCTCCGACGTTCTTCCGAGCAGGTTAGGACACTCTTAACACACCTCACACCAAGGGAAAATCTGATAAGATAATCTGTTGAACCATCAAGATAATCGGGACATAACTAGGATTGTCGGAAGGGGGGAAATCGGCCCAAAATCAGCCCGATTATCTTTTGGTGTGTACCCAGCATAAGGCGTGCAGTGTGAAACCGGCGTCAGAGATGTTGGTCTGTTGGTCTGATGAAAAAAACAGCTTAAATTATAGTAACGCGCCGCATTTTTTGGCAGTAACGGTAACAGCGTTATTAAGATTGGAAGAGTAATCAATTAGAAAAAGTAACGCCGTTATTTATAACGTCGTTAGTTCCAACACTGTGAATGATGTGCATCAAAATCTTTTGTTTATTTGTGATAATCTTAGCACTTTATTATTATATTCTAACCTGTATTATGACTGCTTTTTGACGAATTGCTTTGTTCCTTTTTTGTAAGTTTTGGACAAACACGTCTTCTAAATATGTAGCCTAAAATGTAATAATTATAATGATTATTATTCATTAAAAGCTAACGTTACACATTGTCATATTGTAAATAAGACATTTGTATTGCAAACCCCTCCATGTTGCGGTTGTTGATTTTGGCCTATACCTACCACTGATCTATTTAAATAACATGTAATTTATATAGATCAGCGACACCCACCAACGCAACGTTATTGGCATAAAAACCAATGCAGATATTCTGGAAAAACGAAAGAGCAGCTGGATACTATTAAAACGCCACATAACTATAAAATATAACATTTACTTATCCAATCTGTCACGTATTAATGGCACTGCAAAACAGTTGTTCTCCCGTTGTAGACTTTGACAGGGGGACGTCACGCAGTAGAAGTCTTAAGACTTTTGTCTGAATACTGTCTTTGCTGTGTTCACTTGTTTAGCTAACAGATATTATAAATATAATGGTATAGCTGTTCAGATTGTTTGTAAATAAAACATTTACATCAAATATTGCCTATTTGTGCCTTTTTATCTTATTTATTTCTAGCAGGGGTGGACTTAGTGATTTGGCGGCCCTAATCGATTCCAGGTATGGGGCCCCAACAGTCAAACTTTGAACTCAAAACATTCTTTTTCTATATATAGCCAACTTTTTTCTATTCTGTTTTTTTCTTCTTCTACATTTGTATAAATAAACTGCATGTTAAAACTATTTGAAACCTGGAACTTTTATTTTCTCAATGTAAAATTACATACATTTGAATTCTCAAATTTAAAAAAAAAAAAATATATATATATATATATATATATATATATATATATATATATATATATATATATATATTTACAGTTAATTAACCATATTTGCTATTACACTTTGATATTAATGTGTAACCATTTCTGTAACCTGGAACTGTTGTATTTTCTCAATGTAAAAAAATTAAACTCAAGAAATTCAATGTAAGAAATTAATACACACACACACACACACACACACACACACACACACACACACACACACACACACACACACACACACACAAAAAAAACTGTTCATAGTTCATGTGCTGTTCATGTGCTGTTCATGTTCATAGTTTAGAGTATGGAAGTAAAATAATGACAAATGTTTTCTAAACAAAAAAGGTTGTTGAATTGCTCTAGGCCTACTTGGAAAAAAATATGCATTGCATTACCATGCTTGCATTTGAATGCATTGTACTTTTAGGGCTTGCATTTTTATGGGCTGAAATTCAACATGGTTGTATATTCTATATTTAAGCTGTGAATATTTCAATTAAAAATATTTCACACACATTTTCATTATTCAAAAATCAATAATCCATATTCGCTTTTCAGATTCCACTTCCAAAATATTAATTCTGTTTAAAAATACAACCTATAATATTTGACAGGCAATTTTTGCTTTACAAATGCTTCCACAAATTCAGTGGTTCAAATTCGACAGAAAATTCAACATTTGACATCCATAATGGCAGGAATATCAGTAGATTGCCGATTGATAATCTCCATAGCTGTTAGTTGACCTCACCAGCAGGGGGTGCAAGCGGTTGTTGAAGACTAGAGCAAGGGGTAGAGAGTCATTCATTCATAAAAACTGGTTTACAGAAATGGAGCAAGCAGTCAGTATTTCTCATTTACAGTATTTATGATGATTATCTAATTGGAGGAATTAGTTTTATTTTTAAGCATCTTAAGAAACTGCGGATGCATCAAGAAAAGTCTTCATCGAACTCTAAATTAAATGTTATCTATGTTCTTGTTGTCTAGACTTTCTTGTCCTTTAATTTTTGTTTTTCTTAATTCCAACTTCGTTAAAGAAAAGAAAAAGTCGACTTTTTTTGTATATGTTGTTCATTCATTAAACTCCAATTTTATTTTCAGCATCTGATTAAAATTGTCGAAAAATCTATGTAAATGTCTTGACACAATGCGACACAGTAAATGAATGGAGAAACAACAGACACATATATATTCTATTAAATTGTCATTTAAGGTCTAAAGGTTGTAGCAATACTTCTGTTTATATTTTATTTCTACCAGTGGTCAGTTCTGACTGTTAGTTTCAGACAAATGTGAAAGGGGAAGTCGAGGCCTGTTTATGGTGTAAAGGTTGCTTTCAAAGCATTTCTTTTTTATGACTAGCAAAACATAACAGCTGAAGAGCTCATAAACACGATCACTATCTACTCACAAGAGTGGTTCTACAGTATTGATAATTTGCAGATAAGTGCTTACTGAAAGCATACAGTATGAATGCCAACAACATTCTTCATCTTTTTCTGCTTTCACTTCCCATAAATGCGCCAAAAGGTAAGATTTCAAAAGACTTGTGAACTTACAACTCTCATTTTTTTTTTTTTTTTACTTTAATTAAAAATTGCTTTCACTGAGTATATGTATTGATGTATTTTCTAAAATAAAGTTTCAGAATAGTGTAATGCTATTGATCACGAGCTACAGCATAAACAGAACAGCAGTGTGCTTCTAGTGGGCTATATAGTTGCAAGCCTGTGAAGCAAATACTAAATATATTTAAATAAAACAAAACAATATGATTTATCTATCTAAGCGTGCTTATAGACTTAAGAGGTTTTAATATTGGGTGTTATTTTTACCCATGTGATTGATTTAGTTAAGTGTCTTTTAACCTTATTTTCAGTGTTTCCTCTTTTTTGTGTGTGTGTGTGCGTGTGCGTGTGCAATTTTTTATATACTGTACACATTTGTCAGCCGAAGGCTTTGATTAAAAAAAAAAAAAAAAAAAAAAAAAAAAAAAAAAAATATATATATATATATATGATACCAGTATGTTTCTACATGGTTCACATTGCTGACTCTTGTTAATCCATGCATTTTAGCTTCATAATTTCTTGGTTGCATAGCAACTGTTGATTCCATGAAGCAATGAAGAAAAACTCAGATGGGAAGATTTATCTAGGCTGAGTTTCCCGAAATCATTGTAAGCCTAAGTTGATCATAGAACAATTGCCACCAAAATGGTCTCTATGATCAACTTAGGCTTACGATGCTTTTGGGAAACACAGCCCTGGTCAGTCTATGTCACGTGTGATTATGTCACGTATGATTAGGTTTTGTTTCATGTTCTCATTTTCATTTTTATTTTGGAATTTTCGTGTTCGTGTTTCATGTGACTCCCTGTTCCCCTCATGTGATTTACTCATGTGTCTCATGTCATGTACTCTCTGTTTTCCTCTAGGGCTGCAATTAACACTTTTAGACATAGGCTAAGGCTACACTCGCAAACTTCCCTAAGAACGTAATCTCGGGGGGAATCCCCACCACCATTCTGAAGTGTGTTTGACTTGGTCAAGTTTATTTGGACAGCGGCTTGACCCCTCTACCTCCCGATTTTGACCTATAGGGAGCGAGTCTACTCAATATGTACACTTCAGGCAGATCCATAGACCACAATGCAACATGATTTTGATGTCACTGCAGATAGTGCTT
Organism: Abramis brama; assembly: GCF_963993115.1. Lineage (NCBI taxonomy): Eukaryota > Metazoa > Chordata > Actinopteri > Cypriniformes > Leuciscidae > Abramis > Abramis brama. The sequence continues at coordinate 25,898,426 of NC_139982.1, read as the reverse complement.
AATTTACCCTAACCTCATACAACTCTAGTGTAGAAAATATATTTTTTCTGTTGTTTCTTACAGGTTCTCACTCTTTGCAGTTGCTTCTCACATACATTCAAGGAGAAACACAATTTCCTGTATTAAGTGCTATATTTGTGTTGGATGATATCACAGTAGGATATTATAATTCAGAGACGAAGATCTATGTTTCAAGAGGAAATACTACAAATGAAGATGATGTAGTGGATCAAAATCACCTCAGCACTTTAAGTTACTATGTGCGTCTTCATTTTAAGAGAAGATCAAATCATCTGAGACCCGTCAACAATACAGAAAGTAAGTTCTGTTGGCTAAATGATCAGCTTTGAGTCAGATATTACACAAATAATTTATACAAAGTCATATTTATTAATTCTTAAGGGCTCCTGAGGCCAAATCTGAGGCCAAATGTGTTAACACATCACTTTCTTTCCTAACAGGCCATGTAGTTTATCAGGTGATGAGTCTTTGTGAACAGAGAGACAATAAACCTACACAAATAATCACCAGAAATGCCTTTAGAGGCTCTACGACTGATGAACTGCGTTTTTTTTATGGCAAATTCACATATCGGGGTTCTTTAAATTACACGGCACTAGAAATAAAACTCTATCTAGAACTGTCCATGTGGCGTCTTGAGACATTATACTACCCAGCCTGCATAAAAACCCTGAAGAGTTACCTTAAAAAGAGAGGAACTCAAGTAAACAGAAAAGGAATAATGCAATATATAAACAGTAACTATACATTAAATAATATTCTCTCTTTTATACATATTTTTCTTTGCCTTTCTACAGTGAAACCGCGAATCAGACTGATTCAGAAAGAAAACTCAGATTCTGGAGGGTTTCGTGTGAGTTGTTTGGCAACAGGATTTTACCCTCGTCACATCAACCTGACCCTGTTCAGAGATGGACAGCCTGTATCTGATCATGAGATCACTGGAGGAGATCTGCTGCCCAATGGTGACGGGACGTACCAGATGAGGAAGAGTCTGGAGATCAGTGCAGACAAACACAAATACAGCTGCTCTGCCACACACCTCAGTCTGGACAACTAACTCCACGTCACTTTAGGTAATGAGGTGTGAAAATGTAAAATATACTACAGAACTGTCTTTCTAATCTGACAGTTTTAACATGTTTGTTTCAGAATTTGATCATGGAGAACCATTTAAATCAGTGATTCCCTCAGTGCTGATAGTTTTGGCTCTGCTGTTGGTGTTTGGGACAGGAGTTGTCATATATAAGAGACGAGCAGGACAACAGCTGAAATAATGGTAAATCATTCAGTAAGCCTATGTGATGCTTAAGATAAATATAAATATATTTTAATTTATATTAAGTATTGCCATGAATAATTATGTAGCATTTTTTTCACGTTATAGTGTCTTCATTAAACTATCATTATCTGCTGCTGCTTCTAGTGAGTATGTTGTTTTTTTTAGTTTTTTTTTTACCAAAAGTCAATGTCTTATGACCTAGTTTCTGTCTAATGAGTGAAATCTTCAGTAGCCTGCTGTTGTTTACAGTCCAAATCATAAGTAAATGACAAATGAGAAAACTGGTTGATGAAGTTAATTATTGAATTTGTATAGGCCTACTTAAATTCTAAATCTAAAAAAGGTATGTTATATTTTATTTTTCAGAATCTGAAGAAAACATGGAAACAGCATCCTGAAGTTAATGTCATTTGCACATTTTCTTTTTAGCTTGAATGAAAGAAATGTGTTCAGATAACTAAAAAAATGACCTCAAAAATAACAATTGACCTCATTACAGTCTTTCATCTTCACTGTATGTTAAACCGGGTCTTTTACAACTGTTGCTTGTCAGACTTTACCAACATGATCGCCGCTGTAAGCCATGTCACACTGTAGGATCTCAGTTGTCATTCAGTGTCAGAATGTACGGCCATTCAAGATCCGCTAAAAACAGAAACGCAAAAGAAGACTTGGAGTCTGGAGTTTTACATCATCAATACGAGACACGTTCAGTGACTGTGAGCTGCATTTACATGTGGGATAGAAAAGGTGGCTAGTAAACAAAAACATCTCTAGCGTTAATTTTGATCATGGCTTTTCATAAAAAACAAATCTGGAAAAAAATGAAGACTCTTGACTGAAGCAAGTGGAGGTTTGTTGTTGCCTATTGGTTTTTGATTTGACAGTTGTAAGAGAAGTCACTGCAGGACTGTGTGTGAAACTCTTCTGACACTGACAGAATTTCGTCTGAGATAATGTGACGATCAAAGACTTAAGATTTTGGCCCAGGATTAGAGGAATCTTTCATGATTCTCAAAATTTGTCTCAGATGGACAAATCGTGGCCAAAATCATACAGTGTTAACCCGGCTTTAATACATACTGTATTTATCACATCCAGTCTGTGTTTTGCTTCAGTTGGACTTTGAGTTAGTTTTGCACTGTTTCCTTTTTTTCTTTTTTTCCTGTTTTCTTTGTACAGAAATGGCATGTTAAGCTAAAATGGGCCACAATTTTCAGCTAAAATGGGCTGCATACACACACACGTTTACACAGAAGTTACGCAGAAATTGATGTTCTAATCTTTAACCAGGTTGCACACAAAAGACACTAATGCACAGAAACACACACCTATACAACATAATCAGTTCATTTTTAATTGCATTTTTTAATGAAATATTTGTTCAACTTTCTATTTAATGAAATACATTTATAGTTTTATATGACACGCTAAAGCCAATAGTGTCAATTTACTGTTACAAATAAAATGATTTAAGCAGAAATTACCTACTTTTATATTGGCCCATTTTACCTGAATGTTGTGCTGTGGCTCAAGAAGGTACGTGCTGAAACCAATGCTAATTTATAAAAATATCATTAGATCTCATTCATAGCTTATTTGATGGTATTATAAGTAATTTACCAAAACATGGACCATTTTAGCTGACTTCACCCCTGTTTTTATTTTATTTTTTACAGTAATCATTAAAACATATTTTATGAGTTGATTTATGATCTCTAAAGGTGACAAATATAATATAATTATTATATAATTTAATTCATATAAAGCATGCCACCTATTTTTTATTTATCATGGTTTACACTTGCTATTAATCTCAGTTACTTTTCCACAATTAAAATGTTCCCGTAATTTACTCAAATTAGTTGTTCCAAACATGTTTGACTATTTCTTCTGTGGAACACAAAAGAAGATATTTTTCCTCTTCTTTGTTTTTCTTCTTCTTTTTCCCTTATAAATCATTAAATAATAAACTAGACCATATTTATTATTTATGTCTATGGTCTTCACTCCCTGCTATACAGAACCTATGCTGACACCTGGTGGTGTGGATGCAGCATCACCCAACGCTTCCAGCAGCAATCATCAATCCTCTTCATGGAAAATAAATCACCTTTCATTAGGTTACTGATATGAAGGGCCCCTTACGAAAAATAATTGTATTCAGGTGTGTTGTTAGTATACTTTCTTTTAAATTAAAAATAAGAAAGTATACTTTCTACTTTTTATGTAGGCTATACTTCACAGAAATATACAAAAATTGCACATAAGTATACTTGACTTATACTGACAGAAATGTCCTAGTATATTTGAACTATACATGTACTTAATATTTTGATTGAGATATTCTCTACTTAAAAGTATAATTAAGTATTCTAAGTATACTTGGCATGTACTGTAGTTGTAGTCATCTTTTGATTGAGTAGCCTATTAATACTTTTTTCACAGTTTTACACTGTCTTGTAAACCTACATATTTTAAAAGATTTATAAGGGAAACAGATTTGTTCATAATTCTAAGAATCTGAATTTTTGTGTAGGCTAGTTCACTGGTCTACTGATCACTGATCTGTTTTCTTTAGTGTTATGTCTATTTCTACTGATTCTTATAGTTATGAATGGATTGTACCCATCAACTGGATGAAGGCAGGGGTGGAGCAGTCACGCTTTTGGCTCTTGGAAAAAACTGGTATGAACAAAAATAATTAGCCAATTATTTTGTTTTTATGGTGGCATTTTGTTCTTTCACCAGGCTCTGAATGGGACAAACTCACTATTTTGACCTATATAACATAATAAATGAACTCAAATAATAATCTATTCGTAGGCTAAAGCAAATATAAAATGGGTGTCTGAAAACCAACGATAAATCACAGACTGGCTGGTGGCTAAATCTGCTTAAAAATATATGACACTGTATATATAGTATAAACTGTATTATATATATGATATATAAAAAACATAAAACATTTTTGGTCAACCAAAAAGCATAACCAGGTGGACTGTGTATACTGCCAAAAAAAAAAAAAAAAATACTTTTACAGTACTTCAATGTTTATCCAGTTAATTTGAATTGTTTGTTTGTAAAAATAAAATAAATACTGTGAGTAAAACTTGTAAAAAAGTAAAACCTGTGCAGAACCAGAAAGAGATTATCATATAGGCTATACTGCACATTCCTGTACCATGGAATACAAAAAGAATCTTAAATATTTCTACAAGAGCCTTAGGGACCTCATGTTTGCAACTATTCTTTCTTGTAAACATGTTGTATTTCATGCTTCAATTGTGTTATCCTCCCCTAGAGCAGAGACGATCCACACTGTAAAGTTCTACAATACTGTAAAACAGTAGCATTGCCTGTGAACTTTGGTTGAGTTTGTAGCTAATGCCTGAATAATGACTTCATGTAACGTTATGCATGTGTGGACAGGTGACAACATGTATGTGTGGTTTAACGCTCAAATAGAATGGAATGAGGAAAATGAATCATGCTTGCAGGAATTTAGACAGGAAACCAAAGACTAGTTTCTTTCGTATTCGACGACAACACTCGATAAACAACGTATAAGTTGTTACTTTTTGAGAGATACTAGTTTCAAAATGTGCACATCATTTTCTAAAACATGAGAGACTGAAAGAATGCTGGGAATATGGATAGACATTCTCGTGTTACTTGTACTTTTACCTCCAACATCTACTTCAAATGGTAAGTTTCAAAAGGTTGTGAATTGTTAAAACGTACTGCTATTCAATTAATGAAATTCAAGATGTTATCTCGCTACTGATCTTCATAGAGCATTACACATGTATGCTGAAAGCTTGACAAGTCATATCATTCTAGACCCATGTTTTAAACTCTATATTCTGGAGTAGATGGAGGAATAGATAAAATCACTACTTATTGTTAAAACAACAACAACAACCGTGTTGTGTTTCAGGTTTAGGCCACTCTTTGTGGTTGCTTTCAACTTACATTCGTGGAGAAACACAATTTCCTGAATTTAGTTACACAACAACTTTGGATGACATCACAGTTGGATACTACAAGTCAGGGACGTATTTTCCAAGAGGGAATACGACGAATGAGGATGATGTGGTTAATTCAGATTACATAAAGGGTATAAGTGCCTACATGTATAACTCCTTTTTGAGAAGAGCCGCACTGTTAGGGCGAGACAGCCAAAAAGACAGTAAGTATCCTCACACAAATACACATAATGACGTGAGCCAAATCTTTTGTCTTCCTGTATTAATCGAATTATACATACAATCTATGATAAGCAAATTTAGAATTTCTTAAAATGTATTTTAATATATTTGGAGGCATAAAGTTGATTTGTGATTATTTAACCTTTCCTTGAAAAGACTAGGCCAGTCTATGACAATCTTCTCCCTCATTTCCCTCACAGGTCTTAATGTTTATCAGACACTGGTTGTGTGTGAGCTGCTGGACGTTAACATTTCTGGAAAGATGCTGACAAAAGATGCGGCCAGAGGCTGCACCACAGATGAGATCTGTTACTTTAACAACACATTTACTTATAAAGTGTTTTTAAATATTTCACAAGATGTGCTCAAACCTCACCTGGAAGAATTTAAACAAAAATATATGAAGTTCTATCAACCAGTTTGTATTAGTACCCTCAAGTATTACCTACAAAAGAGACAAAATGAAGTTAATAGAAAGGGTGAGTACTCAAGACCGCTTCTTATGACAAACATTTTAGCTGATGTAAACTACATTATAAGTGCCTGTTTTATGATGACCATGGAATTCTTTTTATATCTGCCATTATAAAGTCCATATGTTTAACCAAAATAGCAGGCTCTGAAATAATCTTCTTAGTGTCAACCTAAAATCTTCACATTAACAAGTCAAAAGTTCTTTGATGTGGAGTAAAATAACCTCTCTTTTTTTTGTTTCCACAGCAGCACCAAAAATCAGATTCATTCAGAAAGCAAACTCAGATTCTGGAGGGTCTCGTGTGAGTTGTTTGGCAACAGGATTTTACCCTCGTCACATCAACCTGACCCTGTTCAGAGATGGACAGCCTGTATCTGATCATGAGATCACTGGAGGAGATCTGCTGCCCAATGGTGACGGGACGTACCAGATGAGGAAGAGTCTGGAGATCAGTGCAGACGAACACAAATACAGCTGCTCTGCCACACACCTCAGTCTGGACAACAAACTGGACATTGAATTAGGTAATGAGCTTTTACAGAAATAGAAAGTATCAGATAAAATCTTAATGTTTTGTTTTGATTCTAAATGCTTCCTCTTTTAGAAGATGAACCTTCCAGACGTCACATAGAAGTTGCTGTTGCTGTTGCTGTTGTTGTCCTGATGTTGGTGATATGTGTGATTGTGGCAGTCATAAGGCTTAGAAGGCCAAGAGGTAATAATGTTATATAGAAATCTGAAGTCTATGATCAACTGATCAAACAGCTCCTGGGACGAAGCAACTTCCCTACTACACCGATCATTGAGAGGGCCCACCGCTCTCCGTCTGCCCGACAGAGTGACAGAGCCAGTCCCAGGTCAATCATGATCAGACTGCTTAACTTCCAGGATAAGGTAAAAATCCTTCGCCTTGCTAGGGAGAAAAAGAAGTTGTAATATAGCGTAGTAATTTTTGTAATTTTTTTTATTATTTTTTTTTTTTCAGGCAGACTTTAAATGCTGCCTGTGAAGTACCCTTTTTTCTTTTCTTTTTTTATTATTATTTTCTTATTTTTTTCTTCTCTCTTTGAGCTACACCCACAAAATGTTCTTTACCCACATAGTTTTGTTTACTCACAGAAATACTCCGGAACATGGTGTCTGAAGTAAAAATTCTTTACTTTTAAAATATAAATATTATATAAATATATAAATATAAATATATAAAATATTTTCATGTTTATCAATTAATTTTATTTTTTTTGTTCTGTAATAAAATAAATAAACATTGTGAGTAAAGCAGTCTATGATGAACCAATACACATCCCAAATGATCTGCAAATTTACTGACTCTCCTGATTCGGATGGTTGTACCGGAAGTCCCGCATAGGAAGTTCGAATCATTTTACTGTTCGATCTCGTTCATCAAAATAAACAAATCTTTATTCGTGTCATTTCGTTCATTTAAGTGTCTTTAAATATTATACTTTTTAACAGCCAAAACACATCCCCGAACACATCCACCTACGCAATCTTTCCTGTCACGTGACAGATGCAATGAACGGATCGTGCATGAATGACCCATCACACTAGCCTACCATCACCCCTGTTCAAATTTAAAGGGGTGGCATAATGCCCTTTTCACAAGATGTAAAATAAGTCCTCAGAGTGTGTATGTGAAGTTTTAGCTCAAAATACCCCACAGATATTCTTATATAGCATGTTAAAATTGTCACTTTTTGAGGGTGAGCAAAAACGCACGTTTTTTTTTGTATCTGTCCCTTTAAATGCAAATGAGCTGCTGCTCCCGGCACAGAGGGTGGAGCTACAACAGCTTGTGTCCTGAAAATTTCAATACGTTTAGCCTTTTATGTTCAAACCGGAGTCAGAGAAAGATGGAGAGACTCAAGAAGAAGTGACAACATGTTGACAACATTTCTGAATGGTTAGTTGATGAATTTATGCAGCTTATAGTTATCTTCTAGTCATTGATTAGCATATCTGCCATGATAATCTATAAATCGTGTTCCTGGGGACGGGGTTTGTGTAAATTTTAGGGTTAGTAATGTCACTAACCCGGGAGGAATGTTGTGTAGTCCCTACCAGACGTTTGTTGTAGTCCTTAAAAAGCAATTTCTTTAAAAGAAAATATCTCCCTTTGCTTTGAACTTTGTGTGTCGTAACTGTAGTAATTGTAGGAAAGCATGTTTCTGGCTTGTGTGAATGTGGGAGTCTGGAGACAGTAGGGCATGTTTTCCTAGAATGCAGAAAGTATAGGGCAGAATTAAATATATTCTTTATTAAATTGGCAGGACTTGGAGTTAAAGCTTTTTCTGTTTTATCTTTGTTTGGACACTGACGAGCATAAACTGATCTCCAAGGCAGTTCTTCAGTTCTTGCACGACACAGGACTGTATGCAAGAATTTAGTTCAAACTTTGACCTGTGGAGGGCAGTAATACGCTCAGCAGCGTCTACACTGCCGGAATCCTTCAAGAAGAAGAAGACGCAGCCATGTTCTAACATGGTACCTGTGCAGGTAGCCTAAATTTTTGCAAAATATTTGAAGACTAAAAGCATGCAAGACTAAAAAAAATGCAGTGCAAATGGACACAATCGTATGTAATTTTTTTACTCACACTTTCACTTCCATCTGCTTCATATGTTAACTTGTTTACGTTTTTAAATATTATTCGAATTTTAAAACCTAGTTGTTGGCATAAAAAAAAAAAACATATGGCAGAACAAATATTTAATAATAGCAAGTACATTTCTTACTAAAGTTATTTTTTCGTCTCAGTTTTTCTAAAACAAGAAAGATCACTAGCCAGATATAAATAACAGTTGAGGTGGTGGGGCAACGCTAACAACGCTAATCTTTGGTGTTTGTGATGTTATTAACATATAACTTTTATGAATTCTATTGGCAAACCATGAGAAAGAGGCGAATGCGAGTAAAGACTGTAAGCTGAGTTCAATATTCAGAAATTATTATTTCATGAAATGCAAAGCATTCTGGCCCGTCTTTGTCTCTTGTTGCATGAGAGCGATGTGTGGGTGGTGGGGTGTGTTGTGTTCAGCTTTGTGTTTTTCTGAATGTCTGAATGCTTTTCTTCATCTATTTGCTTTTCCTCACACTATTTTGAACTATGTTGGATATCTGTATTTGCAGTGTGTTCATTGTCAAACTCCAAAAGTTGTTTATTTTAATTATTAAAAAATAAAATTATTTTATTTGAAAAAGTTAATAATTGTATTTTATTTACAAAATAATTTTGTTTGTCTAGTATATTTTTTTGATTATATCAGACAACATCTTAAGCTGTCATATGGTTGTTACAATGTGCCCCTCATGTTACAGTGTACCCTATGGGCATGTTATCACTGTTCACTCATTAGCTTGTTTCATTAATACAGTGAAGTGTATACTTTTTTTCTTTATTTATGAAGGTAAAATTTTGCCATAAAAAATCACATGCACAGGGTAAGATTTATGAAAGTGTACATAAGATTGTAAGTGTAAATTAAATTGTATTAGCATGAAGCTGCAGTTTCACAATACATGAATTACACTTAAGAATTGCAGTAAAATGATGCAAATATATGTTTCAAAGGTGATTTACACCTTCACAAATCTTCTTGCGCATGCAAATTTAATTTATATTGTCTTATGTACACTTTCACAGATCTTACCCTGCACATGCGATTCTTTATGTCATCACTCTACCTTCATAAAATAAAGAAAAAAAGTATACACTAGTGAAACAAGACCACATATTTGTACAATAAAAAAAATACCTGAACCCCAAGTGGATTTATACAAGTCAAAAAGTGTTAGGTTTTGCCCCGCTCTCACCTACTCTTATCATTTTCATTCTGAATGAAAGTATAAGTCATTGCCAAGATTCCAAGGATTATGTTTTAAATTAAAAATAAATAGGATGAAGCTTAAAAGTTTTATTGTATACAGTCTCATAGATTACTATGGTAGAAATCAATCAATCAAGAATCAAATAATCAATAATGAACAATAATCCATTGTAATCACCAATAATACATTTGTTTTTCAGGTTCTCACTCTTTGTGGTTGCTTTCAACTTACATTCGTGGAAAAACACAATTTCCTGAATTTAGTTACACAACAACTTTGGATGACATCACAGTTGGAATGTAAGTTGAAAGCAACCAAAAAGAATGAGAACCTGAAAAACAAATTGATTATTGGTGATTACAATGGATTATTGTTCATTATTGATTATTTGATTCATTGATTGATTTCTACCATAGTAGGCTATGAGACTGTATACAATAAAACTTTTAAGCTTCATCCTATTCATTTTTAATTTAAAACATAAGCCTTGGAATCTTGGCAATGACTTATACTTTCATTCAGAAATAAAATGATACGAGTAGGGGAGAGCGGGATGGTGATGGCGCAGTGGATAAGACACATGCCTTTGGTGTGAGAGACCCGGGTTCGAATCCACTGTGAGACACCAATGTGTCCCTGAGGCGTGCGACCTCTGACATCCATAGCAATTGTAAGTCGCTTTGGATAAAAGCGTCAGCTAAATGAATAAATGTAAATGTACTATAATTCAAAGACATATATGCCAAGAGGGAATACAACAAACGAGGATGATGTGATTGATTCAGATTACATAAAGGGTATAAGTGACTACATGTATGACTCCTTTTTGAGAAGAGCCGCACTGTTAGGGCAAGACAGCCAAAATGACAGTAAGTATCTGGCTCAATGACATCTATTAATCTATTTAAAAATGCCAGAAATGCTATTCTGTACATATTCAATTGCTTAAATACATCTTTTTGATGAGCATATTTTTAATGTTTGATTTTAAATTTGTAGTTTTTTAGGTGAAATCATTTGTGGTATCAGAATTAAAAGAACAACTTTATAATAATTTCTGGAAAATCTTCTATTATTGTTTCTTTATTAAAAATATAAAAAATATTAATATGCTTCTAATATTTTTAAAACATTGAAAAATAAAATGTAATGTAGTAGCCTATAGCCTTTGAGCTGTGTTTATGATTGCTACGATATAGTGGGTTTCATTTTGCATTTAGAGTGACCGTAAAGTATGAATGGGTGAGTTATAAGGTATACGAATGGAATATTTTGATATTTGGGATATGTTCATTGGGCTACTTTTTGGTTATATTTAGTTGGCCAAGGCTATTTTGTTAAGCTGGCCTGGCAACCCTGCTACAGGATCATATGGCGATAATATCAAACAGGTTTGAAAATTTTGCAGCATCTGTGAATGCTTGAGACGTCGCCGACCTGCTCAAACTTAACAAGCATCGGCGACTACAACCAGCACTGATTTAGCCACAGACCTTGAAAATCAGTTTAGGACAGCAAAATCCAGCCAAAAGTTGTGTAGTGTGAGCTTACCTTAAGACAACCACCGACAAACACAGGTCTATTCAGACAAGATAACAAGGATAATGATAAGATAACAAGATAAGATGCGGAGACAATCAAGGAGTACCAATGATCAAGGAACTGCAAAGGGACTACAAAACTAGCACAGGAAACTTAGGGGAACAAGAACTAAAATGGGAAATACTATAAAGAAGAGTCAGCACACTTAGGGGAAACAGTGACGATGTAGTAAAAAAGTAACTTTTTTACAAGGCAATGTTAGTTTAGGTTGTAAAATAGCATGTGGTTATTTACAATGACACTTTTAGAGTTATCAAATTTAATTTTTCTTAAAAATGGTTTGCTAAACAATGAGTGTAAGATGAAGGAGGCCAATCCATGACAATCTCCCATAACAGTTCTCCCTCATTTCCCTCACAGGTCTTGATGTTTATCAGACACTGGTTGTGTGTGAGCTGCTGGACTCCGACAAGCCTGGAAAGATGATTTTTGCAGATGCTGCCAGAGGCTCCACCACAGATGAACTGCGTTACATCAACAACACATTTACTTATACTGTGACTGTAAATATTAAACAAGAACTGATCAAACCTGACCTGGAAGAATTTAAGCAGAAATTTTTAAATACCTTCTACCCACTTTGTATAACAACTCTCAAGAATTACCTCAAAAAGAGAAGAGATCAAATTAACAGAAAAAGTACGTACTCAAGGGCACATCTTAATTCCCTAAATTTGTTTTATGAAAACAAATGTAACTGTTTAGAGTAAATCTTCAGGATTAAAAATAAACCCATATATTTATACATGTAAAACGTTCTCTCGTTTATTTTTTTTCCTCTTTCTCCTACAGAAAAGGCCAATATCACACTCACACAAAAAGCAAACTCAGATTCTGGAGGGTTTCGTGTGAGTTGTTTGGCAACAGGATTTTACCCTCGTCACATCAACCTGACCCTGTTCAGAGATGGACAGCCTGTATCTGATCATGAGATCACTGGAGGAGATCTGCTGCCCAATGGTGACGGGACGTACCAGATGAGGAAGAGTCTGGAGATCAGTGCAGACAAACACAAATACAGCTGCTCTGCCACACACCTCAGTCTGGACAACTAACTCCACGTCACTTTAGGTAATGAGGTGTGAAAATGTAAAATATACTACAGAACTATCTTTCTAATCTGACAGTTTTAACATGTTTGTTTTTAGAATTTGATCCTGGTGAACCATTTAAATCAGTGATTCTCCCAGTGCTGATAGTTTTGACTCTGCTGTTGGTGTTTGGGACTGGCGCCGTCATATACAAGTGGAGACGAGCAGGTAGGATCTACAAATTAAAATGAGTCTGCCAGATGTGATAGACATGATGCAAAAGATAAAACCAAAATATTATTTTTTTTTTTATGATACCATTGTCATTAAAAAAAAATTCTGTTTTTAATGTTTTAGCTTCATCTAAAAGTGATTATTCTGCTGCTTCGAGTGAGTATTTAGTTTTCAATATCTTATACAATTTTCTGCTCATTTATTAAAATGAAAATGAAATTTTATTTTGTTTTCAGGATCTGAAGAGAGTGTAGAAAAACCACCAATGCATAAAACACAGCAGGAAGTCACGGAGATGTGAAACATCTTTAAACAAGTAAATGAATGATACATAATTGTGTTTTCAATACATATTTTTTTAAAGATTGTACTTTATATGTTTGTGTTTTAAACATCTTTATTGATCCAATATCTCGGATTTTGTTCTGTAAAATCAATGTTTGCTAAAACACACTGTAAGGCTCGCGCTCGATGTTACAGTCTTTTCTCGAGGCAAAGTATTTTTTGATTAAATGCAATACATTTGAATAAGTATTCTCTCGTTATTTCATCTGACTCCATAAATGAAAAGGCTTTAATGATATCTGTGGATCATTAATTATGAGCGAATGTTTGACTACTCCTTTTAACTCTGATGAAAATAATGCCAAAGTCGGTTAGAATAATCAAATGTAACAATTTATTATGTCAAGTAAATGTACCATGCCAATTTCATAATCAATTCAAAGATAATCGATACAAAACATCAAATGCTCTGGAATAGAGAGAAGATGCAAACTCAACATTAGGATAATATACATGAGGTCGGAGAGGTCTCACTCTCAAGTGAGACCGAAAGAGACCATTTGCCTAGAGACCACCTTCCTTTGGGTGTCAGTTATCCCTAAACTCTTAAAAACCTTATTTCCTTTTGTTTTACTTATTTGGAAATGAGACATTTGTACCAGTCGCACTGAGACATTTTAAATGATACCAAACATGAAAAATACTCAGTGATAATCATTCACATTAAACTATACATTTTCTTGGGTGAATTCAAGTGATCTGAGCATGAGAGAGAGGGGGTGAGGGAAGAGGGAATTAAATGTAGATTAGGATGACTCGGAGGTGAGACTTTCGTCTCGATAGTGCACGAGGGCTAGCTCAAATGTTCATTTCCAGAGAGGTCCTTTGTCCTCTCAGGGTCTGGTCGCTCTTCAACCAGACTGTCCGGCATTTTGTAATTGCTCAATTCTTACAACACTGTCACAGACTGACATCTGTCTGGAGGATCAGACACGTTTAAAACATGTCCACATATCTACATTGCACTTTTATATTAGTTTTAGTGTTATATTAATATGTGTTTTATTAATACTTAATACAATATTAATGTGTTAGGGGGGTAACAGTTTAGGACCCAAGGACCAGATGTTTTGAAAGAAGACCAGGAGTCAGAATTATAATAATTTTTTTTTTTTTTACTGAAGACAGTCTGCAGTTTCATCAGCAGAAGTCAGCTTCAAGACTCACACAGGAGTTCGTAGGCCGCCCCGCTTACAGTTACAAAGATCACAGCAGTTATACCCTTCACCAAGGTCTAAGCTACGTCCTTGCTTCAGGTTGCAGTTTCTGATTGGCTAAGAAATTGATAAACATAGTAATTTTCTACACATATACAGATAGACTGAAGCATATCTCCATCGATTATGCGGCTGACACTCGGACCCTGAAGTTAGGCACGTCGTGACCTTCCAGGTCGCAGATTTGGGTTGATGGACACCATCATGTCCCGAACAACAACTCAGTCAATCTCCCATAATGCCAGTGCTTCCTTAACCTGTAACCAAGAAGATTAACTCACACACCTGAGAAAGGTTCCCTTAAACTATAGACTTCAATGACCCCTGTGACTTATAGTTGTCAGGGTACCCTAGAAAAACAGCAGTATGTGACACATGTTGAAGACCTTTCTTAACAAAACATCTTTCCATATTTCATTTCCGGAAGCCGGGCTAAATAAGCAAGCACTGTTACTGCATTCAGATATCAAATACAGACATTAGAGAATACATGAAAAGGACATTTCAGTGATCACACTGGCAACTTCTATAACAAAGTAAAATCTCACAAGCCTAGAGATGTCATTCAAGTCGTGATATTTAGAAGGAAAAATATTGATTAATACCTTGATTATAATCACTCATTACATATACATTGAAGCAGCAGTGGATTCCAAAATCCACCCCTTTCAAGTGTTTCTAATGCGTTTGTGACCTTTTTAACTTGTTTGTTTCAGAATTTGATCATGGAGAACCATTTAAATCAGTGATTCCCTCAGTGCTGATAGTTTTGGCTCTGCTTTTGGTGTTTGCAACAGGAGTTGTCATATATAAGAGACGAGCAGGACAACAGCCGAAATAATCAGTAGCACCTGTACACAAGATCCAGGGGGCGGAGTTGGATCCAGATCTAAGGGGTGGAGATTGGTAGGTTTAGGGGTGGGTTTAGGGATCAGGGGGTGGAGATTGGTAGGTTTAGGGGTGGGTTTAGAGATCAGGGGGTGGAGATTGGTAGGTTTAGGGGTGGGTTTAGGGATCAGGGGGTGGAGATGGGTAGGTTTAGGTATGTAAGGTGGATTTTGTGTTCTGCAGTGAGGACCATCTCAAAATAATGCTAAATCATTCAGTGAGCCTATAGATGTGATGCTTAAGATAAATATGAATATATTTTAATTTATATTAAGTACGTTAATTATATTTTTTCACGTTATACAGTGTCTTCATTAAACTGTCATTATTCTGCTGCTTCTAGTGAGTACCGGTATGTTATTTTTGTTTATTTTTTACCAAAAGTCAATGTCTTATGACCTAGTTTCTGTCTAATGCGTGAAATCTTCAGTAGCCTGCTGTTGTTTACAGTCCAAATCATAAGTAAATGACAAATGAGAAAACTGGTTAATGAAGTTAATGATTGAATTTGTATAGGCCTACTTAAATTCTAAATCTAAAAAAAGTATGTTATATTTTATTTTTCAGAATCTGAAGAAAACATGGAAACAGCATCCTGAAGTTAATGTCATTTGCACATTTTTTTTTTTTTAGCTTGAATGAAAGAAATGTGTTCAGATAACTAAAAAATGACCTCAAAAATAACATTGACCTCATTACAGTCTTTCATCTTTACTGTATGTTAAACCGGCTTCACACTGTACGATTGAATAGTCTTTTACAACTGTTGATTGTCAGACTTTACCAACATGATCGCCGCTGTAAGCCATGTCACACTGGATCTCAGTTATCATTAAATGTCAGAATGTACGGCCATTCAAGATCCGCTAAAAACAGAAACGCAAAAGAAGACTTGTCTTCAATACGAAACACGTTCATTGACTGTGAGCTGCATTTACATGTGGGATAGAAAAGGTGGCCAGTAAACAAAAACATCTCTAGTGTTAATTTTGATCATAAAAAACAAATCTGGAAAAAAAATGAAGACTCTTGACTGAAGCAAGTGGAGGTTTGTTGTTGCATCATCCGGTTCTGAACTCCTATTGGTTTTTGATTTGACAGTTTTAAGAGAAGTCACTGCAGGACTGTGTGTGAAACTCTGCTTCTGACACTGCCAGAATTTCGTCTGAGATAATGTGGCGATCAAAGACTTAAGATTTTTCATGATTCTCAAAATTTGTCTCAGATGGACAAATTGTGGCCAAAATCATACAGTGTTAACCCGGCTTTAATACATCATGTATTTATCACATCCAGTCTGTGTTTTGCTTCAGTTGGACTTTGAGTTAGTTTTGCACTGTTTCCTTTTTTCCTGTTTTCTTTGTACAGAAATGGCATGTTAAGCTAAAATGCCACAATTTTCAGCTAAAATGGGCTGCATACACACACACGTTTAAACAGAAGTTACGCAGAAATTGATGTTCTAATCTTTAACCATGTTTGACAAATATTTGACAAGCATACACACATACATGCACACAAAAGACACTAATGCACAGAAACACACCTATACAACATGATCAGTTAATTTTTAATTGCATTTTTTAATTAAATATTTGTTCAACTTTCTATTTAATGAAATACATTTATAGTTTAACTATGACACGCTAAAGCCAATAGTGTCAATTTACTGTTACAAATAAAATGATTTAAGCAGAAATTACCTACTTTTATATTGGCCCATTTTACCTGAATGTTGTGCTGTGGCTCAAGAAGGTACGTGCTGAAACCAATGCTAATTTATAAAAATATCATTAGATCTCATTCATAGCTTATTTGATGGTATTATAAGTAATTTACCAAAACATGGACCATTTTAGCTGACTTCACCCCTGTTTTTCTTTTATTTTTTACAGTAATCATTAAAACATATTTTATGAGTTGATTTATGATCTCTAAAGGTGACAAATATAATATAATTATTATATAATTTAATTCGTATAAAGCATGCCACCTATTTTTTATTTATCATGGTTTACACTTGCTATTAATCTCAGTTACTTTTCCCCAATTAAAATGTTCTCGTAATTTACTCACTTTCAAGTTGTTCCAAACCTGTTTGACTATTTATTCTGTCTAACACAAAAGAAGATATTTTTTCCTCTTCTTTGTTTTTCTTCTTCTTTTTCCATTCTAAATCATTAAATAATAAACTAGACCATATTTATTATTTATGTCTATGGTCTTCACTCCCTGCTATACAGAACTTATGCTGACACCTGGTGGTGTGGATGCAGCATCACCCAACGAAGCGTAATCATCAATCCTCTTCATGGAAAATAAATCACCTTTCATTAGGTTACTGATATGAAGGGACCCTTACGAAAAATAATTGTATTCAGGTGTGTTGTTAGTATACTTTCTTTTAAACTAAAAATAAGAAAGTATACTTTCTACTTTTTATATAGGCTATCCTACTTCACAGAAATATACAAAAATTGCACATAAGTATACTTGACTTATACTGACAGAAATGTCCTAGTATATTTGAACTATACATGTACTTAATATTTTGATTGAGATATTTTCTACTTAAAAGTATAATTAAGTATTCTAAGTATACTTGCCATGTACTGTAGTTGTAGGCCATTTAATCTTTTGATTGAGTAGCCTATTAATACTTTTTCACAGTTTTACACTGTCTTGTAAACCTACATATTTTAAAAGATTTATAAGGAAAACAGATTTGTTCATAATTCTGAGAATCTGAATTTTTGTGTAGGCTAGTTCACTGGTCTACTGATCACTGATCTGTTTTCTTTAGTGTTATGTCTATTTCTACTGATTCTTATAGTTATGAATGGATTATACCCATCAACTGGATGAAGGCAGGGGTGGAGCAGTCACGCTTTTGGCTCTTGGAAAAAACTGGTATGAACAAAAATAATTAGCCAATTATTTTGTTTTTATGGTGGCATTTTGTTCTTTTACCAGGCTCTGAATGGGACAAACTCACTATTTTGACCTATATAACATAATAAATGACCTAAAATAATAATCTATTCGTAGGCTAAAGCAAATATAAAATGGGTGTCTGAAAACCAATGAGAAATCACAGACTGGCTGGTGGCTGAATCTGCTTAAAAATATATGACACTGTATATATAGTATACACTGTATTATATATATATAAAATTATATACATATATTTAAAATGATATACATATTATGATATATAAAAAACATAAAACATTTTTGGTCAACCAAAAAGCATAACCAGGTGGACTGTGTATACTGACAAAAAAATAAATAAAATACTTTTACAGTACTTCAATGTTTATCCAGTTAATTTGAATTAAAAGTAAAGTAAAGTAAAGTAAAACCTGTGCAGAACCACAAAGAGATTATCATATAGGCTATACTGCACATTCCTGTACCATGGAATACAAAAAGAATCTTAAATATTTCTACCAAGAGCCTTATGGACCTCATGTTTGCAACTATTCTTGCTTGTAAACATGTTGTATTTCATGCTTAAATTGTGTTATCCTCCTAGAGCAGAGACGACCACACTGTAAAGTTCTACAATACTGTAAAACAGTAGCATTGCCTGTGAACTTTGGTTGAGTTTGTAGCTAATGCCTGAATAATGACTTCATGCTTGTGCGGACAGGTGACAACAGCGCATGTGTGGTTTAACGCTCAAATAGAATGGAATGAGGAAAATGAATTATGCTTGCTGGCATTTAGACAGGAAACTAAAGACTAATTTCTTTCGTATTCGACGGCAACACTCGATAAACAACGTATAAGTTGTTACATTTTGAGAGATACTAGTTTAAAAATGTTCACATCATTTTCTAAAACATGAGAGACTGAAACAATGCTGGGAATATGGATAGATATTCTCGTGTTGTACTTTTACCTCCAACATTTGCTTCAAATGGTAAGTTTCAAAAGGTTATGAATTGTTAAAACGTAGGCATAATGCTATTCAATTAATTAAATTCAAGATGTTATCCATGTTATCTCGCTACTGATCTTCATAGAGCATTACTCATGTATGCTGAAAGCTTGAGAAGTCATATCATTCAAGAACCATGTTTTAAACTATATTCTAGATGGAGTAGATGGAGAAATAGATAGAAAATCACTATGTTAAAACAACAACCACCATGTTGTGTTTCAGGTTCTCACTCTTTGTGGTTGTTTTCAACTTACATTCAGGGAGAAACACAATTTCCTGAATTTAGTTACACAACAACTTTGGATGACATCACAGTTGGATACTATAAGTCAGGGACGTATTTTCCAAGAGGGAATACGACGAATGAGGATGATGTGGTTAATTCAGATTACATAAAGGATATAAGTGACTACATGTATAACTCCTTTTTGAGAAGAGCTGCACTGTTAAGGCAAGACAGCCAAAATGACAGTAAGTATCCTCACACGAATACACATAATGACGTGAGCCAATGACGTGACGCAATTCTTTTGTCTTGCTGTATTAATCAAATTATACATACAATCTATGATAAGCAAATTTAGAATTTCTTAAAATGTATTTTAATATATTTGGAGGCGTAAAGTTGATTTGTGATTATTTAACCTTTCCTTGAAAAGACTAGGCCAGTCTATGACAATCTTCTCCCTCATTTCCCTCAAAGGTCTTGATGTTTATCAGACACTGGTTGTGTGTGCGATGCTGGACCTCAACAATTCTGGAAAGATGCTGACAAAAGATGCGGCCAGAGGCTGCACCACAGATGAGATCTGTTATTTTAACAACAAGTTTACTTATAAAGTGATTTTAAATATTTCACAAGATATGCTCAAACCTCACCTGGAAGAATTCAAACTCAAATATATGAAGTTCTATCAATAGTTTGTATTAGTACCCTCAAGTATTACCTACAAAAGAGACTGTGAATGAAGTTAATAGAAAGGGTAAGTACTCAAGGCCGCTTCTTATGACAAACATTTTAGCTGATGTAAACTGCGTTAAAAGTGCCTGTTTTATAAGTTTCTGTTTTATGATGACCATGGAATTCTTTTTATATCTGCCATTATAAAGTCCATATGTTTAAACAAAACCTAGCAGGCTCTGAAATAATCTTCTTAGTGTCAACCTAAAATCTTCACATTAACAAGTCAAAAGTTCTTTGATGTGGAGTAAAATAACCTCTCTTTTTTTGTTTCCACAGCAGCACCAAAAATCAGATTTATTCAGAAAGCAAACTCAGATTCTGGAGGGTTTCGTGTGAGTTGTTTGGCAACAGGATTTTACCCTCGTCACATCAACCTGACCCTGTTCAGAGATGGACAGCCTGTATCTGATCATGAGATCACTGGAGGAGATCTGCTGCCCAATGGTGACGGGACGTACCAGATGAGGAAGAGTCTGGAGATCAGTGCAGACAAACACAAATACAGCTGCTCTGCCACACACCTCAGTCTGGACAACAAACTGATCATTGAGTTAGGTAATGAGCTTTTACAGAAATAGAAAGTATCAGATAAAATGTTTTGATCTTATTCTAAATGCTTCCTCTTATAGAAGATGAACCTTCCAGACGTCACATAGAAGTTGCTGTTGCTGTCCTGATGTTGGTGATATGTGTGATGTGTGATTGTGGCAGTCATAAGGATTAGAAGGTCAAGAAGTAGGCCAACTTAATGTTCTGGTATGTTTTCCTTCAAGATAAAATGTGATCTATTTGAATATTTACAAGATCACTTTATGTATAATGGAATATTTGTGACAAATACTAAAATACCACAGTTTTCTGGAGCGTGATAAAATTACTACAAACCTCATTTTGACTTTTATACAAATTATTATAACTGTAAAATCCTCAGAATGGAATAACAGCTAGATTATTGTCTTATATATTAAATCACCTTTATATCCATTTACAGATGAAAATAATGTTATATAGCCTAGATATCTGAAGATATCCATCCATTTGAATGAGGATCAAACCATCACATCTTCTGTTTTATTCATTCAGAAATGGAGGAATAATAATCTGAGATTTCTTTACACCATCTGAGCCAATGCAATATTTGCTTTTAATAAACTGTGAGATTTACAATTGAGATTTATATTCTTAGATGGGAGAATAACACTGAATTAACAGCTGATTGTTTCTCTGTATTATTTTTTTATGTTTACAAAGAATTTAAATGTATTTATAGACAACTTTCTTGTCAAGAGGGCATAGTTTCTATATCAAGTATCTTTTTATGGTGTTGTAACCTATAGTGTGCTAAGTAATTCACAGGATACAGGTTTGTTAATGGATTTATATTTTACAAACACAAAACCAAAAACAGAATGGCATAGCCTCATCCATACTCCAAGATGTGGGAAATCCCAAAACAGAGGTTTCAATATACACACAGACCATTACACTGTATGTAGTTTATTGTTATGTTGCTGGGTCTAATATTGTTTTTGTGCAATCATACTAGATTGTGCTTGCTGATTTGAATAGGAGTTTTCATTTGAGAATCTGTCTGGCTATATATACAGTATGTGTGTGCCTGTTTCATATGCCTGTTCCTGTTTTTTGTATTTTTATTGATTGCTTGTATGAGAAACAAGGCCATTGGATGACGGGTGTACTGAGAGTGCAAATATTTATACATTAAAGATTTTGGTATTTGGTTTAATCTTTGGTTTAATTATTGTAACGTTTGAGGTGATAATCAACTGACCAATTCAATTAATTTATCAATTTAAAAGTGAGCAATCTGAGAACATGACAAATGTCCCAAAACACAACCTGTTTGCACATACATCCATCTGAAATGTGACATATAGTCTGACTAATAATAAGTCAATATTAAGAATTACAATGTGTAGCTTATACACTTTAAAAATACTAGTGTGCATGTAATAAATACGGATGTGCTTGTTAGCAAATATAGGCTACATTAAAGACTTTGGTCTTTTGTTTTATGCAATCTTTTATCACATATTAAAACATTATTTTAGTAATCTCACATGTGTTTCACACAGAGCCATATCCTCAGACACCATGTTAATCAATTATTTTGTATACATTATTTGTATACATATTGTTTTTAAAATATCATTGCAAATGTCTGCACTCACTGCTGTTCCTTCCACGGCATGTTGTCACCTAGTCTATATTTCGATTTATGATCAAATCAAGTAAGATTGTGCAGAAGTTCATATAATTTCCTTCTTTTTAATGGGCATATTTTTAGATTTATTGCATCATTGTCATCTTTCTGGAGTATATGAATGTAAAAATATGTTTGGCAAATTTTTATGCTGGTTTTAAATTATTTTGAGTCATATTGAGGACCCCTTAGAAGTTTGCAGAGGCCCCGGCCCCCTTAGTTGAGAACAACTGTAGTTAATGGCTCATATTTACTGTAAAACATCTGACAGTCAACCTGCTCTGATTGTTTAATGGAGCATCTTCTACATTACACAGACAAATTCTTTACTTTTAAAATACTTTCATGTTTATCAATTTATTTTTTTTGTTCTGTAATAAAATAAATAAACATTGCGAGTAAAGCAGTCTATGATGAACCAATGCACATCCCAAATGATCTGCAAATTTACTACTGACTCTCCTGATTCGTTCATTTAAGTGTCTTTAAATATTATACTTTTTAACAGCCAAAACACATCCCCGAACACATCCACCTACGCAATCTTTCCTTTGTCACGTGACAGATGCAATGAACGGATCGTGCATGAATGACCCATCACACTAGCCTACCATCACCCCTGTTCAAATTTAAAGGGGTGGTATAATGCCCTTTTCACAAGATGTAAAATAAGTCCTCAGAGTGTGTATGTGAAGTTTTAGCTCAAAATACCCCACAGATATTCTTATATAGCATGTTAAAATTGTCACTTTTTGAGGGTGAGCAAAAACGCACGTTTTTTTGTATCTGTCCCTTTAAATGCAAATGACCTGCTGCTCCCAGCACAGAGGGTGGAGCTACAACAGCTTGTGTCCTGAAAATTTCAATATGTTTAGCCTTTTATGTTCAACCAGATTCAGAGAAAGATGGAGAGACTCAAGAAGAAGTGACAACATTTCTGAATGGTTAGTTGATGAATTTATGCATCTTATCTTCTAGTCATTGATTAGCATATTCTGTCTTGATAATCTATAAATCGTGTTCCTGGGGACGGGGTTTATGGTTAGTGATGTCACTAACCCGGGAGGAATGTTGTGTAGTCCCTACCAGACGTTTGTTGTAGTCCTTAAAAAACGATTTCTTTAAAAGAAAATATCTCCCTTTGCTTTGAACTTTGTGCGTCGTAACTTTGCAGATGTTGTTTATGCTGAAACAGCAACATTACACACTAACTAAAGTTAGAAAAGTGAAATCATAATCAATCACCCCTTTAATGGAAAAACTAAACATAGGCTGAGATGCAGCCATAAGGGCACTGTGGGTTCAATTATTCTTTGTGCATTGTAGGAAAGCATGTTTCTGGCTTGTGTGAATGTGGGAGTCTTGAGACAGTAGGGCATGTTTTCCTATAATGCAGAAAGTATAGGGCAGAATTAAATATATTCTTTGTTAAATTGGCAGGACTTGGAGTTTAGGCTTTTTCTGTTTTATCTTTGTTTGGACACTGACGAGCATAAACTGATCTCCAAGGCAGTTTTTCAGTTCTTGCACGACACAGGACTGTTTGCAAGAATTTAGTTCAAGCTTTGACCTGTGGAGGGCAGTAATACGCTCAGCAGCGTCTACACTGCCGGAATCCTACAAGAAGAAGAAGAAGACGCAGCCATGTTCTAACTTGGTACCTGTGCAGGTAGCCTAAATTTTTGCAAAATATTTGAAGACTAAAATCATGCAGTGCAAATGGACACAATCGTATGTCGTTTTTTTACTCACACTTTCACTTCCATCTGCTTCATATGGTAAGTTGTTTACGTTTTTAAATATTAGTAGAATTTTAAAACCTAGTTGTTGCCATAAAAAAGATATGGCAGAACAAATATTTAATAATAGCAAGTACATTTCTTACTAAATTATTATTTATTATTATTTATTTATTGTTATTTTTTCATCTCTGTTTTTCTAAAACAAGAAAGATCACTAGCCAGATATAAATCCCAGTTGAGGTGGTGGGGCATTCTGTTACAGTGTGCCACGCTATTAGAACTATGCTATTCTTTGATGTTATTAACATATAACTTTAATGAATTCTATTGGCAAACCATGAGAGAGAGGCGACTGCGAGTAAAGAGTTGAGTTCAATATTCAGAAATTATTATTTCATGAAATGCAAAGCATTCTGGCCCGTCTTTTTGTCTCTTGTTCCATGAGAGCGGTGTGTGGGTGGGGTGTGTTGTGTTCAGCTTTGTGTTTTTCTGAATGTCTGAATGCTTTTCTTCATCTATTTGCTTTTCCTCACACTATTTTGAACTATGTTGTATAGCTGTATTTGCAGTGTGTTCATTGTCAAACTCCAAAAGTTTATTTTAATTATTAAAAACGGCATTATTTTATTTGAAAAAATAAAATAATTGTATTTTATTTACAAAATAATTTTGTTTGTCTAGTATATTTTTTTGATTAGATCAGACAACATCTTAAGCTGTCATATGGTCGTTACAATGTGCCCCTCATGTTACAGTGTACCCTATGGGCATGTTATCACTGTTCACTCATTAGCTTGTTTCATTAATACAGTGTATACTTTTTTTCTTTATTTATGAAGGTAAAAATTTTGCCATAAAAAAATCGCACGCGCAGGGTAAGATTTATGAAAGTGTACATAAGATTGTAAGCGTAAATTAAATTGCATTAGCATGAAGCTGTAGTTTCACAATACATGAATTACACTTATGAATAACAGTAAAATGATGCAAATATTTTTTATTACGCTTGAAAGGCGATTTACACCTTCACAAATCTTCTTGCGCATGCAAATTAAATTTATATTGTCTTATGTACACTTTCACAGATCTTACCCTGCACATGCGATTCTTTATGTCATCATTCTATCTTCATAAAATAAAGAAAAAAGTATACACTGTATTAATGAAGCGAGACCACATATTTGTACTAAACGTGTGAAATTAATGTGTAAAAAAAAAAAAAAAAAACCTGAACCCCAAGTGGATTTATACAAACTGAGAAAGTCAAAAAGTGGTTGTGCCCCACTCTCCCCTACTCTTATCATTTTCATTCTGAATGAAAGTACAAGTCATTGCCAAGATTCCAAGGCTTATGTTTTAAATTAAAAATAAATAGGATGAAGCTTAAAAGTTTTATTGTATACAGTCTCATAGCCTACTATGGTAGAAATCAATCAGTCAAGAATCAATAATGAATAATTATCCATTGTAATCACCAGTAATCAATTTGTTTTTCAGGTTCTCATTCTTTGTGGTTGCTTTCAACTTACATTCGTGAAAAAACACAATTTCCTAAATTTAGTAGCACAACAACTTTGGATGACATCACAGTTGGATACTATGATTCAAATACATATATTCCAAGAGGGAATACGACGAATGAGGATGATGTGATTGATTCAGTTTACATTAAGGGTATAAGTGACTACATGTATAACTCCTTTTTGAGAAGATCAGAACTGTTAAGCCAAAATGACAGTAAGTATCTGGCTCAATGACATCTATTAATCTATTTAAAAATGCACAAAATGCTATTCATACTGTACATATTCAATTGCTTAAACAACTTTTTGATGAGCATATTTTTAATGTTTGATTTTAAATTTTTAGTTTTTTAGGTGAAATCATTTGTGGTATCAGAATTAAAAGTATAACTTTATAATAATTTCTGCAAAGTCTTCTTTGTTTCTTTATTAAAAATATAAAAAATATTAATATGCTTCTAATATTTTTAAAACATTGTCTGAAAAATAAAATGTAATGTGGTAGAGCTGTGTTTATGATCACTACGATATAGTGGGTTTCATTTTGCATTTACAGTGACCGTAAAGTATGAATGGGTGAGTTATGTGATATTTAGGATATGGTCATTGGGCTACTTTTGGGTTATTTTTGGTTGGCCATTAGGCTATTTTGTTAAGCTGGCCTGGCAACCCTGCAACAAGATCACATGGCGATAATAATAATAGCATGTGGTTATTTACAATGACACTTTTAGAGTTATCAAATTTATTTTTTCTTATAAATGGTTTGCTAAACAATGAGTGTAAGATGAAGGAGGCCAATCCATGACAATCTCCCATAACAGTTCTCCCTCATATTTCCCTCACAGGTCTTGATGTTTATCAGACACTGGTTGTGTGTGAGCTGCTGGACTCCGACAAGCCTGGAAAGATGATTGTTGCAGATGCTGCCAGAGGCTCCACCACAGATGAACTGCGTTACATCAACAACACATTTACTTATACTGTGACTGTAAATATTAAACAAGAACTGATCAAACCTGACCTGGAAGAATTTAAGCAGGAATTTGAAAAGACCTTTTACCCAGTTTGTATAAAAACTCTCAAGAATTACCTCAAAAAGAGAAGAGATCAAATGAACAGAAAAAGTACGTACTCAAGGGCACATCTTAATTCCCTAAATTTGTTTTATGAAAACAAATGTAACTGTTTAGAGTTAATCTTCAGGATTAAAAATAAACCCATGTATTTATACATGTAAAACTTTCTCTGATGTTCTCGTTTATTTTTTTTCCTCCTCCTCCTACAGAAAAGCCCAATATCACACTCACACAAAAAGCAAACTCAGATTCTGGAGGGTCTCGTGTGAGTTGTTTGGCAACAGGATTTTACCCTCGTCACATCAACCTGACCCTGTTCAGAGATGGACAGCCTGTATCTGATCATGAGATCACTGGAGGAGATCTGCTGCCCAATGGTGACGGGACGTACCAGATGAGGAAGAGTCTGGAGATCAGTGCAGACAAACACAAATACAGCTGCTCTGTTACACACCTCAGTCTGGACAACAAACTGATCATTGAGTTAGGTAATGAGCTTTTACAGAAATAGAAAGTATCAGATAAAATCTTTACATTTTGATCTTATTCTAAATGCTTCCTCTTTTAGAAGATGAACCTTCCAGACGTCACATAGGAGTTGTTGTTGCTGTCCTGCTGTTGGTATGTGTGATATCTGTGATTTTGGCAGTTGTTTGCATGAAAAGGCAGACGGGAAGACAGAGACTATAGAGGTAGTCCCAACTTAATGATGTAGTATGTTTTTCTTAAAATATGAAAATATGATCCATTTGAATTTTTACAAAATAACTTTAAATGGAATATATTTGTGCCACGTGCATCTGTTGTAGAGGTGTAACGATATACAAATTTCTTGATGCGATACTTAACATAGCATTGTTAGTCAAATTCAAAATACTGCAATGCTTCAGTGTTTTTGGCATTTATTGCTGTTGTTGGTTTGATGAAAACCAAAATGTCTAATGTGTGTTGGGAGGATTTTCTTGTTCTGGCTTAGACCTCTCAAATTGTCTTATTTTATTGTTTATTTTATCATTCCATTTTATTGAATTTTAAAGTATACCGTACACTTGTCTACCATACTGAAGATGTCAAAAGACAGTATTAAACTATCAGCAGTATCAAACAATACGATACAATCTTTTTTTTATTGTTATACCACCTATGTCTTATTTACATAGGCTATTACAGATTACAACTGTAAATGTAGTACAACTGTAATAATTGTTGTCTAGTGGGGTGAAATTAATCCAGGTACGCTGAGCCAGATTTTCACACAAGTAGCACAATTTACCTTGATTCACTTTATACTTTTTGTGCAGTCTAATTCTTTGTCTATTTTATCAAAAGTATACTATGTCTGCACTTTAGTTTTCTGGAGAAAACACACTTACATTTTTCTCCATTGATACAATGCCAATAATCCACTGATCTAAATAATTTCAGTGCTATTAACCAATATTTTTAAATCTTTTAATATGATTGAACGAGCCACAGGATATTGCTATGCACAGGAGTTGTGTATATATTAAATCATATTTATGTAATTTTACATATTCATCTTGTTTTCTTTGGATTGGAAATTACATTTGAGAATCTGTCTGTCTACATTTCATACTTGATGTTAATCAGTTTAAACCATGTTTCCAATTCAGAAAAGATTTGTTGGTTGTTTATTTATCTGATTTATAAGTATAGTGACATTTAAGCCTTGTTCAGACTGTCAGTGTCAAGTGTGAATGGCAAAAAAATCAAATGGAATGGAAATGGAAATGGAAATCCATTTCAGTCTGACCGCTCTGATTGGCTTTTAAAATATAAAATTTACTTATCCAATCTGTCATGTATTAATGACACAGCAAAACAGCTGTTCTCCCGTTATAGACTGTGACAGGGGGACATCACAAAGTAGAAGTTAAGGTCGCTCATGCGCAATAGAATGCCGTTGCCTATTGACTTTTGTCTGAATACTGTTGTTTTTGCTGTGTTCACTTGTTTAGCTAACAGATATTATAAAAAATATGATGGTATAGCTGTTCAGATTGTTTGTAAATAAAACATTTACATCAAATATTGCCTATTTGTGCCTTTTTATCTATTTATTTCTAGCAGGGGCGGACTTAGTGATTTGGCGGCCCTAATCACTTCCAGGTATAGGGCCCCAACAGTCAAACTTTGAACTCAAAACACTCTTTTTCTATATATAGCCTACTTTTTTTCTATTCTGTTTTTTTTTTTTTTCTACATTTGTAGATAAACTGCATGTTAAAACTATTTGAAACCTGGAACTTTTATTTTCTCAATGTAAAATTAAATACATAAAAAAAATTAAAAAAACTAAATTCACAAACAAACTATTTACAGTTAATTAACCATATTTGCGATTACTCTTTCAATTAATGCGTGACTATTTCAATTAATTTCTGTAACCCGGAACTTTTGTATTTTCTCAATGTAAAAAAAAGAAAAAATTATTCACAAATAAAAGAAAAAAATTACAAACTCAAAGTTCATTATCTGACCGGTGTTTCGGGCAGAAAGCAGGATCGTCACTTATTAAAACTCCTGTGCTATTCGCGTCTGTGTGCTGTTCATGTTCACAGGCTACACTCACCGGCACATTGCCTATGTTTATATGCACACCTTTTGTTTCAGTCGGACTGAATTCATTCCGAATGATGAATCCGAACATAGTGTTTACATGAAAACTAAATAAAGTGATTGTGTGTATATGTACATATTTATAGTATGGAGGTAAAATAATGACAAATGTTTCTAAACAAAAAAAGCTTGAATTGCTAGGCCTACTTGAAAAAAATATGCATTGCATTACCGTGCTTGCATTTAATGCATTGTCTTTTTAGGGCTTGCATTTTTATGGGCTGAAATTCAACATGGTTGTATATATTATTTAAAACGTGAATATTTCAATGCAAAACATTTCAAGTCAGGTCAAGTCACCATCATTTATATAGCGCTTTTAACAATATGAATTATTTCAAAGCAGCTTTACAGAGATAATAGGAAATTACCATGGCAGATTGTCTAGGCCTTACAACAGTTCTAGGATAAAGTTATTTTTCAGCTAAAGTTAGTTTTGTTTGATTGATTCACTTCTGTTGCGAAGATCATTAGTTATAAGCTTAGGGCCATACAACACCGTTCTAACAGGATAACCCTTAAAGCGCTCCGGCCGCCCATCCGCACAAAACAGTGCTTGGTGTCTCGAGAACCAGGCGCTACTGTCAAACTGGGACACCTTTATTGGCAAACTGGGACACTTCAAACACATTAAATTGTTATTCAAATGTAGGCCCAATGAATTAAGTACACAATAACAATATAAACAACAACAACAAAAATAATAAAAATCACTTTTTTTTAAGGAGGGGTGCAGGTACAGCAGATTGACAACATTACTGATGTTGCTGTTGGTCAAGGCCACGAACTCATTTAACTTATCCAAAACGAAATGGTTCTGAGTGAGAGGACATCTGTAGAGGATGTAGGCTACTGTCATCAACTTGCCGCGCGAGCGTCACGTTCCAACACGAACACGCCCCATAGCATAATCCCACCCTTGACACTGATTGACAGGTTTGCGTGTAAGGCATCGGAAATGGAAATACTAGGGAATTGCGATTTCATTTGAGTTTTGGCTGGCTACATACGCGACGCCAAGAAAGTGAAAAAGCAGACGTGGTAATTGAAATTGCTATTTAAATATGACAGGGTCAAGACTCGTAAGATATGGGAAATACAGTTGCAAACGGACTTTGCATTTCCATTTTAAATGTGGCAGTCACTGTGCGTTCGCTTAAAGCAGGGCTCAGTAGTTTCGGGATTTCTTCGCTGTATTCTCGCTTTTTGCTCGCAGGTTTCTCACTAGAGCTCCCCCCACAGCTTCGGAATAGGTATTTGACAACACTGTTGTAAAAACTCGTTGGCGATTCTCAGACACCAGAGGCTTGTAGATCAACGACATCAAAGCAGATCGGACAATCTTTAAAACGTCTTCTTCATTCGGGTTCGAACAGCGTGAGGGAGCGCAATAATGATGACAGTATTTTAGCAGATTTATTTTGGCCGTAAAGCAATTGTTTACATCGCGAGACCTGATATCACGCGATACTTCCTGACGCGGCAGCCGGCGGCCCGCCGGCTCAAAGTTGCAAGTGCGGATTTTCCGCTCACGGGCACCAGGGGGGTGCGAAACGACCACCATTCAACCCGAAATAAGTAATATAATCATTCCAATGACTCCGAAGCTGTTCAGTTAAGGTAAAAAAAAGTTACTTAGATCACCTTTAAACGAAAATGCAAACGGTAATCCGCGATTTGCAGTTGCGTTTGTATTGTCACATTTTATGCGTCCACAATTTGAAAACGCAATTGCAAATACAATTTGCAATTTCATCAACTTCAACTGTCATCAACTTGATTGTAAATATACAATAATATACAATATACAATAATATTGTAATATAACAAATACAATTTGCAATTTCTTTTGAATAATGTCCGGAATATCATTCCATAGGCTGGAATTTTGAGATCGCAATAGACGTGAAGGACTATAATGCGTTAAGAGTTTGCTCAAGTACTGCAGAGCTTAACCATTTACTGCTTTGTAAGTGATCAGCAATATTTTAAAATGTATACGATGTTTAATAGGGAGCCAATGCCGTGTTGACAGAACGGGGCTAATATGGTCATACTTCCTGGTTCTGGTAAAAACTCACGCTGCTGCATTTTGGACCAGCTGTAGTTTGTTTATTAAGGCAACCACCCATAATAGCATTACAATAATCTAGCCTTGATGTCATGAACGCATGAACTAATTGTTCTGCATTTTTTATTGAGTGCATATGACGTATTTTAGATATATTTTTAAGATGAAAAGATACTAAAAGATACTATTTTACAGATACTAGACACTTGACTTTCAAATGAAATATTGGTATCAAAGAGCAAACCCAGGTTTCTAACTGACGACGAAGACTTGACAGAGCAGCCATCAAGTGTTAGACAGTATTCTAGGTTATTACGTGAGGAAGTTTTTGGTCCAAAGATCAGAATCTCTGTTTTTTCAGAATTTAGTAGTAGGAAGTTGCTAGTCATCCAGTTTTTTATATCAGCTATGCATTCCGTTAATTTTGTGAATTGGCAAGTTTCGTCAGGGTGTGAAGAAATATAGAGCTGCGTATCATTAGCATAACAGTGAAAACTAATGCCATGCTTCCTAATCATTTCTCCCAAGGGTAGCTTGTACAAAGTGAACAGCAACGGTCCTAGTACTGAACCTTGTGGTACACCATACTGAACTTTTGATCGATAAGACATCTCTTCATTTACTGCTACAAACTGATAACGTCAGATAAGTATTATTTAAACCATGCTAACGCAATTCCACTAATGCCAACATAATTTCCGAGTCTATTTAAAAGAATGTTGTGGTTGATAGTGTCAAATGCAGCACTAACTAAAACTAAGTAGTGCAACTAAGAATTGAGTTGCACTACCCTAGACTTAACATTCATACCAGTTCGGACTTGAAGTTTGGGTTTGCCAGTTTTTCTTCCATGATTTCCACATCCCTAACATCCCTCTGGGGTAGAAGAGACGGTGTTGCCAATGTTGCAACGCTGTTGTAGAAGCGTTTGTAGCATCCTCCCTTGGAATTTTTTTTTCTCTTTCATCTCCTTAAGGAGTGTTAAACACAGTATTGCTAAACACTGTTACAAAGACCACAATCTCACACAAAAAGCCAAGAGTCAAACTGCCCAACCAAAGGAAATGCTCATCACCAAAATGGTGATGACCAAATTATTTTTGGTCTATATTTACTATTAAAAAAAAATCAACATCTAAATCTGTTAATTATTAAGAACTTCTGTTTCTTATAGACACAAAATGTTGAACTGGCTCAACTACAAAAGATTTGTTACAGAATAGCTGCATCTCTCCAGAAAACAAATAATGTCAAGGTGACTCAATTAAATGTTTTTTTGTATCACAGACAACTTATTTTCAGTTCGTATAATTTTTTTTTTACAGTGTGGAGGTGATGCCCTGAGGGTGGATAGAGGTGTAGGTATGATGGGGCTGCCGGTCCAATTGTCATCATCCTCATCCTCACTGGACAAAATCACTCGCCTAGAAATTTATAATATACAAGCACAATAAATGAGTTAAAGCATTTTAAAAACAGTTGGTTAAAAAAGTATACATTTTGGACAACAGGTGATACCACTATACACAGGGTTCGTACACATTTCCACCAGAGAATTTCCATGACTGATGTATATACAGTATGACTACACTCTGGATACCAGAGAGACCCTCACATGGATCCTTAACATCTGTTCCAACACCCCATGACCCCTTCAGGCATGCACACATCCATTTGTATACATCTCTTTTCCCCCCTTAACATGTGATTGTTACTGTTACTAGGCTAATTGATTACATTTAATATTATTTATTGGTTAATCGTATATCTGTTGTCTACCTCCCTCGTTTTGACAGCTTTGAGCCAAATACACTTAATAAAACTCCCACAAAACTTGTCCTTCCTGTGTCATTGGGAAATTCAAATTTTCATCATCAATTTAGTAGTAGTAATTCAAATAGCCTCACCTCTTTTTGCTCTTCCCCCTTCCCGTATTCTCTGTAGAATCAGACTCGGTTGGTACATCTGTGTTCTGTTCATACTCGACTAATTTTGTGTGGGCAATTTCATACGTTGCTGTGGGAGGCAGACAAATGAGTGGGAATTAGTTTCATTCAGAGCAAATTTAAACCGAATCAACAGTGAACTCATCATGTCAGATAATATCATACACATGGACACATTACCGACTTTTCTCTTGACAGTCAACTTGTATGTCGCCCAGTCAGTGTGAGGGTCCTATTGCTCTATGACCGCCATGTTCTTTGCCATGTTCATCCTTGCTGGTGGCCAGTAGCATTCATCCTCCTCAGGCCCGATAGACCATTTGGTCGGTATAACTGTCAATCCTCCACCATTTATAAATTCACCTATCGCGAAAGGTAACATGCTTAAAGAAAAACAAATACATACATAAAAATACATAAAAATACATAAATTCATAATTAAAACAAAAAATAAAAAACAAAACAAAAAACAAATAAATAGCACACTAGTGCAGGAGTGGCAATGCCAAGTATCCAGTCTTGAGTGGCAACAACACCATTTTTGTTTTTAACTCCTCCACAGGTAACAGCTGCAAGTTTTCAGATAAATTGAAAACAAAAAGAATTCCAATTCCATTCCAGTCCATTGGATAGTTGAAAAAGGATTTGGCAGTTTCAAAGAAATTACACAGGACTTTAACAGTTCCAGAATGTGACAAAATGTTCCGCACAATAAGAATCCTTCCCCCTACAGAAAAACAGTCATCGCCACGAGAGGAGGAGATCAGTGTCTGTCCATCATTGTAACGCCTGTATTGTTCCCATGTTGCAATTGAATTAATCATTGGTCCAGAAAAGTGGAGCTGTTTAAGTGGGCTGAAAACTGATGTGGTCTTTTGGCTTGCCACTTTCTGCTTCTCATGGATCCTCCTGACGAGTTGTTGGACAGGGTTTTGAGGCCGAAGTTTTTTCAGTTTACCAAAAAATGTCTCAAAAGGAAAAGCTGAAACACTATCCAACGGGCTGAATTTTCGTGCATCTAGAGCTAGGTAGATCAATGAATGCATGTTATAGCTGACAAATTCAGTGCCATAAATTGCAGCAAAATCTGTTACAAAGAGTTTCAAAATCTCCTCAGCATAGTCACAATTGTCAGGAGAACATAAGGCAGGACTCGGAAGAATTCTCATAGATACCGATAGAAGTAAAAAGCTTCTGTTCATTCTACTGGGTATATTATTGAGGAGAACAACAGGGCCAGTGTAAAGCAAAAATAGCCGAAGCTCTGTAGCTTTCCATGTGCTGAGTTCAAACAAGGATCGTGGTTTCCTTGCAAAATGGCTAGGTAAATATTGCCTGATAGAAACCATATATGCTGACATTACAAGAAAAAACTTCATAGACTGCCTGCATTTCAGCGGCCCCTTCAACCAAAGAAATATTAACTTGCGCATTGTCCCCAAGCACACAAGGTGCATAATCTAACACAAAACTGGTAACTAAACCTATACCCAGATCATTTAGGGGGGAGGCTGACAGTTGGTGCTGTTGATAGCTTTGCCTACCACATTGCTCATCTGTCCTGAGCTCTGCTGATATTTCAGGATACCTTCCCATTAATGTACTGGCCTTTTTGAGTGCACCTCTCACACCCAATAGCCTGTATGGCCTTTGAAGCATTTAAGAAAGGCACGAGCAGGTGCATCACAAATAAAAGCTTCGGGTAATAGTACCCTGAAATGTATACCATTGTACACAATACCACTCTGAGAAATGGCTTTCATATCTACAATGAATTCTTGTAAATACTCTTGCACATTTGCCGGTTTGGACGCACCTGAGTACACTCCAATTACAAACACACTACACCCTGCAATTTCCTTAATCATACCCAGAATAGGCCACAGACTCATACTGGAGCTACGGAATAAGGGCAATCCATCGATGTTAATTTGAAGTGTGAGAGTATCAGTCACATTTGCTAAATGTCCTAAAGATGTTAGTTCAGCTATGAGAGCATTTTCGATTCCAAAGTGGTAGTAGGACCCCCCAGCCATATTCGCCACATTGCAAGATCTGTCAGTGGACATAAGAGTTCTGCCATCCATTGGGATATCAAGGCCCTTCCTCCTTAGGATTTTAAGAAGTGCAGACAGCGCTGTTTGTGGTATGTTGAATTCTGCAAGCCCACGTATATCATCATCATTATCTTCCAAGTCAGAACATTCATCTCCATGCAAATCACAGTCACTATCACAACCAGGCATATCACCTGGCACCCAGTTTTCAGGAAATGTTAAAATCATAAAAAAAATCTTTGAGGAATTTTCATCTTCTAAATCATTTGATGAATTCTCAAAACAGTTCTGATCACAAGCATTGTAGAAAGTGTCCGTGGAATCTTCGCTTTCAGTATACATCCAGTGGGTATTCCTTTTCAGAATCATATGCCAACAAATCATCAATCATAGACTCTTTTTCAAGGAGATGCAAATGTTCCTCCACTTTCGCTGATATTTTCCTCCTTTTAATTATTTCTGAACACAAAACACACACACACACACACAAAAGAGTTCCTTGTTTTTTTCTTCTTTTTATCCTTTATTTCCTTGGCATTCTATGTAAAGACGTTGATACAATTAGAAAGCATAACAGGGGCGTAAAACTGCCTGGGGCGTATATACCGGCTCCAGGTCTGCGGACTCCCCCTACTCATTCCCTCTGCGGGATCGCCAAGGAGATCTAAAAGTTGAACGCGCCCCCTGTCGAGCAAAAAATAAATAAAAAATAGACTGACAGAACAAAACATGCTGAGACCATAGACTGTAAAAATAAAAAGAAAAAAAAGTGAGATGCAGCCATATTCTAACTCGGTACATGTGCAGGCACATCGTGCAGAATATTTGAAGACTAAAAGCATGCAGTGCAAATGGACACAATCTTATGTCCTCGTTTTTTTACTTGCACTTTCACTTCCATCTTCAGATGGTAAGTTGTTTAGCCTACATTTTTAAATATTATTAGAATTTTAAAACCTAATCTATTTCAAGGAATGAATTTAAGATTAATGAAGATTATCGCGTATAATCTCCCTGACCTGAATAGGAGCGTTGTGCAGTAGCAGTTGTGGTAGAGCGAGGCACAACCTTGTTTTATACAGACACACCTGGTTAGTTGTAACACATGGTTTAAGGTTTCTATGCTAGCATGACAAAACGTTTGACCCATTTACTTGTTGCCATTTCAACACTATATGCATATTCAAATATGCATAAAAAAGGTATGGCAGAACAAATATTTAATAATAGCAAGTAGCCAACATTCCTTTTTAAGCTTAACATTTCTAAACCGAGAAAGATCAGCATTTTTTTTTATCTCTAATCTGTGATTTAGCAGTTTAGATAGTTCTTTAATGCTTCGCTAACAAGCAGGAGACACTAGCCAGATTTAAAGTTGAGGTGGGGGCACGTAATTCTGTTACAACGTGCCACGCTATTAGCAGGGACGTGCAGAGACTTCCTCAAGCCCAATTTATACTTCTGCATCGAACTCACGCCGTACGTCGTAGGCTGTGTGTAGCGCGCGTACCCTTCGCAGTACCCTGACGTGCACCTCTCCAAAAATGTAACAACGCGTCAACTCTACGCGGACGCAAGCGCTGTGATTGGTCTGCTAGGACCGCTCCCTCGGGTTTCACATGCTCCCTCTGCGCGCGTCAACGCGGACAACGACGCAGAAGTATAAATGAAAACCAACGCGTTGCCTACAGCGTAGAGGCTCCGGCGTAGGTCCGACGCAGAAGTATAAATCAGCCTTCAGGGGCAGGGGCTCAAATGTAAAAAAAGGGGAATATGCTCATAAAGGTTGCATTTATTTGATCAAAAATACAGAAAAAACAGTCATATTGTGAAATATTACTACAATTTAAAATAATGGTTTTCTATTTTAATATACTTTTTCAGGATTCTGAGTTAAAAAAAAAAGAAAAAAAAGAAAGAACAGCATTTGTTTAAAATAGAAATCAATACTTTTGTACCAATATACATACCGTTCAAAAGTTTGGTGTCAGTAATTTTCTTTCTTTCTGAATCCTGAAAAAAGCATCACAGGTTCCGAAAAAAAACATTAAGCAGCACAACTGTTTCCAACATTGATAATAAATCAGCATATTAGAATGATTTCTGAAGGATGAAGACTGGAGTAATTATACTGAATATTCAGATTTGCATCACAGAAATAAATGCAATTTTAAAGTATATTAAAATAGAAAACCACTATTTTAAATTGTAATACTTTTTCCTGCATTTTTGATCAAATAAATGCAGGCTTGATGTGCAATAAGAGACTTTTTTTTAAAAACATAAAAAAATATGAATGTGTCCAAATTTTTGACCGTCACACATATATATATATATATATATATATATACTATTGCTGCATAATACATTTTTTTTTTTTAAATAATAAAGTCCTTTCACGTCACCATTTCGCGTGTTGTTGTCAGCCTACACTTCACATAATAGGCCTGTAGGTGGCGCCTGGGCTTCATTCAACCACCTATGATAGTTTGATCAATGGTAAACGGTGCGTACAAGTGACTTGAATACTACTTACCATTAATGCTACTTTTGGTGCTGGTTTTGTGCAGTGCTTTGTAATCAATTAACATAATTGTTTCAACGACGCAGATTCAGATCGCTTCATACATGTAAATTTGTCTGTCCATGTAATTTCCAGACGATTTATGAATGACCGGAAAAATTACCGCTCCACTTCACATTGTCCAATGCAAATTGAACTTGTTGTGCCAGAGGATGATTGGTCGGTGTTAAACATGACAAACAGGCATCAATGAATTATGTAATATTTTAAAATATGTAATATGTGGATTTTCAATTGAATAGACACACTACCTTGAAAAAAAAGTTTGGTTAGGCCTAATTAAAAAAAAAAAAATGTTTGGTTTATTTTTAAGTACGGCCATATAGCCTACTCACTGAAAGAACCATAGTGTCTTCATAATCTTTTTTTTAATGAACAAGACCATATTTGTACTAGACGAAAAAAAAAAAAAAAAAAAAAAAACTCTGGACCTAAAGGTGAATTTACACAATCTGAGTTAATTCAAAAAGTGTTAAGTTGTGCCCTGCTCCCATATCATTTTCATGCTGATTGAAAGTGGAAGTCAATGCCAAGATTCCAAGGCTTATGTTTAAAAGTAAAAGTAAATATAGGATGTAGCTTAACATTTTTATATATACAGTCTCATATAGCCTATAGCCTATAGAAATCAAGAATCAAATAATCAATAATAAAATCAATAATCAACAATAATCCATTGTAATCACCAGTAATCAATTTGTTTTTCAGGTTCTCACTCTTTGTGGTTGCTTTCAACTTACATTCATGGAGAAACACAATTTCCTAAATTTAGTAGCACAACAACTTTGGATGACATCACAGTTGGATACTATGATTCAAAGACATATTTTCCAAGAGGGAATACGACGAATGAGGATGATGTGATGAATTCAGATTACATTAAGGATATAAGTGACTACATGTATGACTCCTTTTTGAGAAGAGCCGCACTGTTAAGGCAAGACAGCCAAAATGACAGTAAGTATCTGGCTCAATTACATCTATTAATCTATTTAAAAATGCATGAAATGCAATTCATACTGTACATATTCAATTGCTTAAATACATCTTTATGATGAGCGTATTTTTAATGTTTGATTTTAATTTGATTGTTTTTTAGGTTTTTTTTAACCCCATCCCCAAAAAAGTGATATGAATGATGAATTAATTATATTTATAAAAATGTTTTAATTTTAAAAAGGAATTATGTTTTATTTACAAAGACAATTTTAGAGTTATCATATATAAAAAAACAACAACAAAATGCTAAACAAAGAGTGTAAGATTAAGGAGGCCAATACTTGACCATCTCCCATTCTCCCTCATATTTCCCTCACAGGTCTTGATGTTTATCAGAAACTGGTTATGTGTGAGCTGCTGGACTCCGGCAAGCCTGGAAAGATGATTATTGCA
Source organism: Abramis brama (assembly GCF_963993115.1). Classification (NCBI taxonomy): domain Eukaryota; kingdom Metazoa; phylum Chordata; class Actinopteri; order Cypriniformes; family Leuciscidae; genus Abramis; species Abramis brama. The sequence goes on along the minus strand of NC_139982.1, from coordinate 25,859,103 downwards.
GATGCTGCCAGAGGCTCCACCACAGATGAACTGCGTTACATTAACAACACATTTATTTATACTGTGACTGTAAATATTAAACAAGAACTGATCAAACCTCACCTGGAAGAATTTAAGCAGGAAGTAGCAAATACCTTTTACCCAGTTTGTATAATAACTCTCAAGAATTACCTCAAAAAGAGAAGAGATCAAATTAACAGAAAAAGTACGTACTCAAGGGCACATCTAAATTCCCTAAATTTGTTTTATGAAAACAAATGTAACTGTTTAGAGTAAATCTTCAGGATTAAAAATAAACCCATGTATTTATACATGTATAACGTTCTCTGAATCACCTCTTGTATGCTTTTTTTATGCTTGTTTTTTTCTTCTCATACAGTAAAGCCCAATATCACACTCACACAAAAAGCAAACTCAGATTCTGGAGGGTTTCGTGTGAGTTGTTTGGCAACAGGATTTTACCCTCGTCACATCAACCTGACCCTGTTCAGAGATGGACAGCCTGTATCTGATCATGAGATCACTGGAGGAGATCTGCTGCCCAATGGTGACGGGACGTACCAGATGAGGAAGAGTCTGGAGATCAGTGCAGACAAACACAAATACAGCTGCTCTGCCACACACCTCAGTCTGGACAACAAACTGCACGTCACTTTAGGTAATGAGGTGTGAAAAAATAAAAATAAAATACTACAGAACAGTTTCAATTGTGTTTATGACCTTATTGTGAAAATGTTTGTTTCAGAACCAGAGCCTGGTGAACCATTTAAATCAGTGATTCTCCCAGTGCTGATAGTTTCGGCTCTGCTGTTGGTGTTTGGGACTGGAGCCGTCATATATGTATATAAATGCAGGAAGAGACAAGGTATGACAAGAAATGAATAGTTAATCATCCAGTGAGCCTTGTAGGCTACACTCAAAAAAATAACTCTTTGAATGAACATAAAAAAATCATGGAAAGGATTTCCACATGATTAACTTTATGCAATTCTGCATTCTGTATTTTTTTGAGTGTATGTGATGCTTAAGATAAATATAAAATATATTTTAATTTTTATTATATATTTGTCACGATCCACACATAGGAAACAGAGAGAAGATCCAATTGCAATATGTATTTTTAATGAGGGTAATCCGTTACTCAGAAACAGTCCATGCAGGGGTCAAAACCAAGATAGCAATTCAACATAAAAAGACACAAGAAAAACAGGCAAGAACAGAACTCGGAAGTGGCGTGATAATTACAAGGACTCCATGACACACACTAAAACAGACAGGGTTATATACACAGGGAAACGACAATGATAATGGGCAATTGGTTGAGTGCAATGATTAGTGATAAGGGACAGCAGAGTGCAATGATGAGACAAGAATCGTGGGGAATGTAGTTCAGAAAGTGCCAGACACCGTGGGGAAGGAGGACATCTAGTGGTTACCCAGGGAACACAAACCAAACACTGTGACAATATTTCATTGGCATGAATAATTATGCAAAACATTTTTTTCATGTTATACAGGGTCTTCACCAAACTGTGTATATTCAGCTGTTTCTAGTGAGTATTCTGTTTTAAATGTTATTTTTGTATCCCCTGGTCTCATAAGGCTTAAGCCTATAGTCTCGGACTAAAATGCATTATTGAGCTGTTTTTTAACTGAAAGCAACTTGCCATTATTTTGTCTCAAGATGCACACCAGTAATGTTTTTTTCTATTAGGCACATTTAAAAAAGCCAGTCCTAATCCTGGTTTAATCTAACCCTGTCTGTGAAACCAGGCCTTAATGTTATACTTTGTATAGTCACAATTGGTCATGTCTGCACCATAGTTTCCTGGAGCATGATAAAATGAAAATAAACCTAATTTTGAATTTGAAAAAAAATATTATTACTGTACAATCCTCAGAGTGAATAACAGCTATAGATTATTGTCTTGTATATTAAAACACATTCCTATGCATTTACAGAGGCTGATAATGGTTGATAATGGTAATCTTCTGAAGACATCCATCCATTTTGTTTATCCATTGGGACCATCATATGGATGAATAATAATCTCAGATTTGTTTATCTACAGCTACACCATCTGAGCCGATGCAATATTTGCTTTTAATAAGCTGTGAGATTTCCAATTGAGATTTATATATATTTTTGATCTTTTGTTTAATAATCTTTTAAAACCTTATTTTAGTAATCTAAAATGTGTTTCACATAGAGCCTGATCATGTTAAACAACTAAAACCATGCTGCCATCAAAACTAAATGCATGTAGTGGCATATAGTGCAAAAGAAAATACATTTAAAAGCTAAAGGAGTGCTTAGTTCAGTGCACTAATGTCCATTTGACTTCAAACCTTTATAGGTATTGTCTGTCCAGATCAACCACATTCCAGGTGATTACTGCAAAAGCTTAGCATATGAGTTTTTTTTACTGCCATTACAACAGCACACATCACTGGAAAACTGCACCCATGGACAGAATTACACTAATCATCATTTTACTTCCAGCTGTTACACCAAATCTGTTACACAGATCACATGATCTTGGTTACCATGCTTGTTGACTCATTTCCTTGAGTATTATTTACATTCACATGTATGCATTTTGCAAATGCTTACATCTCATTAAAGGTACATATATTTATCAGTTCATGCATTATCTGGCAATCAAACCATTGGCCTTGGCTTTGCTAGCACTATGCTCCATTCTTCAAAGTTATAACAAAAGACACTGTCATATTTTGACATCTTTATATGTTGAACATTAGAAATACATTTTGTATTGTAGCTATGGTGAAAATAACCAAAAGCATATAAATGTAAAGAATAATTAATGGGAAGAATATTCAGAAAACTGAAAGTTAGACACACATATTGTAATGTAAGAAGTCATTTAAGATTTAAGTTTTATTTAAGATTATTCATTGTTTCATTGTTATTATAAAAAAAAAAAGAAGAAGATATTGCATTACATACACGAAAATGTTATTTTCTCAGCTTCGTGTCAGGGTCCTTATCACCCTGCCAGGTTATTTATGATAATGACCAGCTGAATCTACATGATCCTTTACAAAAGATGACATGAAATGACAGGGATGAGTATCACAGCAGTCCAGTTATACATTTAACCTTAGATGACATGCATTTTGTTCCATGAGAATTCCAGTTAAAATCTTACTTCATTATAGCCATTATATTTTGTCTGAAATGTAGTGTCACTAACATGAAATGTGTAAAACCCTGTTGCAAAACAAATGACTCAAACCCCTCCAGATATTTGTGATGATTGATGTTGGGTGTGACAAATTTATAAGGAATGATGTGATTTCATATATACAGTATATATGATATATCGATGGGCCGATTAAGTGTTTATGCAGGGTGTGAAACAAAGTATGCAGAACCTTCCCTATATCCGTGGAGCAGGCCTATGCAGTCTAAGTAGGGCACTAACTACCAATGGGACACATTATCTTCCGGTGATCTATAGGATTATAAAAAATATATCTAGTTGTCACATGGGTGAGTTATCGGAGGATCTGTATTTCGGAACACTTCAAATCCCTATTAAATAAAGATTGTGTTTATTTACCTGGGTAGTAAAAGAAATGTTTTGGAAGTCACTAGTCAATAGGTTTTTTTTTTTTTTTTTTTTTTTTTTTTTTTACCAAACCTTGACCTTTGTGTTGCTATAGCACCATGCTCTAATACAGTAACCCAGACAGCAACATAGCATCGGCCCAGATCCAGGCCACATCTGGTGCATGTGGATTCAACGCGTACCAGATTTGGGCCGGATCTGGGCCAACACTATATGTTCCTGCCTGGGTTCTTTCATAATAATTAAGGCCCATATTAGAGACAACATGAAATAATAGTATTTTTAACAATGAATCTTTCACACTGTTGGACAACACAAAAGGTGGTAAAAATTGTGATTTTTTTTATTTTATTAAAATAATAGCTATAAAACATTATCTTATTGAACTGTTATAATTAATAATTGTAATTTTAGAACTAGACTTAAGTTACTAAAGTGCATCTGATTCCAGATGTGTTGCCATCTATTTTTCTTTCTTTCTTTCTTGGATGTCTTCTAAAATAAATGTGCATCAACAATCTTAAATGAATTAAAAGAGAAAAGGAAATATGAACCCTTTTAATTCATTTAAGCTTGTTGTTAAGCACTATTGCCAAAGCACTGTAATGTTATTTGTATACAGATTAAAACAAAACAAAAAAATCATTGCCATGTCTGTGTATTCTCTGCATATTTGTTGTCTTCCTTTCAGACTTCCTTTTAGACTTCTAGATTGTAGTCACCCATATAGTCTACATTTAAAGGTTACTTAGTTGTTTACTTGTAGTCAGTATAGCCTACTCAATACTTTAAAATTGTATTGCCGATTCGATTGGGTCGTTTGCAATGCATCATGAGAAATGTTATTCACTCTGAAGGATGTTAAGAACACAGTATTGTACCTTGTATGTTTAAAACAAAATTAACTCAAGATCCCATATCCAGTAACATAACAAAAACTTTTATTTCCAAGAGTATACTTTGCACCTTGACTTCTTGAAATTGCGCATCAGTCAGCCACTCACATTTATCCACTGTTCAAGGAGGGAAGAAAGATATGCACTTTGCACTTTTCTGCTCTCTCTCTCTCTCTCTCTCTCTCTCTCTCTCTCTCTCTCTCCACTGAAGTTGAGGTTCCTGCTGTTTCTGGAAGAGAGGAGGTTGCTGGTGATGATATAGCCTCTTTGTCAGGATGGGTGGAGTTTGTCGTTTTTGTGCTCTTCATGGCACTAGTCCAAATCGTACATATTTTACGAGTTGCCCAATTCGTATGAATTCGTACGAATGACCTACCCCTGCCCCTAAAACTATATCCCTCATGGTTTAAATCGAATTCGTCAGAATTAGACAGCTTTTTTCAACTCATTATAGCTCATTAAATGTTAATGTGACCACGCCCACGGAGAGCGCGCACTATTCAAATGCAAATGATCTGAGGCAACACATGCAAACCCTTGAACGCCCATCAGCTCGATAAAACACACCAAGTTTAATCAGATTAGTGTACTAATAATAATACGTAATAATTATCCTGGAAAATTAACCTCAGAAGTGCTTATTTATTTTCATTTTGAGGAGCAACGGATCCAGCAGAGGATTGAATAGTAAGTTCTTTATTCTTAAGTGCTTTGTTCTAATCGCGATATGGAATATAAACCGCAAAAAGACTGTTTAAATTTAAATCGCGTTTCTGTGTGTGATGAATGAACAGCTTTTACCAAACTATATTGCTAGACTGAGATGAGTAAAAATCTACTGAAACATGTTGAAATAAAATGTCTTTGTATAAGCAACGTATTAAACTGCATAAACATTTATATGCCCTAATATATCATAAAAACGATATGTTACAGACGAAATATGAAAGACAACATTTCGTTGACTAGTTTTGGATAGGCCTAGATTATAGTTTTTACTGTAAAATAGACTACTGCCACATCAAATAAGCTTTTGTTCGCCAATTTCTGCTCATATGTTAAATATATATATGGTAGCCTATGTTTTGTCAAAAATAAAGTCATCGTTATTATAGTGTTTGTTCCAATGCTATATTCAAACTAATGAATCCTTAACTTTGAAATACGTATGATAAAATGTAATAAACCTGCTTCTAGCTTCTGACCAAGGCTGTATCTCAATACTAGTTTTACTCGATCTTAGTGCTGCGTTCGATACTATAGATCACAAAATACTCTTAAATCGACTACAAAACTACACTGGTGTTCATGGACAGGCATTAAGCTGGTTTAGATCGTACTTATCAGACCGCTACCATTTTGTCTGTTTAAATGGGGAAAAATCGAAGATAACGTCAGTAAACTATGGAGTGCTGCAAGGATCTGTGTTAGGCCCTCTGCTATTCTCAATATATATGCTGCCACTTGGTAATATTATAAGAAAACATGGAATTAATTTCCACTGTTATGCTGATGACACTCATTTATATATTTCATCACGACCAGATGAAAACGCTAAATTATCTAAATTGACAGAGTGTGTTAAAGCTATAAAATACTGGATGACGTGTAATTTTCTGCTATTAAATTCAGATAAAACGGAGGTATTACTTATTGGCCCAAAAAACTGCCCACAAAACCTCTTACAATACAACTTTAATTTAGAAGGATGTCCTGTTACTTTATCCACTATAGTAAAAGACCTGGGTGTTATATTAGACCGCAACTTGTCTTTCGAAAGTCATATTTCATATGTTACAAGAACAGCCTTTTTCCACCTTAGAAACATTGCTAAGCTACGTAACATGCTATCAGTTTCTGATGCAGAAAAGTTAGTTCATGCATTCATGAACTCGAGACTAGATTACTGTAATGCTTTATTAGCTGGTTGTCCTACATCCTCAATAAACAAGCTACAGTTAGTCCAAAATGCAGCTGCTAGAGTTCTTACTAGGTCAAGAAAATATGATCATATAACACAGATTCTATCATCTCTACATTGGTTACCTATAAAGTTCCGTATCAATTACAAAGTATTACTAATGACCTATAAAGCCCTAAATGGTTTAGCTCCTGGGTATTTAACGGAACTTCTATCGCCCTACAATCCATCGTGCTCTTTAAGATCACTAAATTCGAGGCTTCTGGTCATACCTAGGATATCTAAGTCCACTAAAGGAGGGAGGGCGTTTTCACACTTAGCTCCTAAACTGTGGAATTGCCTTTCTGATATTGTTCGAGGCTCAGACTCGCTGTCCCAGTTTAAAACTAGATTAAAGACGCATCTCTTTAGCCAAGCATTCACATAATACTTACCTTTTATACTACAGTTGAATCAGATTGAATGCATTAATATTATGAACAGCAGCTACGCTAATTATTTCCCATCTGCTTCTCTGTTGTTATCTCGGGACGCTAGTCCCGAGGTAAATACAGATTGTCAGCTCCAGTTTGTATCCAGCCTCCCATGGAAACTACAGATGCCCCAACACCCGTGCAGAGACGACTCGAAGCCTGTGAAGAGAAGACTCGACGCCTGAAGAGACGACTTGACGCCTGTAAAGAGACTAGAGCCCAACCGATAAAGGATTTTTAAGGCCGATACCGATACAAATATTTGGTGATTTAAAAATCCGATATTCCGATATATCGGCCGATATATATATATATAAAAAAATCCAGAAACGCGTAACAAAACATGAACAGATTTCCCTAACATTAGTTATTTGTCGTTATTTAAGAGTCCTCAGCCTTACTAAAATAATATGATAATGCAGTTTAAAAATAAACTTGTTTGTTTTATTGTCACAACAGAACAGAATATATTAAAGTTCTGATAAATATAATGTATAAAAATACAAACTTAAGATATGAAACTTAAAGTCCTTTGAACAAAAAAAAGTCAACTATTATTATTAATATTGACAGTAATAATTAAATTATGTAATAATGTGTGTGTGTGTGTGTGTGAAGAACTGATAAGATTGTAAATGTGTACCTTGAAATGCAATGTAAGTCGCTTTTGATAAAAGCGTCTGCCAAATGTCAATGTTATAATAAGCTACCTTATAATTACGTCAACTTGCTTATCCCTTTACCTGCACTCTTTTAATTCTATCCATCTATTCCATCAAGCTACAACAAACCATTTTCAATCATCATTTGCTGCCTGCCTCCTAAAATCTACTACTTAGTGATGCACTAAATACATGATGTGACTCGTTAATGCTGCGGCTAAACGAAGTCAGCAACGCACACTTGGATTTCACACACGTGTAAAAGAAAAGCTAACTTTTATGCACAGGCTATGTTTGATACTTTTTCTCTATGTCTAAATGTTCACTCCTCGCGTGCCTAACTTACGTTTTACAATGCAGAGACTGGAACTACAGATATGCTAGTTATAAACACAGTAATCATTACTTTATTTAGGCAGAATAAGTTCGTTGTGATTTCCAAGCTCATTGATGTTAGCGAGCTTCCTTGTAGAGTGCCCTCTGGTGGACAAACTATGCAGCGCCAACACTCATAACATGAAGGGTGTTTCGTCCGCTTTTATTTTATTTTTTAAATATTCATTTATCGGCCATTATAAATGCCGAAACAGATAGTTTGGAAAATGCCTAATATCGACCGATAATATCAGGTCGGGCTCTAGAAGAGACGACTCGACGCTGGCGATATGTTTATGCCCTAAATTAATACAACTAACTGTACTTTTCTATGTACATTTCTGAAATGCACTTTCTGTAAAGCTGCTTTGAAACAATATGTATTGTGAAAATCGCTATACAAATAAATTTGAATTGAATTGAATAATCAATGGAAAAATAAAGGTAGGTTTTCCTGACCTTTATTTTTGTTTATTCAATACAATATGGTTTTGTTAATAATGTTGTTAATTTTTTTTGTGCCATTTTATATATATATATATATATATATATATATATATATATATATATAAAAATAACTTGGTTTATTTTGTGTATTAGCTAGGTCATTACTTACAGCTTTGCTTATTGTAACTAATGCCAGGGACTCACTTAACAACTTGCTGAAACATTCTAAGACTGAACTGAACTTGTAGGCCTAATCTTTTGTGAGCAAGTTTGGCCAGCTTTTGACAAATATTTAATAAAAGTATTTTTTTTTTTTAGTAATTGGCTATAGTAATAAAATAATGTAGGCCTATAGTGATAGCCTATCCTTAAATGTTGTACATATTAAAGTGCTGAAAGTAAAAACATGAAAAGGAGAAACTCCTCTTGGTGAATGATCTATAAAACCTTTCTCTTATTATCAACCAATCTAAACATAATTACACCACAAGGCAGTACAGTTTACTACCATTACAATAGCACACACAGTGCACATCTCCTTGGAAATTTTCAGCCAATATGGACAGAATTCTTTTCATTATCATCATTTTACTTCCAGCAGCTTCACCAAGAGGTAAGTGTTATGATATATAAAATATTTCATGAAACGTATGTATACATTTAAGGTGACTTTAATGTAGCACAGATAACACGATCTTCTTGCTTATATGCTTTTTTCTTGAATGCCTTCCGTTACCTTGAGTATTTTATTTTTATTTTTATATGTTGTATTAGACATCAAGAAATACATTTTGTGTTGTTGCTGGTAAATAATATTCAGGAAGATTTAAAAACTGAAAGTGACAGTCACAGCTAAGGTGAAGTCAGGTGAATTGGGCTATAAAAGAATAGGTCAGATAAGGTTGGAGTGTCAAAGTCTTTTAAGATCCAACAGGAAAAAATTAACCTGACATAAATTTGCAGATTTAGTTTCCTCAGCCTCGATCAAGTCCGGGTCCTGAGGCTTTTTTTTCGTTCTTTTTTTTTTGGCGATAATTACCAAAAATCAAGGGTATTGCAGTAAATGATCTAAAAACATAAAAAACATCCATCTTTTCTTATTGGCAAAACATCTTTAAAACATAGGCCTATAAACAATCTGGGTTTTTTGCCCCATGCTTGACAGTGACACCATATAATTTGTGATATTAAATGGTTGCTTGACCTTAATGAACTCAAAAGGGCTTTTCACACTTGAAATAATTACTGTAGCCCTGGGTCATTCTAAATCCTGTGTAAGAATCCTGTGTTTTCTTGCTTCATGTTTCACATTATTCATAATTTATACCCGCCTGGGGTTAAGCACAGTGTGAAAAGCCCTAATGAATATAATTCCGTTTTTGAAGTTGAAATAACTGTTGGCTATAATGGTATTTTATCCCATTCTAGCTTTTGAACAGTTCAAATCTTTAGTTAATAATCTACCTTTATTATATAGGCTAGGTGTGGTTTTATTGTGGTCACCTGATTACCCAACAACCCATTGTGTCTTACAATGTGTAACGTCTGTTTTTCTTTTCTTTTCCTTTTTTAAATTCAACATATGACAAATAATAATAAATTCAAAACGTAAAAATAATCTACTACACTTATCTGCAATGCTACAAACTGACAGCTTGTTTGTGTTCTTTTAATTAAGTCAGGGGTTTCAAATCCTGCTCCTAGAGGGCCAACGTCCTGCAGTATTTAGCTCCAACAATTTTTAGAATTTGTTTTAACACTTTACATTAAGCTTCTATTTGAAAAGGGTTTTATGAAGGTGTTTTCTAATGACTAACTTATTACAAATGCAAATGCATTTACAAATGCATTATAAATCGTTGATAAGCAGTTATAACTGCATGTATAAAAAGGGTGACTTTAACGCAATACCTGCAAAATAGTGAGCCATTTTTAACTCGCGTTATAAGTGCCTAATAAATGTATTTATTCACTTATTTAACTCAAAACCAGATTCCTGATTTATTTCATGATGCAGCAAAAATAGTGAGACTGAAGGGTGTTGTTCGGTAGATAAAGGCATGAAGATAAAGAATAAGATTCAAATATCTTTAATGATAATCCACAGGTATATCCACAATAAGGCAGATGAACACCACACAACATCAACATATCAACGCATGTCTCTATAGATGAGACCGGATAACTGATGAGAAACACACATGAACTTAAATACCAAAGATATTGAGGTGCACACACCTGAACAGAATGAGAACTCATTGGTAACCATGACAACAAAGGGTAAGAGGGAGCTGATATAAAGGAAAACAGGAACTACTAAAAAAAAGCTATGAGACCATGAAAACGAAACTAAGCCAAGAAACCTGAATGTCTGTTACAATTCTGTGTTAATATATAAAAAATTCATATCGCATGACTGTCACCTTTCTTACTATGTTGCTTACCAGAAATTACTCAGTCTTACCCATGATACTCTGCAAAAAGGTTATGATGCCTATCCACAGCAATGTATAAAAACTGATTCTGTGAGACTAATCAAACAATGAGAAATAAATGGAAAAATAGGTCACAGAACAAAAACGAGATAAACCCACCCAAAAACAAACACAGATAAACCCTGACATACCCGCCTCTCATTTAATGCACAAGACCATGGTTTAATAAAAATGATCTTGTCCCCCCTGTTATTTCTTACTATTTTTTTACAGGTTCTCACTCTCTGTGGATGCTTCTAACTTACATTGAAGGAGAAACACAATTTCCAAAATTAACTGCCACATTTATGTTGGATGACATCACAGTAGGATATTATGATTCTGAGGCAAGAAGCTACGTTGCAAGAGGAAATACTACAAATGAAGGTGATGTGGTGGATCCAAATCACCTCGATACCATAAGTAATTATATGATTGCTCATTTTATTGGAAGATCACAATATCTAAGACCCATCAACCACACAAAAAGTAAGTCCATTTGGCTAAATTATAGATATGAAAATTAAGTAAAAGTTTCTTTTCGTAACAAATACATAAATTCTCCTGATGAACTGAAATGTTAAATATTTGTTTATAATGTCTAATAGTCAAGAGCTAGACTCAAGTTTCTGAATGGTTCCTGTGGGCAGAAGTATTGACATATCTTCTTTTCCTTTGCAAGGTCAAGTAGTTTATCAGGTGATGGGTCTTTGTGAACAGCTTGAAAATGATAAACCTGGAAAAATGATCACCAAGAATGCATATAGAGGCTCTACAATTGATGAACTGCATTTTTTGGATGGCAAATTCACATATCAGGGTTCTTTAAATTACACGGCGCAACAAATTAAACCCTCTCTGGAACTGTCCATGTGGCGCCATGAGATGATATACTACCCAGCCTGCATAAAAACCCTGAAGAGTTACCTTAAAAAGAGAGGAACTCAGGTAAACAGAAAAGGTACATATCCATGTATTTTCTTTGATAAAAATAAAAAATAAAAAAAATAAATCAGTCTGAAGTTCAATGCAATGATACTATAATTACATGCAGTAACCATTCATGGTTACACTTTATTTAAAAGTGTCTTTGTTACAGTTGAATTATACATTTAAGTACTGAGTAATATTAATTAACTACATGTACTTACTATATGGTTAGGATTCGGATTGGTTTAGGGTTAGTTGCATGTAATTATGCATAATGTATAGTAATTACTATTAAAAAAAATAAAGCAATTATAACTACATGTAACGTGTAACAAGGACACTGTAAAATAAAGTGTTACCCCTTTCATTTATATTTATTGGTATATTATCTTATTCATTTTTCTCTTATTGTTTCCTTCTGCAGTGAAACCGCGAGTCAGACTGATTCAGAACACAAACTCAGATTCTGGAGGGTTTCGTGTGAGTTGTTTGGCAACAGGATTTTACCCTCGTCACATCAACCTGACCCTGTTCAGAGATGGACAGCCTGTATCTGATCATGAGATCACTGGAGGAGATCTGCTGCCCAATGGTGACGGGACGTACCAGATGAGGAAGAGTCTGGAGATCAGTGCAGACAAACACAAATACAGCTGCTCTGCCACACACCTCAGTCTGGACAACAAACTGGACATCACTTTGGGTAATAGGATTTTTCAGAAAACATAATTTAACAATCAAAACAAAAATAATTAAAGTCAATATCTCAATCTGTGGTTCATATTTCAGAGTATGATCACGGGGAACCATTTAAATCAGTGATTCCTTCAGTTCTGATGGTTTTGGCTCTGATGATGGTGTTTGGAGCTGCAGCTGCTGTAATTGCATGGAAAAGACGAAGTCCAGGTATGATAAGAATAAAAATATATATGGGTTTAGAGAACAACATAATGGAATTTTTAGCATAATGTAAATTTCAACTATTCCTTTAAGACAATATATAGCCTATAAATTTGCTATATATAGTATTTTGCTGTTTAGCTATAGTATAATATTGAATTATTTCTTCATTTGGTGTTTAGATTCATCTACAAGTGGTTATTCTACTCCATCTAGTAAGTACTTCTAGTTACTTCCTTATTTGTTAAACAGTGTAGTAGTGGAAGTGTAGTAGACTATCTCACATGTGGCATGATTTTTGTAGCAAAACTGACGCTCGCCGTATGGTGGCGCTTGTGTAAAACTAAACACATTTGCTGCATCCCAATTCGCCTACTCATACTACGCTCTAAAAGTATGTACTCTTCTTGGGAAGAAAGTACATACTGAAATGAATCCTCCTCCAGAGCGTAATGGGTTGTGGGCAAAATTAGCCGTTATAGTGTGCACAGATCCACACTTCGAAAATCTACTGGAAAGAGTAGACCATCCGGGGACTTCTGGCTTACTCTTTTCAACATATGCTTTGGAACACATTTATTTTAATCTCACATACTATTTATGATGGATATTATGGACATTGGGACCCAGTAATACACTCATGAACTTCCCTAAGCACTTCCCCCAGGGGGAATCCCCACCACCATTTTGAAGAGCGTACAACTTCATTCAACATTTGCATTTACTTCCCCATCCCTTCCTCCAATAAAAAGCAATACCCAATATCATGGGTTCAGTTCCGTTTCAGCATTGTAATTTCTTGATTATTGGTTTTATTGTTAAAGTAATATTAAAATATTATGTTAGTTTTGTTTTTCAAAATTTACTGATGTCTTACTGCTAGATTAACGTTATTGACTAAAGACTTCCAACTTTATTGTGTACAGTATCATGAGCTGTAATTTCTCATGAACATTCACTAAGAATTATTTTTCATTTTCAGCATCTGAAGAAACCGTGGAAACTAACTAAAAAAAATGATTTGATATCCTGACCCAAAACAATATGGATGAGTGGAGAAACATCTTCAAACAATCAAAATATATAACATATACGGATAAACAGTCAGAAGAATTTTTATTTATTTATTGAGAGACCTCACACTCTGTTACAGTATTTTTCAAATTAAATTATAGTTACTAAATTAATGCTACACAACTCCCACTACAAATCACTTGTTAAGACTTAAAAGTTGTGTCTTTAATTATATGTCTGCAGGCAGTGCTTGGTAGATTACTTACAAACTGTAGTTGGTTACTGATTCCAAACTTGATGACAACAACTGTAGTTCCCTTTCAACACGGTTCACTCGCATTGTGTCAGCTATCTGACCTGAAGCCTGGTTGATTCTGGTCTGTTAATTTCACAGACAAATGGCATTTCAGCTGGCCAAAACAGGTGGGCTTGGCTGCCTGTTTTGCATAAAATGCAGAAATGCCCACTTGTCAGATCTTTCTCCTTCAGCGCAAAGATCATCTCGATGCTCCTAAGAAGACTGAAGCCTCTCCACTCACCTCTTCTCACCGATGAATCGTGCTCTCGCAGCGGATTAAGACGCTCTGCAAGCAAGATGACTCAGCAGTTCTCTGCTACAGCTGACTGCTTGGCAAACAGCTAATCCTCATCGCTTAGCGGCTCATTGCCGAAGCAGTCCTGAGGCCTCAGGATGGAGGAGAAAGGAGTTAAGTTTCGCCGAGGCCAGACCACCCCCAAAACATCCCCATTTACCAGTGCCTTCATCAGTTCAGGGCGCTGGAAATGCTGAAATTATTGCTGGTTTTGGGACCGCCCTGCCATTTTGCATCCAAACCACATCCCGATGTTATAGCAAATAAAAATTAAGCAAATAAAATTTTATATTTTCACAAAAAGAGCATTTCTCCTCCTCTCAATGCTGTAGCAGGTGCTGTTCTCCCACATCAGAGAACAATCTGCATACTCGATTATCTCGATGATTGGCTTCTCATAGCCCAGTCAAAACAGGAGTTATGCTCCCAGCTCCTCAGTTACCTGAACGAGCGGGGCTTCAGGGTCAATTTTGGCAAGAGCGTGCTGCTTCCCAGCCAAAGAATTTTGTTCCAGGAGGTCGTCTTTGATTCTGCTCAGATGATGGCTTGGCCCTCACAAGAGCGTGCCCTGAAAGTCAGGAGCATGGCGACCTTCTTCAAAGTAGGGTATATTCAGGCCCTCAAGAGGTTCCAGAGGCTGGGCTCAGTTTCCAGGAGGAAAGTGGTCGTCACAGATGCCTCCAAGGCGGCCTGGGGTGCCCTGTGCGACGGTAAGATAGCCTTTGGCTCATGGGTGACCCCTATTGAAATCAAATCATCCAAATTGAAACATCAACTGCCTAGAAATAATGGCTGTAGTGCTGGCCTTCAAAGAGTTCCGCTCAGTACTCAGGGGCCATCTTCGGTCAAGCAGATGTGGATCTCTTTGCGACGGAAGAGAACTCCCACTGCAGAATGTTTTTCTAGTAGGAAATGGACACGCTGGCCCTGAAGTGGCTGTGCAAACGCCTTTATGCCTTCCCTCTGGTGGCCCTGCTTCCACAGGTCATCAGTCGAATTCGGGAAGAAGCATGTGCGGTCCTCCTAGTGGCATCACGTTGGCAGAACCAGCCCTGGTTTCCAGAATTGGTACAGCTAATGTCAGCAGCTCCATGGCCATCCGGAGTTGTGGAACCTGCATGCATGGCCTCTGGACGGAAGCCGTCAGGCCTTACCCAAGGAGTCATGAGAATGATCACAGAGGCGAGGGCCCCTTCTTCAAGGCGCCTATATGCCTAGAAATGGTCCTTTTTCTCAAGCTGGTGCTCAGCTCGGAAAGTAGACCCCGCTGAATTCGGTACAGTGACAGTTCTCACATTTCTTCAGGAAATGCTGGACAGTGGGCGCGCCCATCCGCTCGTGGAAGACAAGCAGGCACCTCACCCTCTTTGTCCCGTAAGGGCCCTCATGGTGTATACTTAACACTCTAGCCAATTTCTGCAATCAGAGCAGCTGTTTGTCAGCCTCGGAGGCCGCACTAATGGTCTGCCATTCTCGAAGCAAAGACTTTCCAGATGGATTGTGGACACGATTTCACTGGCTTACAAGTCTGTTGATTTGTTATCTAAGGTTGTGCCTCCTGGGCATGGTCCAGCGGGATTTCTATCGCCGGCTGGTCCTCGCCGTCCACCCTCATCAGATTTTACAACCTGGACATCCCTGCTCTACAAGCACGGGTGTTGTCAGTTTAAGATGCTTATGGTCTTTGTAGCAGGTTCCGACCATGGGTCTGAGCCTCTCCTTTTGCTGCTAGTCTAGGGGCTCTCAGTCGAGTTCCCCCTAGCTGTCGGCTTACAGAGCGGCTTCTGTTCTGCGCTTGGATTAATTTCCCCATAAGCGCCAGATAACTGACACAATGCGAGTGAACCGTATCGAAAGGGAACGTTAATGGTTACTCAACGTAACCTTGGTTCTCTGAGATAATGGGAACGAGCATTGCGAGTTTTGTTTTTTGGGTTTTTTGCGAGAGGCGTCTATTCTCACCACTGATCTATATAAATCAGTTGCCGTTTCTTAATATGCATTCTTGTCTATACTTGTGTTCTTGTGAAAGATTTCATTGGTCATGTTAATCACACTGCTGATTTCCTACACAATGCTATGCTACAGCTAATGCTAACCCCTAACCCTACACCCTAACCTTAACCAGTGAAATTGACTGCAGGGCGGGATTTGCACTGAATAGCGTGCTAAAGAAAATGGCAGTTTAGGAGCCGGGCTGTCCGTAACTCTCCAACCAGACCTCACCAGACAATGGGACCTTTTTAGTTGCACTCGGCGTCACTACCCCGCTTTTATCCTGCAAATCTTGAGCCCGGGACACCCCTGTTGCTTAGAACACAGCGCTAGAGTAAAGCGTTCCCATGCGCTGCACTGGGATGGCTTGTGGTGTTTTCCCTCTTATATTGTTGAGCAGAGGATCAAACTCCGGTCCGAACGGATCAACTGACCAACATTATAGACTATATTGCTCTCTAAAAGCTTGAATATTCCATATGTCTTCCTTTGTTTATATTAATTTAAAACAAAATTATTCAAAACTTGAAAAAATCTACACTGATCCTTTTAAGTCAGCTTCATGTTGATTTAATTCAGTTCAATATCAGTGAAAATGTTTCAAAGATAATCAATTATGAAACTAAGTTGATTTGGCTATAAAGCACCTCTGCAGAAAATAGTGGTATCATCATCCTGCTTAATTCAGTTCAAGTTTTGTACTCATCCAATAGTGTCAGTGCAGTCATCAATAATAGGCATAAGTGTCTTTTAAACCCCAGCTAAGCAATGCAGAGGTGACAGTGAAACCCAAACGCCCCCAGGTGACGGAGACCGAGAACTGTTATCCTGAGAAGTATTATTTTGTGTTTGTTATTATTATTTTAACTCTTCTATTTTCATTCTTGCTGCAACCGCTGTTACGTTTATTATTATTTTTTACAATAGGCCAGTCATTACAAAATATTTTATGAGTTGAAAAATAAATAACTGCATTTGTCATCTCTGAAGAGTGTTTTCAATCATATAAAGCATGGAACCTATTTCTCTTAAAATTATTTATGATATTTTACACTTGCTATTAATCTGTTACTTTTCCAAAATAAACTTTTTGTCATTTACTCACTCTCAAGTTTTTCCAAACTGGTATGACTTTATTTCTTCTGTGGAACACAAAATAACATATTTTTAGAAATCTCTTTTAGCATTTGATGAAAGCATGAAGCCAGCATCTTAAAGTTTATTGAAATTCTGTGATATTTAACTGTGTATTAATAAAGGCTAGATTAATACAAATGTTCAAAGTGTTGTGCAATAATCATTAATCTATGGTTTATGTCCTAAATTTGTTCAATTGATTTGTTCTTAAATGTTAAGGCCTCCTTAATCCCATCAAATGTATTTTGTTGCAGTGACAGTAGAAGGCTATTCGACAGGATGATTTTTCTAATTTTGCATAGGCTAAATATCTTTTTTATTTTATTTAATACTGCTCTTCAGAAGCTTCATAACATATTTTAAATGTTTCCCAGACTACAAAATAAGTACAATTTGCCCTTACAACCAGATATCCCCAATGTTCGTCTTCACTCCCTACTAAACAAAACTTATGCTGACACCTGGTGGTGTGGATGCAGTATCACCAAACGTTTTCAGTATGTTCAATATAGTATGTTGGATGACATCAAAGTTGGATATTATGATTCAGAGACGAAAAGCTACATTCCAATACTACGAATGAAGACGAAGAGGTACCGTTGATCACATACGTTATGGCATTATGGAATTTGTAACCTTTCATTCTGGGAAGACTTGCAGGAAGGTTTGAGAACAAAACAAAAGGTGTGTGCCACTGGAAAACATTGAGTGATATTGAGTGACATTGAAACAAATTTTGCATGAATCATGAATCATGCATGCAATGCTGTAATTTCTTAAAAAAAATAAAATAAAAAATGTAAGCTACTAAAGTAATAAACATAAACTGAAATGAAAAAATGTGGGTGGTATTTGTTTAGAATATTCTTCTCAATCTTAACAAGCCCTGTGGTTCATCAGATCAGAATTTGTGTGAGGTGTCAGACAATGACAAACCTGGGCAGTTGATCACAAAGATTGCTTTTGATGGCTCCACTACAGATAAAATGCATTTTATTGATAACACATTAACATATCAAGGCATGGATAAACTGACAACACTACATCTAGAGATACACAAATGGTGTTATGCTACTGTTTACTGCATGCTGCACAATAGGTCTCAGAAAGTACCTCAAAAAGAAAAGAACCTAAGGAAAGAGAGGAGGGAAGTATCCACTGTGTTTCTCCCATCTTCTGAGACTGTAAAAAAGCCATTTTTTTCAATGCAAAATTGAACCTAAAAATGGCTTTTTTCACAAGTGAATAAGTGCTTATAACCTTCAAAAATGTTGATCATCAAGCTCAGGTGATAAAACTAAATATTACTTGTAAGAATTAATAAAATGCTGTGGAAGGAGTCTAAATTCTGTTTCTTCAGTGAATACAAGTATTGTATCATTCATTATATGAATTCCCATATTCATTAGTCATTTTTCCCAAGTGAAACCCAATGTCAGGCTCCTCAAGAAAGAACTGTCTCCACAACAAACTGGACGTCACTTTAGGTAATGTGCTCTTACAGAAAACACAAACAACAACATACATAATTTTTCATTTTTTGGATGAACTCTTCGTTTAAGAGAAATCCAAAATAAATATTCGAAATATATTGTCAAAAACAATAATTCCTTTTTAATTCCTTTGTTTAGACTCCTTTAAAAATGGCTATTCTACTCCAAGTAAGTACTTTTAGTCACTACCTTATTTGTTATTTGTTAAAGTTCTGCTTGTCTTTTCACTAACTGTTTAATTTATCTTTTGTCCTCATACAACACATTGTGGTCAACACAAACAATTTTTTATACTCGTTGCACGAGAACCTGTAGTTAATGTAGGCTCTTGTTTTGATCATGGTTTCTGACGGAATGTCACAAAAGACTATTTTGGCATCTTATTTTTTTTTTTTTGACAGATGTTTGTGCTAAAATAGCCTGCACCGAGTTTCTGTTACGAAAAGCTACAATGAATGCGCACGATGAAAGGAATTGAGAAACAGAAACTGTCTTTAATATCTCCACAGGGATAACTCAGGAGAAATCAAACACAACCAGGTTAATACTGACAATACAGGACAGAGGAATTAAGGAAACACAGGGCTTAAATATGTATACATAAGGAGCGTAATCAGTGTAAAAAACAGGAAAACTAAATAGGGAACACAGGCATGCAGACAAACAGAGGAACCAAACACTATGATATGACCAAAACATTGTTCACTTATTTGTGTGGAAGTGTTAGTATCTGGCATGTGGCTTAAAAGTCACAGTGCAGGGGATATTTATACCGCTTTCCCATGTGAACATGTTGCATTTACTTCCCAATCTCATCCTCCAATGCAAGCACATCTTTAGTGATCCAATATCTCAGGTTCAGTTCCATTTAAACTTTTTCTTTTTTCTTTAATGTTTTATCATTATGCTATGAATGTTTCTGACAAATGTGAAAGTCAAGTCCTTTTTGTGGTTCAAAGTTTGTCAATCAGAAACATTTTTTTTTTTTTTTTTTTAATGACTGGCTAAATAATTAAAAGCTGTGAAGCTCAGTGAACAATTAATATAACTACACAAGGGTGGAATGAGGGTTTATTTCAAAGCTGATCATCTGCCAGTGAGTTTTATTTTTGCCAAATCTTCACACCAAAAGTGAAATGAAAAAGCCTCAAGCTGAAGGAAATACAAATTCACACCTGTACAGTAGAGGACGCTCAATACTCTTAAAAAAAGAAAGAAAGAAAGAAAGAAAGAAAGAAAGAAAGAAAGAAAGAAAGAAAGAAAGAAAGAAACACAAATGTTATGTTTATCTAAAGTAATTTTTGCTTGTTAGTATTGAATTGGATCATCGAAGGTCAGCAGCAAAGACATTGGTAAATAAAGTTTGATTAAACACATGCAGTATATTTGTGTAATTTAAGATATTTAATTATTGCAGGTTTTGGTAATATTCTCAGTTTCCATATTACTTTTTATTTTAAGGAATACTCAGTCTGTTTTTGTTCAAGTGAGATGCATGCTCACATTTACTCTAGAACTACAGTAACCATCATGCTTAGGCACAACGCCTCTTTTCGATGTCTCTCAACATGGGGACAGGAGAGCTGTCAGTCAATAAATGGAAAGCAAACTTATTTGAGTAATGCAAGTTACTTAAGTATTAGTAACTAAGATATTTTGTTGTATTTTTTATTTTGTTACTTTACTAGTTACTTGAAAAAAAGTAATCTGATTACATTACTTGCGTTACTTGTAATGCGTTACACCTCCGACTTGAAATTATGCGTTTCTATTGCAACAATATCAACGGCAATATGAATCTGCAGCGGTCAGTTGATAGAGGTCATGTACAAGTCGGAACTCTCAGAAAATTCCCAGTCTACAAGTTCTAATTAAGAGTTCTATGAGGACATGAAAGCTTTTTACAAGTTGTAATGTCATAATTACGGTAATTACGATATGGCGTTAAGTCCTATACACAACTGACTGCAAACTGCCTCCAACGCCTGACTTCCTATGATCAACTCCTGAGGATGAAATCAAGTCCCTCCCTACATTTTTTTTTTCTTATTCAAGTAGCCTTTTCACTCAAAAAAATACTAAAGTAACTTCTGTATCAACTTTTATATACATTTTTGTTAATTGTGTTGTTGTTTTCCATTTTATGTTATATCATAGGCTCTCACTCTCTCTGTTTGCCTGAAATGTACACTTTATGAAATCAAAACTGACAATTATTTTCTGATTGTAACATTTTGGAGAAAGATTTGTAAATGTAATTGTTTTAAATTAACTTTATCAACTAAATGTTTATTTAAAATAAGAGTTAAGTTAATTCAGACAGGTTTTTTTTTTTTTTTTTTGTAACGTTACTTGCACTCACGAGCGGTCAGGGATTCACTGTCGTCGTGGTAACACTCATCCGGGTAACTAAAACCAGCTCTACTTTCATGCCTCTCATATATCACACCGCTCTGGTTTCATGATTTCATATAAACACAACTACCGCCATCTTGCGCAATCAATTGGATTTACTTGTGACTTTACCTGCCCTTGTTTTTTTCTTTTTTTTTCTTGACCCATCTCAACTAAGAAGAAAGATAAGTTTTCTTACTGTACATTCATTAAAGTAAAATCTGAAGAAAATGTTTAAACAACACAATAAAGTTTGAATGTCTCGACACAAAGCAACATATTAGTAGATGAGTGAAGAAATAGGCCCATACTCTTTTAAACTGTCAGTAAAATCTACCAGTGGTCTGGTCTGGTTTCAGACAAATGTGAAAGGGGAAGTCAAGGCCTGTTTATGGTGTAAAGTGTCTATTCCAGAAGCATTCATTTTTTTCATGACTAGCAAAAGATTAACAGCTGAAAAGTTCAGAGAACACACTCTCTAACTACCCACAAGTGTCGATTATTTCAGTGTTGATCATTTACAGGTGAGCGCAGACTGACAGCTTACAGTATGTGTGTCAGCAATATGGACAACATTCTTCTTTTTCTGCTTTCACTTCCAATGGCTGCTCCAAAAGGTAAGACTTCAAAATACTTATTTCATATTTTACTTAAGTTGGAATATGGAAAGGCCTAGTTGATCAAAAGCTAAACAGAACAACAATGTGCTTCCAGTGGCCTATTGCAAGTCTGAAAAGCGCATATAAACAAATTTGGATGAAAACAAAAGCATATGAATAGTCTATGTGAGCTAGACATTTGAGGTTTTAATATTTGATGTTATTTTTAAGCATGTGATTGACTGAGTTAAGAGACTTAAACCTTTATTTTTCTAGTGCTGCCTGCTTAATATATACAGATTTTGATTTTGTTTTGTTTGTACAGATTTGTCAGTCAAAGACTGAGTAAACGAAACTCGTGAGTAAATGTACATAATGGCTTCAAAATTTCCTGGTTGCATAGCAACTGTTCATTCCATAAAGAACTTTGTGAGGAAGCAAAACTTCTATCTTTTCAGTTGCGGTAGATCAAGGCATATGTATTTTTACAGTCTTGTGTATACATATTGAAAATAAATTAGAAATATAGTTACAAAACGTACTTAATTAAATTAACATATTAAACACATGGGAAACATTTTAATTCCAAACAGCAAATAAAAATAGGTCACAAAATAATATAGAACTAAATAACACAGACAAACAACTAGATTGATAAAAAACATCATAACATTTCATATATAAATTGGAAAATGTTTCCATCCATTCAATCCATTTTATGTTATTTTTCACAGGCTCTCACTCTTTGTGGATGCTTGCAACATACATCAGAGGACAAACGCCATTTCCTGAATTTAGCTATGTAGGGATTGTGGATGATGTCACAGTTCTGTACTATAACGGAGAGACGAAGACTCTCATTCCAAGAGGAAATACAACAACTGAAGACGACATGTTTGATTTAAATGCTCTCGTCAGAATAAGTGACAACATACAATCATCTTTTACGGAAAAATTGGTAGTAGCAACAAAAAATTTAAATAAAACTTACAGTAAGTACAATCAAAAATGTGTGACATATTAATAGAAACATTTTATAAATTATACAAAAGCAGTCTTTTAGGCAATAATAATAATAAAGTTTTATCATTGTTATGAATCACTATGATTGTTGTTGTTTTAGGATTCTAAATAAACTCTACCTTAAAGCTTTATCTCTTCATTAAAGGTGTTATTGCCCTTCAGAGGCTGGTTGTGTGTGAACTGAGAGATGATGGTGAACCGGGACAAATGATCACACGAGATGCTGTCAGTGGCTCCACCACAGATGAGTTGCTTTATGTTGACAAGAACTTCACATACCAGGGTAATTTAGACGTCTCGACCCAAGTGCTGAATATTCATCTTAAAATCAGCAAGTGGAATCATGAACATTTATACCAACCATTCTGCATCAAAACACTCAAGAGGTATCTTGAAAAAAGGAGAAATCAAATCAATAGAAAAGGTGCGATGACCAGCTAAATTACTGAATAACAAGTGTTCTCTTTTACATTTAGAATTTTTCAGGCCTATATAAATAATATTTTTCTGTTACCTTTTTTCCACAGTGAAACCCAAAGTCAGGCTCCTCCAGAAAGAACTGTCTTCTGGGTCTCGTGTGAGTTGTTTGGCAACAGGATTTTACCCTCGTCACATCAACCTGACCCTGTTCAGAGATGGACAGCCTGTATCTGATCATGAGATCACTGGAGGAGATCTGCTGCCCAATGGTGACGGGACGTACCAGATGAGGAAGAGTCTGGAGATCAGTGCAGACAAACACAAATACAGCTGCTCTGCCACACACCTCAGTCTGGACAACAAACTCCACGTCACTTTGGGTAATAGGATTTTTCAGAAAACATAATTTAACAATCAAAACCAAAATAATTAAAGTTAATCTCAGAGTCTGTGATTCATGTTTCAGAGTATGATCACGGGGAACCATTTATATCAGTGTTTCCTTCAGTTCTGACGGTTTTGGCTCTGATGGTGTTTGGAGTGGCAGCTGCTGTAATTGCATGGAAAAGACAATGTGCAGGTATGACAAGAACTGATGTATATATATATTTTTTAAGCAAAATAAGAATTTGAATATAAGAATAATGATTTTTAGACTGCACCACAAACTTTATATTCTGGCCCTTAACGCTACCCTAATGTACGGGATATATATATATATATATGTATTATGTATATGTACTGTATATGCTTGGTACTGAACAGTCAATCAACCAATCGTCTTTTTGGGTTTTAGATTCCATTAAAAGTGGCTATTCTATTGCTTTTGGTACGTACTTTAATATGTTTTTTTTTTATTATTATTAAATATACAGCACTGAATAAAATGAAATTAATTATAGTAAGATTGCTTTTTTTTTCATTCATTGTACACTCATTAAACATTCAATTTAATTTTCAGCATCTGAAGAAAGTGTGACATCAACCTTGTCAGTGTCATGAGACAAATCAACACTACTGAGTGGAGAAACGTCTTTTAAACAGCCGACAAAATATATTCTGGCAAAGTGTCATAAGGTTTCTTTTTTTCAAGAAATCATATTCTCTTTTTCCCCACAAATTGTGCTCCTGCACAGTCCTCACTATAAATCACTGATTGCATGAAGCCTATGATGTCAAGACTATCTTCAATTGTCATTGTAAATCCTTTGATTTGTTGTCCTAAAATGCAAAGTTGTGGAAAAGTTTCAGACAAATGTATATAAATAACCATTAGCACACCAATAGTTTTAGTAATTTAATTGTTGGTGTTTTTATGGTGTAATATCTGTGCATATTATCCTTTAATGTCATACATTTTATTATTGGAATATAAAAAGTTTGTGCTTAGTCATGTTTGTATTGTAAATTCTGAGAAATACAACCACAAAGATGGTATTAATAAAGTGATACATACTTTATATGTTTGTGTTTTAAACATCTTAGTGATCCAATATCTCAGATTTTGTTCTGTAAAATCAATGTTTGCTAAAACACACGGTCACAGACTGACATCTGTCTGGAGGATCAGACATGTTTAAAACATGTCCACATATCTACATAGCACTTTTATATTAGTTTTAGTGTTATATTAATATTAAAATATTATGTTAATTTTGTTATTACAAATGTTTCTGATGTCTTACTGCCATTAAGGTCACTGACTAAAGACTTCCACCTTTATTGTGTAGCCTACAATAAAATTCATATAATGAGCTGTAATTTCTCTTGAAGAAGATTAAACATTAAATTGCATCATAAAAATGTCTTGCCCCGCAAAACAACATGAGCAGAGAAACACCTTCAAACAATGAACACAATTTTGTCAGTAACCCAAATCCCAAATACAGTTACTAAATTGTTGCTGCAAGACAATAGTTATGGTCTATGTCTCTGGTAGAGACCAATGTTAGTCATGGAAGGTTTCAGACAAATGAGAAAGGGAAAGACAAAACCTGTTTGTGGTGCAAAGATCGCCTAACAGACAATTATTATTTTTATTGCTAGCTAAATATTAAAAGCTTTAAAGTTGAGTCAAAACACTCACTAACCAAGGGTGGAACAAGTTTATTTTCAAAGTTGTGAGTGTGTCAGAAATATGGACAAAAGTTTTCTTCTTTTTCTGCTTTTGCTTCCAATAGCTGCTCCAAAAGGCAAAATTTCAAAAGAATTCAATTAAATTTTGCTAGCTCTTAGAATCTTCTTTGGACACGTCTCCTCAATCAAACCTCACTGCTTGCTTCTACAAGTTTTAAGTGTACTTGCATGCTGAGTTGTTCATCAATATACAGTAGCTAAATAGAACAACCATGTGCTTTCAGTTTATCATTGTAAGCCTGAAAAGCACATAAAATGGAATTGTAAATAAAAACAAACTGATTACTCTAGACTTTTAAAGTTTGGTGTTATTTTAAGATGGAGTTAAGAGTTTTTGGCCTGTTTAATGAATGTGCTATTTGTTTCTTCAAATTAGAAATAAAAATACATGTTATGAAACCTTTAAATGGTTCTTTTAACACCTTTTTGACTCTCGAGAGTCTGCGACTGCGTATTTAGAATTCGTAATTAGAACCAGAATGGTTCTTCTATGGCAGGGATAGGCAACTCCGGTCCTGGAGGGCCGCTGTCCTGCAGAGTTTAGCTTCAGCCCTGATAAAAACTCACCTGCCTGTATCTATCTAGTAATCCTGAAAACATTGATTGCCTTGTTCAGGTGTGTTTAATTAGGGTTGGAGCTAAACTCTGCAGGACAGTGGCCCTCCAGGACCGGAGTTGCCTATCCCTGTTCTATGGCATTGCTGCAAAAACCACCCTTTAGAACCTTTATTTTTAAGATTGTATGTGCAAAATAAAAGAGCAGGCAAAAAGTACCTGGATGACCTATTCTGAAGTGTACATATAATGGACACTTTACTAATGAGGCCACAGTAGAGAATTTGTGAATTGCATGCAGTGTAACAACTCAACTGACGCTGGCAGGTCACGTGATAATAAACATGGATGTATACATCCAGATTACATTAATACTACACTCATACTATATAGAACATACTTTTTTAATGGTTGCAAAGTTGCTTTGTTCAAAATAAGTATACAAACTCTAGAGAGTATGCGATTTCAGACGCAGCCCTAGATATATCCTCAAGGAATTTTTATTAATGCTTTTTAACTTCCTTTCATGTTCTAGCATCATCTAAAGGTGATTATTCCTCTGCTTCGAGTGAATCATTTGTTTTAAATATTATTTTTGTATTATTATTATCATATCAGAGTGCAGTAAAGAGTAAAATGTATTGTTTACAATCACAGTTGATTACTGGATGCTATAAATATTATATTTATTTTGTAATTTAATAATGTATTAGTTTTCATTTACACATTCTGTTGACTAATCAAAATTTGATTTCATTTTCAGCATCTGAAGAAAGCACTGACAAAAAATCAACACATGAAGCATGAAGAGGAAGTTACACAGATGATTGAAGCATTAAGTAAATGAATGAACTAAGAACCTCTTCCAATTGTACATTTACATTTATTCATTTAGCTTTTATCCAAAGCAACTTACAAATGAGAACAATAGAAGCAGTTAAACTAACAGTAGGACAACGATATGCAAGTGCTATGACCCTTCTCAGTTTAATCTAACTCAGTAAAAAAAAAATTTTTTTTTTTTTTTTAAATTATAGAACAAAATAGAATATAATAGTAGAGAAAGTGTTAGTATTACTGGATCAAGTGCTGTCGAAAATGAAGCGTCTTCAGCCGTTTCTTGAAAGTGGCTATATGGACTCAGCAGCTCTGGTTGAGTTGGGCAGATCATTCCACCAGCAGGGAACAGTCATGGTAAAGTTCAGAGAAAGAGATTTTGTGCCTCTTTGAGATGGCACCACAAGACATTGTTCGCTTGCAGAGCGCAAGTTCCTGGATGGCACATAAGTCCGAAGTAAAGAGTTAAAGTAAAATGGAGCAGAACCAATGGTTGTTCTGTAGGCAAACATCAGTGACTTGAATTTGATGCGAGCAGCAACTGGCAACCAGTGCAATTTTGTGAGGAGAGGAGTGACGTGCTCTCTTCGGCTCGTTAAAGACCACTCTAGCTGCTGCATTCTGGATCAGTTGCAGAGGTTTGACCGTGCAAGCTGGAAGACCTGCCAGGAGAGCGTTACAATAGTCCAGTCTGGATAAAACTAGCGCTTGGACAAGGAGTCGTGTAGCATGTTCTGATAGGAAGGGCCTGATCCTCCTAGTGTTGTATAAGGACCGTCAGTTCTAGCAATGTGGTCTGTGAAGTTCAGTTGATCATCAATTACCACACCAAGGTTCCTGGCTGACCTTGATGGAGTTATGGATGACGAGTCTAGCTGAATGGTGAAGTTGTGATGAAGTGTTGGGTTGGCCGGGACCACGAGTAGCTCAGTCTTCGCAAGGTTTAGTTGAAGGTGATGGTCCTTCATCCAGCCAGAAATGTCTGTTAGGCAGGCTGAGATACGATCAGCTACCGTCGGATCGTTGGGCTGGAATGAGAGGTAGAGTTGTGTGTCATCAGCGTAGCAGTGATAGGAAAAGCCATGTTTCTGAATCACAGATCCTAGTGATGTCATGTAGATGGAGAAGAGAAGTGGTCCAAGCACTGAGCCTTGAGGCACTCCAGTAGCTAGAAGTTGGGTCTTAGACACGTCACCCCTCCACGACACCCTGAAAGACCTACCTGAGAGGTAAGACTTGAACCATTGGAGTGCGGTTCCCGAGATGCCCTTCATCTTTAGGATTGACAGGAGGATCTGGTGGTTAACTGTGTCAAAGGCAGCAGACAGATCCAGCAGGATGAGAACTGAGGATTTGGAAGCTGCTCTTGCCAGTCTCAGAGCTTCAATTACTGAGGGCAGGGCAGTCTCAGTCGAGTGTCCGCTTTTGAAACCAGACTGATTGTTGTCCAAGAGGTTGTTCTGTGTAAGGAAGGAAGAGATCTGGTTGAAAACAACTCGTTCAAGTGTTTTGTGCGACGAATGGAAGGAGAGATACCGGTCTGTAGTTTTCCAGAAGTGCTGGATTTAGAGTGGGTTTCTTAAGCAGTGGGGTTACCCGAGCCTGCTTAAATGCTGTGGGAAAGGTACCAGTGTGAAGAAAGGTGTTTATGATGTGTGTGAGTGCAGGTACAACTGAGGAAGAAATGGCTTGGAGTAGATTAGTGGGAATAGGATCAAGCGGACAGGTAGTAGGGCGATTGGAAAGGAGGAGATTGGAGACTTCTGCCTCTGAAAGTAGAGAGAAGGAGGGTAGAAAGTGTGTGTTAGCTGGTAAAATGTGTGTGTCAGTTTGTGGATTGGTAAATTGGCCGCTGATGGTGGTTGTTTTATTTATAAAGAATGTAGCAAAATCGTCAGCTTGATGATGAAGGAGGAGGAGGGTTGAGAAGAGAGGAGGAGGTTTTGAAAAGCATGCGAGAGTCAGAAGAATTGTTAATTTTGTTGTGATAGTAAGTCATTTTAGCAGTAGAGATATTAGCAGAGAAGGAAGAGAGGAGGGACTGATAAAGACCAAGGTCAGTAGGATCTTTCGATTTGCGCCACATCCTCTCTGCACCCCTGAGTTTAGAACGATGTTCGCAGAGAACATCAGATAACCAGGGGGCAGAGGGGGTGGTGCGGGCTGGCCTGGAGGAAAGGGGGCAGAAGTTGTCCAAGCAGGATGTTAAAGTGGAGAAAAGATTATCAGTTGCACTGTTAGTATCTAGTGTTGAAAGCTGATCAGGTGGAGGAAGTGTGGATGAGACCAGAGAGGATAGGTGAAAGGGTGAGAGTGAGTGTAGGTTTCGCCGAAAGGTGACCTGTGGAGGAGTGTGTGTTGTGTTCTGAGGCAGGTTGAGAGTGAGGAGGAAGTGATCTGAGGTGTGCAGTGGAGTGACCAGTGTATGGCAGTAGCGTGTGTAAATAAGGTCCAATTTATTACCTGATTTGTGAGTAGCCGCAGTAGATACTCGTTAAAAAAGATTGTAAAATTAAACTTAAAATCAAAATGATTGGATTATTGTAAAAAGGAAAAAATAGTAAATAACTCATATATATTGTACATATACAATCGTGTGATGACAAACAAATCTCTTTTAACATTTTGTACAATATATCATATAGGATTGTGCATCTCTCTCATGTGTTGTGTTGAATCACTGAAAGCTGTGAATGTTGGACAGTTATTGTCCGATATTGTGTTTGCATTGTTTCGCATGTTAGCCTTACATTCTGACTTTGTAATAAATCTGATGTTATGTGGTATTCATCTTTGTCTTAAGTGTTACAGTTTCTAATATTGATTTTTTTAAATTCACACGCTGCAAACATGGCACATATTTCTCTTAAGATTATTTACAATGTTTTACACTTTGCTATCAGCTGATACCTAGCGTTCACATCATGAGCTCCATTCACTACGACTGAGCTCCATTCAGTCACTCAAACTACATTTGTTACATGTTTGTAATATGGTATAGTTTATAAATTGACTTTTGTCTTGGTTTTACACATATCAACTATATCTGTTCATTGCTATTCACTTACATTCCACATTCTTTGTTCAGTTGTTTTGTATTGCTACAAATAGTCCATTAATAGTGGATGCATATTTATAAGACCGGCCACACACCTCAGTCATCATGGACAACAAACTAGATGATTACTAAACTGAAATGAATGTTAAATCATTCAGTGAGTCTATATAGAATAGATCTGATGATTCACAAAAATACAAAAGGTATTTTAATTCATGATGCAATATTACATATTTTACTTTTATTTTATAGCTTCAAACCAATCTTGAAGTTTGTGATTTTTATTCAGCTCAAATTAAAGAAATGTTTCAGCTACACAAAATGACCTCAAAAAGCAACATCAATTAAAGTTTTCTATAGGTCAATACAAATGTTTACTTAATGTTTTACGGTCGATAATCATTAAAATATCTTGGATTGATAGACCTAAATATTGATAGATAGATATCTTGATCTTTTCTTTCAGCACCCATAACACTGATTTAAAAAAAAAAGATTAGCTATATTAACAAGATAAAAGTTTATAAAAAAAATGTATAGGCCTATATTAATTATAACCACACACACGCAGCTTTACAGAAAGTGCATGAGTCCATATTACAATTTAGAGTGATCTGTTATCAAAAAGGAAACTGTCTAAGTCATATACAAAGTCACAGCTAAAAATATATTCATTTAAACAATGTAATTTAATGCAGAAACAATGAGCTCATTGAAGTAAATGTGGCAGAGTGGGGGCTAAAAGAGCAAAGCTAGACAGCAAGGAAGTTAACATTAAATAAACTGATAAGATTTTCAATGTAGCCAACTACGCCACCTTGGGACTTTCGCCCAAGGATATACTCAGACAACACAGGTTCGTTTCTTTGGCAAAGAGGACTGAGACGGTTCTGACAATTAAAAACACAACAATTTATTACAAAATCTTCTCACATTGAAAAAACACATTCACTAATAAATACCTTCCAAACATTTACCTCTTAATTACCTACATGTTAGCACAAAAAGGAAGGCATCACTAATAAATACCTTCCAAACATTTACCTCTTAATGACCTACATGTTAGTACAAAAAGGAAGGCATTTAAATTACAATTAAATTAAAATAAAATAAGAAAAAAAAAAAAAAACAAAGACCGGGGGTTAATCGAAGACACTAACAGGAGAAAGAATCTCTGACCCACCTTGTAAGTAATCACTCACTACACCCACACGTTAGTGTCCCACACTACAAAGGCAATGAAACAAATCCACACTCAAGTGTGTTTAACACTGCACCCCAAATAGA
The DNA here is from genome assembly GCF_963993115.1 of Abramis brama. Classification (NCBI taxonomy): domain Eukaryota; kingdom Metazoa; phylum Chordata; class Actinopteri; order Cypriniformes; family Leuciscidae; genus Abramis; species Abramis brama. The sequence continues at coordinate 25,827,888 of NC_139982.1, read as the reverse complement.
GGTGGGCCAAATTACCCCCGTTCAGATGTCCCAGAGAGAACCCACTTAAGTTACAGATTCCATAAAAATAAATAACCAAAACAAATTTATAAGGGAGACAAAAACAGCAGCGTAGTTTGGGGTCCGTGTATCCTGCTGATTACAGATGCACTTACACGGCTCTGAGCTGGAAGCACGCCGTTACCCAGCTAGAAATTTTTTGTTCTAAAAATGTTCTAAGAACATTATCATGTATTGTTCTATAAATGTTTTCAGCGGCTAGTTTTAGTTTTGTTCTCAGAATGTTCTTTTAAAAGTTTGGAGAACATTCTTTAAAAACATTATTAAAATGTTTAGTAGTAACATTCTTTTAACATTATTCTCTAACGTTCTTAGAAAGTTTTCAGCGGCTAGTTTTAGTTTTGTTCCCAGAATGTTCTTTTAAAAGTTTGGAGAACATTCTTTAAAAACATTATTAAAATGTTTAGTAGTAACATTCTTTTAACATTATTCTCTAACGTTCTTAGAAAGTTTTCAGTGGCTAGTTTTAGTTTTGTTCCCAGAATGTTCTTTTAAAAGTTTGGAGAACATTCTTTAAAAACATTATTAAAATGTTTAGTAGTAACATTCTTTTAACATTATTCTCTAATTTTCTCAGAACGTTTTCAGCGGGTAGTTTTATTTGTGTTCCAAGAATGTTTTTTTAAATGTTTAGAGAACATTTTCTAAAAACATTATTAAAATGTTTAGTAGTAACATTTTTATAACATTATTCTCTGACGTTCTTATAATGTTTTTAGCGTGTAGTTTTATTTTTGTTCCCAGAATGTTCTTATAAATGTTCGGATAACATTTTTTTAAAAACATTATTAAAATGTTTAGTAATAACGTTCTTATAACATTATTCTCTAATGTTCATAGAACGTTTTCAGCGGGTAGTTTTATTTTTGTTCCCAGAATGTTTTTTTAAATGTTTAGAGAACATTTTCTAAAAACATTATTAAAATGTTTAGTAATAACATTCTTATAACATTATTCTCTAACGTTCTTATAATGTTGTAAGCGGATAGTTTTATTTTTGTTCCCAGAATGTTCTTTTAAATGTTCGGATAACATTATTTAAAAACATTATTAAAATGTTTAGGTGTACCATTCTTACAACATTATTCTCTAACGTTCTTAGAAAGTTTTCAGGGGGTGTTTTTATTTTTGTTCCCAGAATGTTCTTTTAAAAGTTCAGATAACATTTTTTTTTACAACATTATAAAAATGTTTAATAATAATATTGTTAGAACATTATTTCTCCTAAAAGGTAGGATAACATTCTCTAAGAACACTCTAAAAATGTTTTGTGATGATGACCTTCTATAAATGTTTAATCATAACATTTTTAGAACATTATCCCTTTATTCTTATAAAGTTTTTAGCAGGAAGTTTTATTTTTATTCTTAGAACGTTCTTCTAAAAGTTAGGATAACATTCTCTAAAAATACTCTTAAAAATACTACTTAACATTCTTATAAATTTTTTAGTGGGAAGTTTTATTTTTGTTCCCAAAATGTTCTCTTAAACATAAAAAATGCTTAGCTATAACATTGTTAAAACATACAATTTTATTAATCTCTAAAATAAAACAAAAATCTAACAGGTTTATGAATGGCATTCACATAAATTATTAGAAGTTCTGCGTACAGTAGATGCCCAACATTAAATGAAGAACTCAGTAAAGTCCAATGTGCAATCACACGTCTTGACTGCTGTTTGCTCAGAGCGCTCATCATCAGTCTTTGGTTGTCTTGGTTCTTGCAGAAAAAGAATAAAGTCATCTGCATTAATAGGTGTTCTACTGTTCTTCTCTTCTTCTTTTTCAGCTGCTATCCCAGTTAGCAGAATTGAGCTCCATTCTCTGTGTGCATGGTAGAGTTTTTCCTCATAGCCTATAAAAGAAGATCATGCAACAGTGTAAACAAAAATAATACAAATACATATTACATATTAAGATCACAAGCAATATTGACTTTGAAAACTTTCAAAATTAGCCAGCCTAATTATTAATCAGAAATTAATTAGATTAGTTTATTTAAAAGTATAAATATGATACCTTATGAGTATCTATTTTGTTTCTGTAATTTAAAACATATACTTAATCCATTATATACATGTTAAAGGGATACTCCACTTTTTTTGGAAATAGGCTCATTTTATAACTCCCCCAGAGTTAAACAGTTGAGTTTTACCGTTTTCGAATCCATTCAGCCGAGTTTCTGATATTTAGAAGAATGTCAGTAACCAGACAGTTTCTGGTCTCATTGACTTCCATAGTATATATTTTTTCCTACTATGGAAGTCAATGAGACCAGAAACTGTCTGGTTACTGATATTCTTCCAAATATCAGAAACTCGGCTGAATGGATTCGAAAACGGTAAAACTCAACTGTTTAACTCTGGGGGAGTTGTAAAATGAGCCTATTTCCAAAAAAAGTGGAGTATCCCTTTAATAACACAACTAGAGGCTAAATTATTTTAACAAACTACAAACTTGGCTTGAGAAGTGTGAACCTCGAACTCAGGTAGCCTTGAGCACAGCTGCAGCATGTCACAGCACTGCCCACGATGCTTTTGCTCTGATGTAACAGCTCATTTTCATCAGTTATATTGTCTATGGATTGTTACATTTCTTACAGATTTCTGCTTGTTTTAAATCAGATACAGATAAAGTAGTACTGCATTTGAGATAGAACAATTTCTAGTGTGATTTAATCATACCTGTGAATCGTCTCTTTGCTATTAGCTAAGCTGTAAGTTTTAGTTACTTCAAAAGCAGAAAGAAAAATATGCTATAACTTCTGTTTCTTATTGAGAAATCACAGGACAGTGTTGACACTAACTTTTTGTGCTCCAGTAGGTTTCTGTGTGCGCACAATCTGCATGTTAAATGTGAGCTACTGTCTGTGCATATGAAAGCTTGTTTCCGCCATGGAATACAATTTTTAAAAAAGGTAATTGCGAATCACAATTCAAACTTTTTTTTCTCAGAAGTGCGAGATATAAACTCGCAATTGGCCATTTGAAAGTCAGAATCACAGGATAAATTAGTAAAACCTGAGAAAAAAAAGCAATTCTGGCTTATTTTTTTTTGCTGTCGTTTCTATATGAGAACATTAATGCACTTCATCAATACAGCTGCTCTGAGAGTCACTTCAGCAGCATTTTAGCTTCATTTGAGAAAAACTATCATCATATCATAAAACACAGAGAAACTCAAAGGTCTACACGGCAATCCGTCAAATAAAAGTTTGGTTTAACCTTTGAAGAACGTTTTGCTTAAATCATTACATTTTAAATAATTGGTTATAGCAATTTAATTAAACCATTCAAATGGAATCAAGAAAACAAAAAAAAATTTACTTTTGGGAGATGCGAGAGCGAAGTAGTCCAGTGATAATTAACAGGCAGCCATGGTTAATGCAATTTGCAAAGACCCGCCCCCTTTAGTTACTGTTGCTATGTCCAACAAGCCATGGCGCTCTCACGCCACACATCATGTTGTCACGCAATGAAAAATACATTGCGGATCACAGAAAAAACGCTGAAACGTTTAAACGCAGAGACAAGACAGAGCAGGTTACTTTTGATATGAAAGTTGAAACAAAGTCTCAACGTTTAATTTGTGTAATTTTTTTAGAAAAAAATATTTTTGGTAAAATAAAAATGTAAAAAATACCTGTCAATCAAACTCCCTCGAAGGGTGAATTCTGAGGGGAGTAAAAAAGACAGCTCACAATTCTGATATTTTCTTGCAATTGTGTGTTCTTGCCTCACAATTCTGAGAGAAAAAAAACAACTGTAATTTTACTGATTGAAACAGACAGTAAAACAGTGGACTTCAAAGATTTCTTATTCTGTAGCTCCCTGTGGGATTTTTTTGACAAGTCCATAAAAATGCATCCATCCATGATAAAAGTACTCCACACGGCTCTGGCAGGTTAATAAAGGCGAAAGGTGAAGCGAAGTGATGCGTTTGTGTAAGAAACATATCCATATTTTATATTTTAGGGCTGGGAATCGATTAAAAAAAGTAACTGATTATTTACACAATTTGCTGTAATTAAATGCAATTAATTGCATTTCCCCCAAGCTTGTAATCATCAATATTTAAACTTAGAATAACCTAATTAAACAACAAAAAGGAAAAAAAGGAACAGAAAATAGCCCTGTATTAAAATAATATTAAACATCAATATATCAATATATTATTATTTTCAATAATCAATCAACATAATAAATTTAACAATTTATTATTATAAATTTTTTTTTCTAATTATCAAAATAAAACATAGTCCTACAAAGCTATTATTACAAGAGCATGTGATCAGAGCAGGTAATTTTACCATTGTTGTCAGCATGACTATACCAGCTCAGTAGGGCTATTTCACAGAAGTCTACTACTGAGAAATTTCACGTTATTTGACTTTGCTTTTCCAGTGCGTGATCGGTACATGATTGGAGCGTTTGGGCCGTTAACGACAGAGCAGAACATTGAGCAAAGAGCTCAATGTTTGCTCAGTGTTGTGTGTGTGTGTCAGTGCGCCGACACACACACACGGAATGGAGAGCGCGGAGCGGAAAAGACCCGCTCATGAAAGCTGCGCGAGAATAAAACCTGATCGCCAAACACGGAGGGGCGGGACGGCATATTTTGCAGCCTTTTCCGCAACAGGAAGTCATTAAAATGAGGCAAAAAAAGTGCTGCGTTAATTGCATTTTTTTTATAAACTCGTTAAGCATCTCAAATTAATCGCGAAGATTAACGTGTTAATTCCCCCAGCCCTACCATATTTATAATTTTATCGACTTAAATAACTAGCTTCCAGCAGACAGCCATATGCAAGTCAAATTACGCCCAAAGAGTTAGTCAACGCATCGATACGCATATGTGCCTGCAAGGCTACGCATCGCTACACTTCGGCCGCCATATGCGTCTATGAGTAGAAAAATGTGTCGTCCCAGTTTTTGATACGCGACGCACCGTTGTATGCAATACTATGCGTTGTTGGTGGGGGCAAAAGTGCAAGTTGCTTGCGTCCGACGTGTTGACTATAAAAGGCTCTTGTCGGTGCATGACATAGGAGTAGCATAAGCTTTGACGGCTCTCGCGGTTCAAACAAACAGGGCTAGGCAATAAATTCAAGCTCCTCCCACATTTCTCTTTATATGATTCTCTTTAATGATAATTTTTCTAAAAATCTCTGTGGAAAGAAAGTCAGATATAAATCTGGGACAGATATAAATCTGGCACGAGGGAGAAAAAAATAGATCATTTTTATTTTGGAGTGCATTGTGCGTTTAAAATTGACTACGGTTTTATAAAATGCAGTGGATACTTACTAGTGATGGACTTGTTTCTCTGTTGGTGCCTGTTCTGCTCCGTAAACATTGGTCCAATGCTTGATCTTAAGAAAATGTAAAAAGTGTGTTAATGTGTGTTAACAGACTATTGATCTGGGTGACATAGGACCATTTTTTATGTTTTCCTTAAGTGTTAGGCTATATAAATCTGGAGAACCCTTACTAACATTAACCATGGTTTTGCAACACTAACTAAATGGTAATAAATTATTGTAATCAATCCACCATAAAAATATTGTTTCTACACTTTACTATAATAAAAACCATGGTTAATTTAGCAAAGGACCCTGGGAACATGTCCTAAAAAGAACAGCTCATCCAAAAAATAGACTCTCTATCGTTATTTACCGGTACTCCATGTTGTTCCAAAACTGTATGAATTTATTTTGTATAACCTTAATTAAGATATCTTGAGAAATGACTTCACTGTTTTTTTTTTTTTTTTTCATAAAATGGGTTCCAATGTTGTTTAATTCCCAACATTCTTGTATTTCAGAGAAGTCATACAGGTTTGAAAATAATTTCATTTTGAAAGGACATTTATGTTATGTATAAAGACACAATGTTCTCAGTTCACTCATTGTAAAGCTCCTATGCTGAGGTTTATTTTATTTTATTTTTTCAAAATGTTGCAAGTAAAATGTTCTAATTGTGTTAACTTGTCACATTAGAAGAACGTTTTATGAAGAACATTCAACATCTCATCTCTCAATGATATCCTCAAAACATTTCCCTAACGTGACAGAGAGAATGTTCTTCTTTTGTTATCATGAAACATTGGGACAATGTTATATTGAGATCATTGTACAACTTTAACTTTAGCAACATTCCCAAAATATGCTCAAAATGTTGCAAGTAGAATGTTCTTCTTTTGTTATCATGAAACATTGGGAACATTTGTTTCCATAAAATGGGTTCCAATGTTGTTTTATTCCCAACATTCTTGTGTTTCACAGAAGTCATACAGGTTTGAAAATAATTTCATTTTGAAAGGACATTTATGTTTGGGTCAGCTAGGCCCATAAAAACTCATATCAAGAAGACAGGTACAATTTTGACTGGAGGGTTTGGACCAGTGTGCCTTTGAGCAGAGTTTACATGTTCTGCCTCTATTTCACGTGTATTTTACTATGACAATACTCACCGCAACTGAAGATCATGTGGCTGGATAATTTATTCCCAAAATTCCTGGATAATGGGAAACACACACATACAGCAATATTATTAGCTATTTGTATTTACTTACTAAAAGAGACATAAAAAGCTTGCAAATTTTTACTCACCAGCTCAAAAACATATTATGATGATGACTCATCATTTTGACGGTAACGTTAGGCCGATATCCCGCGATCATTCAAAAGCCTAGTTTTCATAGTGTGGTTCGAGTTCCTCTCTGTATAAAGACACAATGTTCTCAGTTCACTCATTGTAAAGCTCAGACTATGCTGAGGTTTATTTTTATTTATTTTTATCAAAAACTAACTTAGCTGACAATATTTAGCCTAACGTTACACATGCAGCCTGAAACATTGACATAATATCGATATTGCTCTAGTCGCATTTAAAATTAGCTTCTCAATTTAACACACTATATTTTGATGTAGCAGAATGCATTTTTATATAAAATAAAGTTATTTACCTTCCGCAGATTGCAATATGTCCGTTACACGTAGGCTACGTTGTTAAAATTCGTTGTCCATTTACATCCCGCAACTCGCTCAAAATAAAAATGTAACAGTACGATGCAAAATAATCCATGTTTTAAACAATGTAAAAGCCACAGAACCGAAGGAGGCTAGTAGGCTACTGAAGATCCTCCCGAGCAGCAGCAGCGCGCACACACACACAGACTCTAACAGACGAATATTCAAACTTCAAACTTGACCAGTAAAAGGCGCGCATAGCTGCCATTGGCCAGATTCCTGGATGACAGTCTGAATAGCCAATCATGCTCAAAACAACTCGAAGAGACAGCCAATAATGTGGTAACATTGCAATTACAGGAAAAGATTACATGTTTTAAAAGAAAGAATATGAAAAAAATGTGCACGGCTATTTATTTAGTTGTATTTGTAAGCTGGCTGTTATATTTAATCAATTGGTTAAATGGTGTCTTCATTGCAGTGCATGATAAAAAAAAAATAAACTTACAATAACATATAAATAATAATAATAAATTACACAAATAATATATACCATGTATAACAACATATATTTACCACTGCTCTGCCAAACAGCAGTTTAAAAGAGCAAACATATTATATATTAAACAGAGCAAACATTGCATATGTAGGCTATTCATATACAATTCTGTATACCTACCTACATGAAAAACTAATGGATTGGTATCATGGTAACATTAGAGTTACATTCATGTGACCCATAATGATCCTTTTGCACTTTAACAAAATATTGACCTTTCCTTTAGAAACACTCTTATGCCTAATAATGTCAACTTGCTTTTCACCCTGTGTGGCACAGTTACACAACCTGTTGGTTTAGGGTAAATCCTCTGTCCAACACAACACTTTGGTAACATTGGCATAATTCTATACAAGTTACAACATATACCCCGGGTTTCACAGGCAAGGTTTAAGCCTGTAGTCCCAGACTAAAATGCACGTTTGAGCTGTTTTACCTGAAAGCAACTTGCACTGACATATCTTAAAATATGTCAGTGCCATTGTTTTGTCTCAAGATGCACACCAGTAATGTTTCTTTTTCTTTTTTCTAAGGCACATTTTTAAAAGCTAATTAAATGCACTAAGGCCTAATCCTGGCTTAATCTAAACTCTGTGAAACCGGGTCTGGGTTAGAAATTAAGGGTTGAGGTTAACCCTAACCCTAACCCTTGTCTACAGACTTTTATTTAACAGCATGGATACTCCAAGGTGTTGACTGCAGTGGTTAGGCCTTTAGCGTTGATACAGGACGAATAACTTCTTACTGTGACAGTCTGTAATGTATTTTAGCAAAGAGTGTTTGTATGGATTGTCCCTAATTAAGCTAGAGCTATTGGTGCATTCAAGTCATGTCATAAAGATCGTATTTACAAGTTGAACGCCACCACAATGATGAGAATATGAGTAGGAAGCTCAGGATTTTCTTTAACCCCGATCTTGAAGAGTTAGGGGTGTGTCAGTGGGAAACATTGTGGGATACCACTATACTTAGGTATTCAGCAGTGACAATGAAGTAAGCTAATGCCTGCACAAAATATGATAGCATTAATATGTAACAGTATAATATGTGATGATAAAGTTTACAGTGGCTTCATTAATTTAAAACATTAAACAAAATTGTAAAACCTCATGAATACAAACTTCCCAGGAGGACTTAAATGCACCATATGTTCCATCGTGAACCCTGTTGGCCTGCTGTCTGACCAGCAAGCTCAATTTAACAATAATTGTGTAGTTTGATTGCTAAATGTTACATTTAAAATGTTCTAGTTTTGTTAACACGTCACATTACAAGATTTTTTTTTAAAAACACTCATCATCTCAGGTCTCAGTGATATACTCAAAACATTTTACGAACGTTGATTTGATAATGTTCCTCCTGTTATTATGGAACATTGTGCCAATGTTTTACTGAGAACATTATATAATCTGTTATCTCAACAACATCCTCAAAACATCCTTAAAATGTTGCAATTAAAATGTTCTAATTGTGTTAACACATAACATTACAAGAACGTTTTATAAAGAACATTCAACATCTCATCTCTCAATGATATCCTCAAAACATTTTCCTAATGTGACAGAGAGAATGTTCTTCTTTTGTTATGACAAAACATTGGGACAATGTTATATTGAGATCATTGTACAAACTTTAACTTTAACAACATTCCCAAAATATCCTCAAAATGTTGCTAGTAGAATGTTCTTCTTTTGTTATCATGAAACATTGGGACAATGTTATATTGAGATCATTGTACAAACTTTAACTTTAGCAACATTCCCAAAATATGCTCAAAATGTTGCAAGTAAAATGTTCTAATTGTGTTAACTCGTCACATTAGAAGAACATTTTATAAAGAACAATAAACATCTCATCTCTCAATGATATCCTCAAAACATTCTACAAATGTGACAGAGAGAACGTTCTTCTTTTGTTATGACAAAACATTAAGACAACGTTATTTTGAGATCATTGTACAAACTTTAACTTAAACAACATTCCCAAATATGCTCAAAATGTTGCAAATAAAATGTTCTAATAGTGTTAACTCGTCACATTAAAAGAACGTTTTATAAAGAACAATAAACATCTCATCTCTCAATGGTATCCTCAAAACATTTTCCTAATGTGACAGAGAGAATTGTTCTTCTTTTGGTTTTATGAAACATTGGGACAATGTTATATTGAGATCATTGTACAAACTTTAACTTTAATAACATTCCCAAAATATGCTCAAAATGTTGCAAGTAGAATGCTCTAATTGTGTTAACTCGTCACATTAGAAGAACGTTTTATGAAGAACATTCAACATCTCATCTCTCAATGATATCCTCAAAACATTTTCCTAACGTGACAGAGAGAACGTTCTTCTTTTGTTATGACAAAACATTAAGACAACGTTATTTTGAGATCATTGTACAAACTTTAACATTAACAACATTCCCAAAATATGCTCAAAATGTTGCAAGTAAAATGTTCTAATAGTGTTAACTCGTCACATTAAAATAACGTTTTATAAAGAACATTCAACCTCTCATCTCTCAATGATATCCTCAAAACATTTTCCTAACGTGACAGAGAGAATGTTCCTCTTTTGTTTTTATGAAACATTGGGACAATGTTATTTTGAGATCATTGTACAAACTTTAACTTTAACAACATTCCCAAAATATGCTCAAAATGTTGCAAGTGGAATGCTCTTCTTTTGTTATCATGAAACATTGGGACAATGTTATATTGAGATCATTGTACAAACTTTAACTTTAACAACATTCCCAAAATATGCTCAAAATGTTGCAAGTAAAATGTTCTAATAGTGTTAACTCGTCACATTAAAATAACGTTTTATAAAGAACATTCAACCTCTCATCTCTCAATGATATCCTCAAAACATTTCCCTAACGTGACAGAGAGAATGTTCTTCTTTTGTTATCATGAAACATTGGGACAATGTTATATTGAGATCATTGTACAAACTTTAACTTTAACAACATTCCCAAAATATCCTCAAAATGTTGCAGGTAAAATGTTCTAATTGTGTTAACTCGTCACATTAGAAGAACGTTTTATAAAGAACAATAAACATCTCATCTCTCAATGATATCCTCAAAACATTTTCCTAACGTGACAGAGAGAACGTTCTTCTTTTGTTATGACAAAACATTAAGACAACGTTATTTTGAGATCATTGTACAAACTTTAACTTTAACAACATTCCCAAAATATGCTCAAAATGTTGCAAGTAAAATGTTCTAATTGTGTTAACTCGTCACATTAGAAGAACGTTTTATAAAGAACATTCAACATCTCATCTCTCAATGATATCCTCAAAATATTCTATAAATGTGACAGAGAGAATGTTCTTCTTTTGTTTTTATGAAACATTGGGACAATGTTATATTGAGATCATTGTACAAACTTTAACTTTAACAACATTCCCAAAATATTCTCAAAATGTTGCAAATAAAATGTTATAATTTTGTTAACTCGTCACATTAAAATAACGTTTTATAAAGAACATTCAACATCTCATCTCTCAATGATATCCTCAAAACGTTTTCCTAACGTGACAGAGAGAACGTTCTTCTTTCGTTATAATGAAACATAGGGTCAATGATATTTTGAGATCATAGTACAACTTGTTATTTCAGAAACATTCCCAAAACATCTTTTGAATGTTGCAGTTAAAATGTTATATCTTAGTTTTCATATAACGTTATAGGAACATTTTTTTAAATGAGAAAACATCCTTAAAATGTTCGGTAAACATTACATTCAAATGTTTTCTTTAGAACATTAACCAAACTTGTAGGGAATGTTAGCGAAAGTTCTGAGAACGTTCCCTGCTAGCTGGGTAGGCACGCCCCCCCAACCTGCACACACATTCACAACAGTGAGATTTAAGCACTTTTTAAATCAAAAGAATCCCCCAAAGAGATCATACTCACTGCATCAGGACAATGTATATAAAATGACTGCATGCTGCAACATGCCCTCACTGCACTGTAGCAACTGCAGAACAGGCTTTAGGTTACACACCAACATTAAACAAAAAAATAAATTAAATCACCTATCACTTTACACCCATCCACATACCTGAGATTGGACAAATAAGCGACCCAAACTACACGCCTCCATCAGGAAAAGGCAGAAAAAGGGACAGCAAGAGAGTAACCAGAAACAGCTAAACAAACTCTGCTATGGGTGTCTTGCTTTTATTATAAGTGCAATCATGATAATGAGTAACCAGCCGGTTTCTGACACAGCTGAGTCTATGGGGAGATTATTCCCATTCTCCACCAGGGGGAGTAACGGAGGGAAATACCCAATCTGCTACATAAAGAATACTTGTTTGTTAACAAATGATTATGACATTTAGAAAATATAGCATTGATGCAAAATTTAACAAAATACTTCTCTCTATAGCAATTTTTTTCTAGCCAACTAACGTGCTATGGTCATTAAATAGCTTTCCTGAGGTAAACGTTATGTGACATATCAACCCGGTTGTTCTCCAGCTGTTTTATTGACCATTTCCACGGGTGAAAAACACTGATTAATCGATAAGTACGAGGCATATACATATCGGTAAATTGTACTGTATCTTTCAACATACCTGTTGTTCATTCGTGTTTATTTACTATTAATTAGTAGTAGTAAGAGTAAAAGATGATCGGTTCACGTACCGCTTGAACTGAGAAAGAACTGATCGCCAGCGATCCGTCACGTCACTTACAAGCGCCAAAACGGTATTTATTGTTTGAATTTCGTAATAAAATTGACATAATTTGAGAGGTTCATTTTTGTTTCATATGAAAAGTCTCGTGTGAGTTGTTTGGCAACAGGATTTTACCCTCCTCACATCAACCTGACCCTGTTCAGAGATGGACAGCCTGTATCTGATCATGAGATCACTGGAGGAGATCTGCTGCCCAATGGTGACGGGACGTACCAGATGAGGAAGAGTCTGGAGATCAGTGCAGACAAACACAAATACAGCTGCTCTGCCACACACCTCAGTCTGGACAACAAACTCCACGCCACTTTAGGTAATGAGGTTTGAAAAAATAAAAAAAAATACAACAGAACTGTCTTTCTAATGTGTTTGTGACATTTTTAACTTGTTTGTTGTTAAGAATTTGATCATGGTGAACCATTTAAATCAGTGATTTCCTCATTGCTGATAGTTTCGCCTCTGCTGTTTGTGTCTGGAACTGGAGCCGTCATATATAAATACAGGAGGAGACTACAAACAGGTAGAACAGGAAGGATCTAAAAAATAAAAATTAGGCTATCCATTTAGTCTAGATGTGATGCATTAGAAAAAAAAAATCTTTATTTATTTATGATACAATACTTTATTGCCATTAATAATTCTGCTGTTTTATTTTTTAATTATTTGATGTTATAGCTTCATCTAAAAGTGATTATTTCACTCCTTCAAGTGAGTATTTGGTGTTAAATTTTATTTTATTTTACTTATCTCATAAAATGCTCACTTCTGCTCAGTAATTAAAATTAAAATTAATTTTGTTTCAGCATCTGAAGAAAGTTTGGAAACAACATCAACACATAGAACACAACAGGAGGCCTCACATGTGATGAATGATCTACCAGGAAGGCTTCTAATATAAAAACAATGGGATTGCCAATATATTGTATTGCAAATATTAATTTTAGTTATATATATATATATATATATATATATGTATGACCATGGACCACAAAACCATTGATGTATGGTTTGTTAGGATAGGACAATATTTGGCCAAGATAGAACTATTTGAAAATCTGGAATCTGAGGGTGCAAAAAAATTTGAGAAAATCACTTTTAAAGTTGTCCATTTATGTTCATGATTTTGCTGCATTCACTTACAAAAAATAATTTATATATATATATATATATATATATATATATATATATTTACGGTAAGAAAATTTACAAAATATCTTCATGGAGCATGGATCTTTACTTAATATCCTCATGATTATGGCATAAAAGAAAAATCTATAATTTTGACCCATACAATGTATTGTTGGCTATTGCCACAAATATACATGTGTGACTTGTGGTCCAGGGTCACACACACACACACAGATATAGCATATATACATTGTGTCTGTTCTTTGACCATATGTTGAACAAAACAACCTAAACAACACATGTACACAGTTCTCAGATGTTGGTAACGTATGCAGCTAAACAAATAAAATATGTCATCTTTTTTAGTAAGTGTTTTATTTTGATTGTTTTGTTTTTTTACAGTTTTATGCTTATCGACTCACAAGCAATGCAATATTAAGTGAATGTGTGGTGTTTGAAATAATTATTAAAACAGGGCTTTGGCACTCAACGAGAACAGCCTCGATGTGCAGTTCACACACTGCCAGAGCGACCATTTCTGCTCACATCCAATCTGAAACAGACAGCGACGTTACATGATGATGAATACAATGTGGAAACATCAAAAAAACAAAACGAAGCCACATTAAGCCTTTGGTGATGACGACACGTGTATAATTTCCTATCCCAATTTAAAAATTATATTCTTTATGCAGCTGCTGAATTATGGTGAATTAGACGAGTTAGATTTAGCCATGGTGAAATGTATAATTTTATTACAAGTGAGAAAGGAATGTCTTGATGTACAGTTGTACAGTGCAATTTGACAAACAAAAATATCGACAATTTAAACAAAGAGAAACATCTTATAAGATTATTTATGATGTTTTACACTTTGCTATTAAAAATGACTCAGTCTCAGTTACTTTAATGCTTCTTCCACAATTATCCCTCTGTGCTAAAAGTATATATCTGAGATTTAAATAAAATTGTGATTTAACACCATTTGTACATTGCTATTCTTTAAAAGTGAAACAATGTGTAACCTTAAAAAAGTGGCATAACTCTCATGTTACGGCTGTTCCAGGAAATAAACTTGTTTAACTTGTTACAAACCTTGTTACCTGACACATACTGAAAATATCTGTATAGAGAAAGACATGTTTTAGCAACAAAACATGAAATTATTAGTTTTCCTCTGTGTGCTCTCATTTCCATCGGCTGTTTTTACAGGTAGGATTTCATAGAATTTCAACCCTTTTATTTTACACATTTACTGTCACGGAATGGGGAAATACAAAAGGTGCGAGGACTCAAGTGCAGAAAATATGAATTTATTAATAAAAGAAAAGCTAAACACAAAACAAAACCCACGAGGGGGAAAACATAACTAACAAATATAACAACCAAAAACAGAACATGAACTTACTGGGGAATCAAAGGGAACAGGAAACATTAGACAACGAACCAACACAGACTGCAAACAAGAGGGGATTTATAAAGGGAACAAATCAAGAGGGAACAGGTGGAACAAATTAACCAATAATCAGATAACAAGATGGGGGGGGCTAGACAATAGACATGAGCACATGGCCCAAAATAACAAAACACCCATGTGCAGCACAAGACAGGACAGGCATGTGACATTACCCCCTCCCTACGGAGCGGCTACCAGACGCTCCATCAGACCAGGGCGGGACGGGAGGGACAGACCAGGGTGGAGACAGTCCATCGGGTGGCCAGGGCGGAGCAGACAGTCCAACGGGCGGCCAGGGCGGAGCAGACAGTCCATCGGGCGGCCAGGGCGGAGCAGACAGTCCATCGGGCGGCCAGAACAGAGACTCTCCCTCAGGCGGCCAGGGCGGAGCGGCCAGGGCGGAGCGGCCAGTTCATCGGGTGGCCAGGGTGGAGACTTTCCCTCCGGCGTCCAGGGCAGAGCGAACAGTCCATCTGGCGGCCAGGGCGGAGACTTTCCCTCGGGCGGCCAGGGCGGAGACGACCCCTCGGACGGCCACGGCGGAGACGACCCCTCGGACGGCACTGGAACAGACACCGGCTCAGGAACAGACACCACCGGCTCAGGAACAGACACCACCGGCTCAGGAACTGGAACAGACACCACCGGCTCAGGCACCACCGGCTCAGGCACCACCGGCTCAGGCACCACCGGCTCAGGAACAGACACCACCGGCTCAGGTACAGACACCACCGGCTCAGGTACAGGCACCACCGGCTCAGGCACCACCGGCTCAGGCACCACCGGCTCAGGCACCACCGGCTCAGGAACTGGAACAGACACCACCGGCTCAGGCACCACCGGCTCAGGAACAGACACCACCGGCTCAGGCTCAGGAACAGACACCACCGGAACAGACACCACCGGCTCAGGCACCACCGGCTCAGGAACAGACACCACCGGCTCAGGCACCACCGGCTCAGGCACCACCGGCTCAGGCACCACCGGCTCAGGCACCACCGGCTCAGGTACCACCGGCTCAGGTACAGACACCACCGGCTCAGGCACCACCGGCTCAGGAACAGACACAACCGGCTCAGGCTCAGGAACAGACACCGGAGCAGACACCACCGGCTCAGGTACAGACACCACCGGCTCAGGCACCACCGGCTCAGGAACAGACACCACCGGAACAGACACCACCGGCTCAGGAACAGACACCACCGGCTCAGGCACCACCGGCTCAGGAACAGACACAACCGGCTCAGGCTCAGGAACAGACACCACCGGCTCAGGCACCACCGGCTCAGGTACAGACATCACCGGCTCAGGCACCACCGGCTCAGGAACAGACACCACCGGAACAGACACCACCGGCTCAGGAACAGACACCACCGGCTCAGGCACCACCGGCTCAGGAACAGGCACCACCGGAAAATCACTTTTAAAGTTGTCCATTTATGTTCATGATTTTGCTGCATTCACTTACAAAAAATAATTTATATATATATATATATATATATATATATATATATATATATATTTACGGTAAGAAAATTTACAAAATATCTTCATGGAGCATGGATCTTTACTTAATATCCTCATGATTATGGCATAAAAGAAAAATCTATAATTTTGACCCATACAATGTATTGTTGGCTATTGCCACAAATATACATGTGTGACTTGTGGTCCAGGGTCACACACACACACACAGATATAGCATATATACATTGTGTCTGTTCTTTGACCATATGTTGAACAAAACAACCTAAACAACACATGTACACAGTTCTCAGATGTTGGTAACGTATGCAGCTAAACAAATAAAATATGTCATCTTTTTTAGTAAGTGTTTTATTTTGATTGTTTTGTTTTTTTACAGTTTTATGCTTATCGACTCACAAGCAATGCAATATTAAGTGAATGTGTGGTGTTTGAAATAATTATTAAAACAGGGCTTTGGCACTCAACGAGAACAGCCTCGATGTGCAGTTCACACACTGCCAGAGCGACCATTTCTGCTCACATCCAATCTGAAACAGACAGCGACGTTACATGATGATGAATACAATGTGGAAACATCAAAAAAACAAAACGAAGCCACATTAAGCCTTTGGTGATGACGACACGTGTATAATTTCCTATCCCAATTTAAAAATTATATTCTTTATGCAGCTGCTGAATTATGGTGAATTAGACGAGTTAGATTTAGCCATGGTGAAATGTATAATTTTATTACAAGTGAGAAAGGAATGTCTTGATGTACAGTTGTACAGTGCAATTTGACAAACAAAAATATCGACAATTTAAACAAAGAGAAACATCTTATAAGATTATTTATGATGTTTTACACTTTGCTATTAAAAATGACTCAGTCTCAGTTACTTTAATGCTTCTTCCACAATTATCCCTCTGTGCTAAAAGTATATATCTGAGATTTAAATAAAATTGTGATTTAACACCATTTGTACATTGCTATTCTTTAAAAGTGAAACAATGTGTAACCTTAAAAAAGTGGCATAACTCTCATGTTACGGCTGTTCCAGGAAATAAACTTGTTTAACTTGTTACAAACCTTGTTACCTGACACATACTGAAAATATCTGTATAGAGAAAGACATGTTTTAGCAACAAAACATGAAATTATTAGTTTTCCTCTGTGTGCTCTCATTTCCATCGGCTGTTTTTACAGGTAGGATTTCATAGAATTTCAACCCTTTTATTTTACACATTTACTGTCACGGAATGGGGAAATACAAAAGGTGCGAGGACTCAAGTGCAGAAAATATGAATTTATTAATAAAAGAAAAGCTAAACACAAAACAAAACCCACGAGGGGGAAAACATAACTAACAAATATAACAACCAAAAACAGAACATGAACTTACTGGGGAATCAAAGGGAACAGGAAACATTAGACAACGAACCAACACAGACTGCAAACAAGAGGGGATTTATAAAGGGAACAAATCAAGAGGGAACAGGTGGAACAAATTAACCAATAATCAGATAACAAGATGGGGGGGGCTAGACAATAGACATGAGCACATGGCCCAAAATAACAAAACACCCATGTGCAGCACAAGACAGGACAGGCATGTGACATTACCCCCTCCCTACGGAGCGGCTACCAGACGCTCCATCAGACCAGGGCGGGACGGGAGGGACAGACCAGGGTGGAGACAGTCCATCGGGTGGCCAGGGCGGAGCAGACAGTCCAACGGGCGGCCAGGGCGGAGCAGACAGTCCAACGGGCGGCCAGGGCGGAGCAGACAGTCCATCGGGCGGCCAGGGCGGAGCAGACAGTCCATCGGGCGGCCAGAACAGAGACTCTCCCTCAGGCGGCCAGGGCGGAGCGGCCAGGGCGGAGCGGCCAGTTCATCGGGTGGCCAGGGTGGAGACTTTCCCTCCGGCGTCCAGGGCAGAGCGAACAGTCCATCTGGCGGCCAGGGCGGAGACTTTCCCTCGGGCGGCCAGGGCGGAGACGACCCCTCGGACGGCCACGGCGGAGACGACCCCTCGGACGGCACTGGAACAGACACCGGCTCAGGAACAGACACCACCGGCTCAGGAACAGACACCACCGGCTCAGGAACTGGAACAGACACCACCGGCTCAGGCACCACCGGCTCAGGCACCACCGGCTCAGGCACCACCGGCTCAGGAACAGACACCACCGGCTCAGGTACAGACACCACCGGCTCAGGTACAGGCACCACCGGCTCAGGCACCACCGGCTCAGGCACCACCGGCTCAGGCACCACCGGCTCAGGAACTGGAACAGACACCACCGGCTCAGGAACAGACACCACCGGCTCAGGCACCACCGGCTCAGGAACAGACACCACCGGCTCAGGCACCACCGGCTCAGGAACAGACACCACCGGCTCAGGAACAGACACCACCGGCTCAGGCACCACCGGCTCAGGCACCACCGGCTCAGGAACAGACACCACCGGCTCAGGCACCACCGGCTCAGGAACAGACACCACCGGCTCAGGCACCACCGGCTCAGGAACAGACACCACCGGAACAGACACCACCGGCTCAGGAACAGACACCACCGGCTCAGGCACCACCGGCTCAGGAACAGACACAACCGGCTCAGGCTCAGGAACAGACACCACCGGCTCAGGCACCACCGGCTCAGGTACAGACACCACCGGCTCAGGCACCACCGGCTCAGGAACAGGCACCACCGGCTCAGGAACAGACACCACCGGCTCAGGCACCACCGGCTCAGGAACAGACACCACCGGCTCAGGCACCACCGGCTCAGGCACCACCGGCTCAGGAACAGACACCACCGGCTCAGGAACAGACACCACCGGCTCAGGAACAGACACCACCGGCTCAGGAACAGACACCACCGGCTCAGGAACAGACACCACCGGCTCAGGCACCACCGGCTCAGGAACAGACACCACCGGCTCAGGCACCACCGGCTCAGGCACCACCGGCTCAGGCACCACCGGCTCAGGAACAGACACCACCGGCTCAGGCACCACCGGCTCAGGAACAGACACCACCGGCTCAGGCACCACCGGCTCAGGAACAGACACCACCGGCTCAGGAACAGACACCACCGGCTCAGGCACCACCGGCTCAGGCACCACCGGCTCAGGCACCACCGGCTCAGGAACAGACACCACCGGCTCAGGCACCACCGGCTCAGGAACAGACACCACCGGCTCAGGCACCACCGGCTCAGGAACAGACACCACCGGCTCAGGAACAGACACCACCGGCTCAGGCACCACCGGCTCAGGCACCACCGGCTCAGGAACAGACACCACCGGCTCAGGCACCACCGGCTCAGGAACAGACACCACCGGCTCAGGCACCACCGGCTCAGGAACAGACACCACCGGCTCAGGAACAGACACCACCGGCTCAGGCACCACCGGCTCAGGAACAGACACCACCGGCTCAGGAACAGACACCACCGGCTCAGGAACAGACACCACCGGCTCAGGAACAGACACCACCGGCTCAGGCACCACCGGCTCAGGAACAGACACCACCGGCTCAGGCACCACCGGCTCAGGAACAGGCACCACCGGCTCAGGCACCACCGGCTCAGGCACCACCGGCTCAGGCACCACCGGCTCAGGCACCACCGGCTCAGGAACAGACACCACCGGCTCAGGCACCACCGGCTCAGGAACAGACACCACCGGCTCAGGCACCACCGGCTCAGGAACAGACACCACCGGCTCAGGAACAGACACCACCGGCTCAGGAACAGACACCACCGGCTCAGGCACCACCGGCTCAGGAACAGACACCACCGGCTCAGGAACAGACACCACCGGCTCAGGCACCACCGGCTCAGGAACAGACACCACCGGCTCAGGCACCACCGGCTCAGGCACCACCGGCTCAGGCACCACCGGCTCAGGCACCACCGGCTCAGGTACCACCGGCTCAGGTACAGACACCACCGGCTCAGGCACCACCGGCTCAGGAACAGACACAACCGGCTCAGGCTCAGGAACAGACACCGGAGCAGACACCACCGGCTCAGGTACAGACACCACCGGCTCAGGCACCACCGGCTCAGGAACAGACACCACCGGAACAGACACCACCGGCTCAGGAACAGACACCACCGGCTCAGGCACCACCGGCTCAGGTACAGACACCACCGGCTCAGGCACCACCGGCTCAGGAACAGACACCACCGGAACAGACACCACCGGCTCAGGAACAGACACCACCGGCTCAGGCACCACCGGCTCAGGAACAGGCACCACCGGCTCAGGAACAGACACCACCGGCTCAGGAACAGGCACCACCGGCTCAGGCACCACCGGCTCAGGCACCACCGGCTCAGGCACCACCGGCTCAGGCTCAGGAACAGACACCACCGGCTCAGGCACCACCGGCTCAGGAACCACCGGCTCAGGAACAGGCACCACCGGCTCAGGAACAGACACCACCGGCTCAGGCACCACCGGCTCAGGAACAGACACCACCGGCTCAGGCACCACCGGCTCAGGAACAGACACCACCGGCTCAGGAACAGACACCACCGGCTCAGGCACCACCGGCTCAGGAACAGACACCACCGGCTCAGGAACAGACACCACCGGCTCAGGCACCACCGGCTCAGGAACAGACACCACCGGCTCAGGCACCACCGGCTCAGGAACAGACACCACCGGCTCAGGCACCACCGGCTCAGGCACCACCGGCTCAGGAACAGACACCACCGGCTCAGGAACAGACACCACCGGCTCAGGAACAGACACCACCGGCTCAGGCACCACCGGCTCAGGAACAGACACCACCGGCTCAGGCACCACCGGCTCAGGAACAGACATCACCGGCTCAGGAACAGACACCACCGGCTCAGGCACCACCGGCTCAGGCACCACCGGCTCAGGCACCACCGGCTCAGGAACAGACACCACCGGCTCAGGCACCACCGGCTCAGGAACAGACACCACCGGCTCAGGCACCACCGGCTCAGGAACAGACACCACCGGCTCAGGAACAGACACCACCGGCTCAGGCACCACCGGCTCAGGCACCACCGGCTCAGGCACCACCGGCTCAGGAACAGACACCACCGGCTCAGGCACCACCGGCTCAGGAACAGACACCACCGGCTCAGGAACAGACACCACCGGCTCAGGCACCACCGGCTCAGGAACAGACACCACCGGCTCAGGAACAGACACCACCGGCTCAGGAACAGACACCACCGGCTCAGGAACAGACACCACCGGCTCAGGCACCACCGGCTCAGGAACAGACACCACCGGCTCAGGCACCACCGGCTCAGGAACAGGCACCACCGGCTCAGGCACCACCGGCTCAGGCACCACCGGCTCAGGAACAGACACCACCGGCTCAGGCACCACCGGCTCAGGAACAGACACCACCGGCTCAGGCACCACCGGCTCAGGAACAGACACCACCGGCTCAGGCACCACCGGCTCAGGAACAGACACCACCGGCTCAGGCACCACCGGCTCAGGAACAGACACCACCGGCTCAGGAACAGACACCACCGGCTCAGGCACCACCGGCTCAGGCACCACCGGCTCAGGCACCACCGGCTCAGGAACAGACACCACCGGCTCAGGCACCACCGGCTCAGGAACAGACACCACCGGCTTAGGCACCACCGGCTCAGGCACCACCGGCTCAGGAACAGACACCACCGGCTCAGGCACCACCGGCTCAGGCACCACCGGCTCAGGCACCACCGGCTCAGGAACAGACACCACCGGCTCAGGCACCACCGGCTCAGGAACAGACACCACCGGCTCAGGCACCACCGGCTCAGGAACAGACACCACCGGCTCAGGAACAGACACCACCGGCTCAGGCACCACCGGCTCAGGAACAGACACCACCGGCTCAGGAACAGACACCACCGGCTCAGGAACAGACACCACCGGCTCAGGAACAGACACCACCGGCTCAGGAACAGACACCACCGGCTCAGGCACCACCGGCTCAGGAACAGACACCACCGGCTCAGGCACCACCGGCTCAGGAACAGGCACCACCGGCTCAGGCACCACCGGCTCAGGCACCACCGGCTCAGGCACCACCGGCTCAGGAACAGACACCACCGGCTCAGGCACCACCGGCTCAGGAACAGACACCACCGGCTCAGGCACCATCGGCTCAGGAACAGACACCACCGGCTCAGGAACAGACACCACCGGCTCAGGAACAGACACCACCGGCTCAGGCACCACCGGCTCAGGAACAGACACCACCGGCTCAGGAACAGACACCACCGGCTCAGGCACCACCGGCTCAGGAACAGACACCACCGGCTCAGGCACCACCGGCTCAGGAACAGACACCACCGGCTCAGGAACAGACACCACCGGCTCAGGCACCACCGGCTCAGGAACAGACACCACCGGCTCAGGCACCACTGGCTCAGGAACAGACACCACCGGCTCAGGAACAGACACCACCGGCTCAGGAACAGACACCACCGGCTCAGGCACCACCGGCTCAGGAACAGACACCACCGGCTCAGGCACCACCGGCTCAGGAACAGACACCACCGGCTCAGGCACCACCGGCTCAGGAACAGACACCACCGGCTCAGGAACAGACACCACCGGCTCAGGCACCACCGGCTCAGGAACAGACACCACCGGCTCAGGAACAGACACCACCGGCTCAGGACATGGCTATAATTCTGATCCTGCTTGCACTGTCAGTTCCAGCAGTTACTGCCAAAGGTAAGATTTCAATCAATTGATTGCTACGTAAAGGTTAGTTTGTCAACTTGTAATGTGCCTGAATTCACACGTAGGATGTAAAAAAAATTACATAAAAAACCAAGAACTAAACGATGCTGAACGATTTTCCTCACTACTTGTAGCCTATTTCGCCATGAATGTAGGCGAATATTCGGTTTTTATTTCTTTAAATAGTTTATCATTTATATGCAAGTCAGCAGTGAAAAAATCTGCCCCCCCCTGCATGTCCTGTCCTGTGGCTCAGTACCCAACTTTTGAAATACACATAAACATGTTTCTAAATCAAATTTCTTAAGTGGATTACAGGGCATTAAATATTTCTTTCTTTCTTTCCTTTCTATCTATCTTATTTTTGCTTTAAATCTGGTATTTACACAGTATTTAAATTATTGGAGCATACTGATTTCAATAGTTGGAAAAATTCATTAAACACTGTTATTTTTCCACAGGTTCTCATTCTTTGTGTTTGCATTCAACATACATTAAAGGAAAAACACTATTTCCTGAATTTAGTTCCACATTGATGTTGGATGACATTGTATAGGACAACTTAACTTAGACATGGACATATGTTCCAAGAGGAAATACTACAAATGAAGATGATGTGATTGACCCACAACATATTCGCATCATAAGTAATTTTATGTATGATGATTTTGTGGAGAGATGGATTGTAGTGGATGGTGGTAACCTTACAGACAGTAAGTAAAGATGATCTCAAATATTGTTTGAAATACAAAACCACAAACACTATGTTGAACACTCCTGTCATATCAGTACTATAGTGCAGCTCGGTAACCTCACATTTTTTGGGAATATCCCATACTGTTCTCATTTGCCTCACCCTGCAGGTCTTAAGGTTCAGCAAAAGATGATTCTGTGTGAACTTCTGGACAATGACAAGCCAGGACAAATGATCACCAGGAGTTCTTCCAAGGGATTCACCACAGATGAGATGAGTTATCTTGATGGCAAATTTACTTACAGTGGAGCTTCTTATATCACACAGCAAGAGCTCAAACCACGTCTGGAACTGCCCTTGTGGCGCCATGAGCATTTGTACTACCCAGCTTGTATAAAAACTCTGAGAAAGTACTCTTAAAAAGATAGGTATGTATTAAAATCACGCAGAATTAGCTTATAATATAATATAATATAAAAATATTAACAGTGCTTATATTTTTAAGTCCTGTGTTCTAAGTTTAACAAAGCAAAAATTAAACGGGATTTCTTCTGGACAGTCATCTTTGAATGGTGTAAAATTCACTGATATGCATTTATCTCCTTTTTTCTGCCCCTTTCTTGTATAGTAAAACCAAAAGTAAAATTAATTAAAAAAGCAAACACAGACTCTGGAGGGTTTCGTGTGAGTTGTTTGGCGACAGGATTTTACCCTCGTCACATCAACCTGACCCTTTTCAGAGATGGACAGCCTGTATCTGATCATGAGATCACTGGAGGAGATCTGCTGCCCAATGGTGACGGGACGTACCAGATGAGGAAGAGTCTGGAGATCAGTGCAGACAAACACAAATACAGCTGCTCTGTTACACACAGTCTGGACAACAAACTCCACGTCACTTTAGGTAATGAGCTCTTACAGAAAACACAATCTAACAATCAAAACAAAACAATTGAAGTCAAACTCTCAGTCTGTGGTTCATGTTTCAGAGTATGATCACGGGGAACCATTTATATCAGTGTTTCCTTCAGTTCTGATGGTTTTGGCTCTGATGATGGTGTTTGGAGTGGCAGCTGCTGTAATTGCATGGAAAAGACGACGTGCAGCTACGACAAGATCGGAAAAAGAGGTCTAAAGAGCCTAGAGTAGAAACTTAAAGGAATAGTTCACCAAATATATGGATTAGAACAACTTTCGTGTGTGTGTGTATGTGGTGGTTACCAACTCCTTTAAGAAAAATCCAAAATTGTATATATTACAATTATCTTTTCTAAACAGCAAATCAAAGACAATAATACCTTTCGTCTTCCTTTTGGTGTTTAGATTCAGTTCAAAGTGGCTATTCTACTGCTTCTAGTAAGTACTTCTTGTTATTAAGTTATTTTTTAATTTACAGAACTGGATAAAGAAAACCCTTGCATATACTGAACACTCATTAAACAATACTTTTTATTTTCAGCATCCGCAGAAAGTGTGGACACAGCAATGAAATTGACATGAATGCTATGACACAAAGTGGTATATTCCCAAAAAAGCATATTTCACTGTTACTTCCATTATAATTCACTAGTTCACTATGATTTACTGTCAGCCACTGTTGCACAAGTGACGTATTGTCATGCTGTCATACCTTTCTATTCCTAGACCTAAAAGTGGAAAAAACTATTTAGACAAATGAATAACTACTTTGATCCATTTACACTATGCCAATGTATTCATTCATTTGGTGGTGTAGGTATGCTGTAATGTTTGTGTGTATATATTATTCTTTCATGTTATTCATTTTTTATTGTAATAATTTTCTCAAGAACGTTCATTCTCATATTATTAGTGCAGAAGGTAAAAACATAAAAAGGAGCAATAAAAATATTCTTGGCTAATGATCATGGAAAGCAGTATTGTAATCTTTATTTAAAAAAAATGTTTGTTTCATATTATTTTATTCAAAATTTGAAACATATTAGATATTCAAGAGGGAACCTTTTTTGAATTGGTTTTCTACACATTAATATTACTGTACAAACCTAAGGAGTCACTGTACAGATGCTGAAGAAAGTGCTTGGTCATTTTCTGCTTTTGCTCTGGTTATTTCACTGTTGCCTGGATAATGTCATCTATAGCCTTTGCAACGACCTCTAGTGGTCGATTTTTGGTGAGCTTTACAATGACAAAAGTCAGCCTCAGTAACAAACACAAATACAGCTGCTCTGCCACACACCTCAGTCTGGACAACAAACTGATCATTGATTTGGGTAATGAGGTGTGAAAATGTAAAAAATACTACAGAATGTATTTCTAATCTGACATTTTTAAAGAAAACAGTATAACTATTTAGAGCAGAGAGTAGTTCATCAATGTGTGGCAATGGAAAAGAGTCCACAATCACTGTTTTATTTGGGTCTAAGGCCAACACACATCTTCATTTTACCCGACTTTTTTGGTGTGTAACAATTAGTGACTGACACCCATGCAGAGGCATCGATGCGTTTTATCATCCCAGCTGCTTCCAAGCGATTTAATTCCTCTGACACAGCATTAACAGACAGTGCCAGACCAATATAAACATTCATTAACGCACACATCAGTTATGGTAAAAGGAAACTCAAGCATATTTGAAGTGGTGAAGTTAGGAAGCGAGGAAATGAAGGTGGATGTACAAGAAATGAGAAGCACCCAATTCACTTCGACCCTTCGAATTTGCCCTAAAAGAGGCACAAAAATGATGTCTGTTCGCTTTCAGTTTCAGAAAGCTTTGTTTCTAAAATGACTGACGTCCTTTACACGCACAGCAAAGAATTAGTGCAGTCATACTGCGTAGTTTAACACTGTAAATTTTAACATTCGAGATTCCCTTCGTTCCAAATCAGAATGCAGGCTCAATATTGTGATGGTTAAAAGTAAACTGTATGTCTAGCTAAAACATTAAAACATAATACAAAAAAATCGCATTAAATATTTGAAATATGAAATGAAATGAAATATTTGGTTCCAATGGGTGGAGCTACCATGAATATTCACGAAACCATTGCGTGGGCGGGGCGACCAATAAAGCGAATGGAACAGAAATTATTAGCGTGAGTGCCTCAGATCGCATTTTGTCAGATCGTCTTTACTGTAGCAGTAGCATACGCCAGCAAAATGGGCAAAGTTCTTATGCTCGTTCTGCTTTTACTTCCAGTTGCTGCTCCTAAAGGTAAGATTTACAAAGACTTTTTTTTTTTTACAATGTGCTTGCAATTAGAATTTGCACATCAGTTTGTTCAATCAAGTTGCACCCCTGCTTCTTCACTTACTCAGTATTAAACTGGACAAAGCATTAGCAATGACAGTATCAAAAAGAAACAAATTACATGGAAGATCACAGATTAACTAGTGTAACTGGAAGGAACCTTTAACAGCTAACTTATTAGGTAAACAGAACAATGTGCTTCCTGTATACAGGAATAGCTAAAACACAAGCCTGAAAAGAACAAATGAAAACAAAACAAGATTAGGCAGTGGGCAGAGTCCGTCTATCTCGTAGTTGATAGTTACCCAGCAGCTGTCTGTTTCCAACGGCAATTATTGCACATTAAAGTATAAAAATAGATTTAATTTCATTTGCAACAATTGCCGTTGGAAACAACCGGTAAGTTAATCTGTTTGTGAATTGCTCATACAGCCAAATTAAAAACATTATCCAGACTCGACAGCTGCTGGGTAACGTTAACTATCAAATCAAAATGGCCCACCGTCTAGATGATTTGTCTGTGAGTTTGCTTAAAGATTTATATATATATATGGTCCGTGTACTTTTTGTTCATTTAATTTCCTGTTTGGAATGGAATAACGAGAAATGAAAACCAGCTCGTTTATTAGTTTTTTAGTTTAGTTTAAAGGTGCCCTAGAATGTGAAATTGAATTTATCTTGGCATAGTCAAATAACAAGAGTTCAGTACATGGACATGACATACAGTGAGTCTCAAACACCATAGTTTTCTCTTTCTTATTTAAATCTCGTTTTTGAAAAACACCCCTGAAAAACAGGCGAATCTCCACATAACACCAACTGTGACGCAACAGTTGGGATCATTAATATGTACGCCTCTAAAAATTTGCATATGCCAGCCCATGCTCAGTGCCAGGCGGAACTGCGCAGCCGAATCATCAGAAGTTCTGCAGGTGAAGAAACAAGCGAGGATCATAGGGAAAATGGCAGATCTATCTATAATCTATCTATAATCGGATACCGCTACAGTTTAATTCGAAGAAAGTTGCTCTGCCCATTTCACCACGGACTGTTTTTCTAACCTGGAACAATATCAAGCAGCCAGGCTTCTCTCGGCGTCTCAAACGGACGAAGGGGGCAATTTCAACTAACGTTATATTCCCGCAAGCGGTAAGAAGTGATTTTATTAACGATAATTTACACTGTGTTATCTAGATCCAGCGCGATATTTTTTTTTTTCCTCGAGAGACATCGTGGCTTGCAAACGAGCGAACGAAGCATGGCAGTTGCTCAGTTTGGATGTAACTACAAATGAACACAAAAATATTTTTTTAGCTCCTTCATCCGAGCCTCTGAAGAACCAGTGGGTTATGTGAATTTCTGATGTGTAATTGTTCAAGTTCAGACAGATAATCTTTCTCTCAAAGTCGTTCAACACTGTTTATGCATCAGTAAATCGCATTGCAGTGATAAGATCTTCATTCACGCGATCAACAGGCTGTCATCTGCTCAATGCTGGAATAGATCTAAATACTTAAAAAACTTCTCATGATTCGTTAATCCCGATAGCTGTAATAGTAAAAACGTATAATAGCTGTAATAGTAAAAGTTTTCCAGATAGGTCCACATGTAATGCCAGATATTTCATATGCAAGCATGTCAGCCAATCACAGCAGTGGGCAACAACACTGAAGTCTCACAGCAGACACGCCCCTTCAAACAGAGTGTTCAAACCAGGTGATGAAATCAGGCTAGGAAATATGCCTTTTATTTCTAAATTATAACAAATTTTGATCTAAAAAACATACTAACATTATAAGGGCACCCCAGGAAACATAATAAAATAATAAAATAATCCATTCTACGGCACCTTTAAAAAACGAAAAATGAGATTTTGGCTCGATTTTTCATTTTTCGTTTGTGGTTTACAAATCGGTTTATGGGTTCAATATTTCATTTGCACATGTGGGCGGTGCTGAAACGCCCCTTTCATCTGATTGGTCAAAACGCTCCGCCTTCAGTAAGCTACGAGCTTTTCTTTCTGTCAGGCAGAATAAGAGTCAGTATGAGTGCGGCACTGACAAATGCACTTTAATAAAATAATGTCTGAAACCACCACTCACTGTTAACTACGCACAATATTTGAAGCAGAAGTATGTTGCTGGTCACGTAATTCGTGCTGCTGCAAGCAACCCCAATAATGTGAGCCACAGTATAGCCTATGCCAGATTATTTTAGCATGATGTATTTCCCGTTGATAAATACAGTGCAAATAGTTCAGATATCTCTTTGGATAAAAGGGAAGTGGAAATAAAAATCAATAATAGGCTGAACTGTACCATGATAATATGTCCATAATATTAGATGTCCGTAGATGACATACCCATAACTGTTACATTAGAGTTAGGGGATAACACAGTTTGTACAGTATAGAAATCATTATGTCTAAAGTTCCCATTAAACATGAAAACCCAACAACCCAATGGGAATATATCCTTATTGTGTAAAACATCCAGAGGTGGACAGTAACAAAGTACATTTACTTGAGTACTGTAGGCCTACTTAAGTACACTTTCTGAGTATCTGTACTTTACTTGATTTTACTGTACTTGAAACTGATTTTCATTTTCAACGTTGGGTTTGGTCTTCTAAATGTGAATTTTGCCCTTGTTTTGGTGCACACTAGCTTATAGATAACAGTAAGGCAAACATATTCAAACTCTATGGCTCTGGCCAAACCATAACAAGTAGGAGGGTCATAACCCTTCCTGCTACACTAGCTAAATATTAAAAGCTTTAAAGTTGAGTCAAAACACTCACTAACCAAGGGTGGAACAAGTTTATTTTCAAAGTTGTGAGTGTGTCAGAAATATGGACAAAAGTTTTCTTCTTTTTCTGCTTTTGCTTCCAATAGCTGCTCCAAAAGGTAAGATTTCAAAAGAATTCAATAAAGCCATTTTTTGTAAACTTCAATTCAATTTTGCTAGCTCTTAGAATCTTCTTTGGACACGTCTCCTCAATCAAACCTCACTGCTTGCTTCTACAAGTTTTAAGTGTACTTGCATGCTGAGTTGTTCATCAATATGTATATAAACTGAACAACCATTTGCTTTCAGTTTATCATTGTAAGCCTGAAAAGAACATAAAACGGAGTTATAAATAAAAAACAAACTGATTATTCTAGAGTCTAGACTTTTAAAATTTGGTGTTATTTTAAGATTTAATTAAGAGGTTTTTTTTTTTTTTTTTTTTTTTTTTGCCTGTTTAATGAATGTGCTATTTGTTTCTTCAAATTTGAAATAAAAATACATGTTATGAAACACCAGTGCACCTTTAAATTGTTCTTTTAACACCTTTTTGACTTTCGAGAGTCTGCGTATTTAGCATCAAAATTTCCTGGTTGTACAAAAACAGCTGGTTGAGGATATTTTGATGCATTGTTCTGATAAACACCACTCTATGGTTATAAACTGTCAGATGTTTTTTTTTTTTCCCAAGAAAAAATATTTACTTTTCCAGTATTTTGCATATAGTTAATATATGCTTCACAACTCCTGCTATAATTCACTGGTTGAGACCTAAATGTTTTGTCCATAATTCTATTTCTTCTGGTGGTAGATGATAACATTTAGATATGTCACAAGACAAATTTGAAAGCAGAAGTCAAGGCCTGTTTGAGGTTAGCTCAGTGAATAGACTCACTTCAAAAATGGTATATAGCAGCTGAAGTGTTTTTTCTTTTCAAACCTGATAATTTACAATCGAGCTCTGACTGCAAGTATTCTGGCAATATTGACAAAATTCTTCATCTTCTTTATCTTCTGCTTGTACTTCCAATTGTGGTCTCAAAAGGTAAGATTTCAGGGAAATTAGACACTGTTGCAGACATTGTGCTTCCTCGTTTGATGCCTGTGTTTTCATTAACAGTGTTTTTTAATACATCAACATTATATTCTAATAAGGTGGATTGAGGGGAGGAATAATATCTTGTTTAATTAACTATATTTATTATTATTATTATTATTTTCTCTCTCTTTTTCCCTGTGAAATCCCTCAGAATATGTAATGCACAGTTTCATGCTAAGCATTTCCCAGAGAAATACTGACATAAGTTGGCTTGACATTGAACATTCGATATTTGCAAATTTAGGGGCCATATCTAAAGTTACATACGACACTGCTATACACCATAGACTGTAAAAATAGATGGACTCTTCACTCTCTTCCATTGGTGAAAAGTGAAGCCGCCATAGTCCTAATATGGCACTGACATCTTGCGCAGATTTGGGACCTGATTCTGCGCAGTAGTGAGTGTGTAGTGGAGCCGCGATATCAAGGTCCCGCCCTCTCGCTAAAACCGTACAGTTTACTGTAGAACAAGGCTGGGTTTCCCGATAACGTTGTCTCTTAGCGCGCTACGAAGACTCTTAAGGTATAACTTAACTGAAGGTATACCATTTCTTGGCGTGTTCCCCGAACCATACCTTAGGAAGCCTTAAGATATACCTTCTTACGTGCAACGTTACCCGGTGCTGTCCGTGGCAATGCTGCTGAATTGGTTGATATCGATGGCTCGAGAATCAAGTATTCTCTTGTGCAGGGGCTGTTTCACTGCATTATGTGAGAAAGCGGTGTTCTTTATAAAAGAAGCACTTCAGAAAAAGTTGAAATTGCATTTATTAGGACTAATGGGATATTCTAAAAAAAAAAATCCAAACTATAATAGCCTAGCCTACATATTTTTAAATTGTATCATATATTGCTGCCATAATAACCATTTAATTTTTTTTATGTGCTTTCTTCTCTTTCCCATTTTTGTTTGCTGAGGTGGAGCTGCGATGAAATATTGTTCTTGGAAATACTTTCCAGCATTTCACGAGTTCACACTTACATATAATTTGAGGGAGTAAAGTTTAATGCGTATTTGGCGTGCTGTCCGGGGGGAGGGCTCCGAGCTTGGAGTTCGGCCCGAACCCAGAGTACTCCCCCCATATGTAAGTGCTTAGGACTAGAAGCGTGGAGAAGGGGTGGTGGAGGGATGCTGCAAAACTGTCAATGGAATGAGGTGAGACTGCTGAGTGTATATACACCTCTTACCATTGATTGCTGTGCTCTCCACTTGTGTTAATTATCTGAACGTGCTCCTCCCGAACCTTGTTAATAAAACATCATTTCAGTAATAAAAGTGTACATCTTACATACGGTGCTCGGCAGTGATCAAAAAGGATTTAAACAGTGGATTTTGAATTGGAAACTCAGAGATATGGATTCAGACAGCAATTAAATTCCCACACGACCTGTTTGTCAAAAAACAGTAGGTACTAATTTGGCCAGGGATTTTTACGCGGATTGGGTGAGAAAAAACACTGATATTATGGATTGGGACGACACTAAACTCACCGACTTACCCCTGTAAATGTTTAAAATACCGTACGAGCCCATGAGAAACAATATTAGCATCCGAATAGGACTTAACTGACAGTAGCCTATGCTTTCACTGGCCTTTACAAGCGCTCTTTAACCATGTTTTGTATCATGTCTTTAATCATTATTAAATGAATAATATTGTATAATAATATAATTAAAAATCTAACAACAATAAATTTTATTCTTTGCATGAAACTACTGGAATTAGCCTAATTGAACATTGTCTGGGTGTATTAAAACTTCAGAATTATATTCATATAGACCTGCAACAGTGATAAGGTAAAGCTAAGAGTGGTCCAGACCAACCTTCCGAACGTATGACTTACAGAAGGTATACTTAACTAAGAACGTTTCGGGAAACAAGTATTAACGATAAGGTACAGCTTAAAGGCACAATATGTAACTTTTTTGCTTTAAAATTAGCAAAAATCACTATATCTACGTTATATATTTTTTTTAGTTGTGTACTTACATTATCCCGACTGTTTCCAACAACTTTCAAACCAGGAGAAATTTTAATTTAATTTTTAGACACGGCACGTTTCTTTATTTCCGTTTTGTCGCAGTCAATGGCGTCATATCCGCGTTGTCCCTGGTTTCCGCCTATGGTTTCCGCTCGTACTGCCATGGTAACCAGAGCTATGAGCAGAGCCCTCTGATTAACCAAAGCGACAGACGCAGACAACTGTGGAGTTCGCAATGTCTATTTGCACGCTGTTGTTGTTTCGTTCAAACATTATGGACCATGGCAAGCAGACTTTGGATAAAAAAGGAGAACTAAAACGAGAATCAATATCAGCGCGGTGTTTTCGAGATGCCGAGAGCTCCCATAGACAGTATATAAACGAGAGCTCCACGTCCGAGACCTCGACCGCTTCTACATGTACTTTATTAAACAGGTGAGCACATTTACATAAAACTAATCAATGTTATATAGTTCAACAATGATAAAATGTTAGAATATGATCTGTATGTTATTCTAATGTTGATCTAGCTTACTGCTAGTCTCATACAGACAAACTAACACATAACGTTACTTTTCAACACATTCAAATGCAGTTTAGTGTGCTAATGTAATGTTAGACCAGGTGAAACAGCGCTGCGTTACCTCACAAGTTTAATTTGTCTAATAAACTGACCTGTGAGTAATTCTGCGTGTAGTTCGGTAGAATGAAATGTCCATATTCCTTTTATATCTGCGGGAGCTCGCGTCGCGTTTGGAGCTGATAGCTGTCTCTTAGCAATCCCGAACTGCTTCATATCACAGTCATGATAAAAGCATCGATGTATTCAGTCATCCATAAACATTATTAGAACGGCCGGCTTGACGTTGACGACAAGATCCATAATTCTTAGCATGTGTTGCGTCATCAAACTACGCCTTTGTTATTGTAAATAGGTTAGCGACCCCTAGTGGCGAAAAATTCCATACTGTATGTTTAAGGTGTAACTAACGACGTAGCGTTAAGAAGGTTTAGGGAAACCCAGCCCAATTCATTATGCCAGTGTGAAATAAACAGTTATGGACATGTAGAAATGAAAGCTGAAGCTCCAATATCATATGAATGAATGAATGAAGCTGTCAATCACAGCTGTCAATCATAATGTCACATTCCCATTTTTATAGCATCAAATAACAAACTAAGAACAAACTTATTTAAAAAAAACAAACACTTAAATTTACATCAACGTGATAAAAACAACCTAAAATTACAGAAAACATCTTCGGAATTTTTTTATTTGAAGTGTAATTTGATTGTTTTAGTTTCCATCACGTCAATTAGACTTCATGGGGCGGGCGGGGTTTATGATCTATACTGGGACCAACCACCGGGGGGCGATCAAGACACTTTGGCTTCACTTTTCAGGACTTGTCTTCAATAGCATTTGAAGAGCATGGCTGCGTTCAGCACCGACAAAACGTTGCACAACGTTTTTTAAACAGAAACGGTGATGCGTTGAACACACTGTTCTGATGACGCAAGAGTTGCAACTATGGCAGCTGAGAAGGCCATTCTTTGTGTTCTTTGTGAAGAATTTTCGGAGCCTGATGAAGTCGGTATAAATATGTGTTTAATACTACAAAATATGCCCGATGTTACAGTAACTGCACTTGCCGCCCAGAACAAAAGAGAGAAGGGATTTCTGAAACTGAAATGGAAGCACACATCTTACCTAATTCAGACTAAAACACATCTATTTAGCCTCACATACTGACTTTATTTGTAGTTCATACTGTTTTAATACCCTGTATTTTCTTTCTCATTTTTAGGAAAAGCACTTAATTACCATTGTTTATTTCTATACCAAATGTCATACACCTGCAATGAAGCTAAAAATATAAACAACTACATTATGTTGATATCCTATATTTTTACAATAAAACTTACGACAAACATGTCTTCTAATATCCTCAGTTGTTGCGTATACCGAGCTGCACATAGACAGTGGAGCTGCATCGAACACATTTGTAAATTACTTTCCTTGAACCCATTGTGCGAGTTCACTTTAATACCGTGTGCTTTATATACATGTTGCTGCTGATTGGACTGCAGTTCTGACACACCCACCAAACAAGAGAAAACGTATCTCAAACCCTGTTGCACACCGGTGCACGCCGTTTCCAGGAAACATGACGTTCAACCCGGAAACCGTAGCAAAACGTTGCGCACCGTTTTGAACTTGAACGTGCCCCATGACTGTGTTCATGTGTTCACGTAGGTGTCAGGCATGATGAAACACCTTATAGATTGTTGATACTAAAATAAATATGAGCTTATGTTTATATTCTGAGTCCATCTGCTTGCCTGTATTTATTAAATGCACAGCAAACACAGGGAGAAACTAACTAGACACACCTGAACTGAGGAGTGAGGACCTAATCAATTGTAACCATAGAAACATGGAACTGAACTAATTAACAGGCTTGAAGATTAACAAAGATACTCATACGGTTCATTAACAGAACAGAAAAACACATCAAAATGTGACAGCATCTTAACTTTCCATTTTTTTTAAAAATTCATTTCAGGCTCTCATTCTTTATGGTTGGTTGCAACTTACATTAAAGGACAAACACCATTTCCTGATTTTAGCTATGTAATGATGTTGGATGATGTCAGAGTTCTGTACTATAACGGTGAGACGAAGACTCTCATTCCAAGAGGAAATACAACAACTGAAGACGATGTCTTTGATTCAAATATTCTCCTCACAATAAGTGACAACATACAAGCATCTTTTTTTAATAAATGGGTAGTTGCAAAAAATAATTTAAACAAAACTGATGGTAAGTACTGCTCAAGACTGAACACTTTAGATAATAATAAATGATAACAATAAAGTAGTAGGATTTGTTTTATGATTGTGAAATATCTAGAAGAAAAAAAAGATTTGTGCATGTAATGGTGATATGATTAGACACTAAAGCTTTATGTCTTCATTAAAGGTGTTCTTGCCCTTCAGAGGCTGGTTTTGTGTGAACTGAGAGATGATGGTGAACCGGGACAAATGATCACACGAGATGCTGTCAGTGGCTCCACCACAGATGAGTTGCTTTATGTTAACAAGAACTTCACATACCAGGGTAATTTAAACATCTCAGCACAATTGTTGAAATTCCATCTTGAAATCAGCATGAGGCGTCATGAAAGTTTTTACCAGCCATTCTGCATAAAAACACTCAAGAGTTACCTTGAAAAAAGGAGAAATCATGTCAATAGAAAAGGTGCGATGACTAGACAAGCAAGTATTGTGATACAAAAATATTTTGTGTGTTTGGTTTGTTTAGAAGATGACGTATTTATTTACTTTTTTCCCATAGTGAAACCGCGAATCAGAATGATCAAGAAAGCAAACTCAGACTCTGGAGGGTTTCGTGTGAGTTGTTTGGCAACAGGATTTTACCCTCGTCACATCAACCTGACCCTGTTCAGAGATGGACAGCCTGTATCTGATCATGAGATCACTGGAGGAGATCTGCTGCCCAATGGTGACGGGACGTACCAGATGAGGAAGAGTCTGGAGATCAGTGCAGACAAACACAAATACAGCTGCTCTGCCACACACCTCAGTCTGGACAACAAGCTGGACATTGAATTGGGTAACTGGAGGTTAAAAAAAAACAAAAAAAAACAAAAAAAAAAACATATATATATATATATGTGTGTGTGTATATATGTGTGTATATATATATATATATATATATATATATATATATATATATATATATATATATATATATATGTGTATGTATGTATATGTGTGTATGTATATGTGTGTGTGTACGTATGTATACACATTCATACACTACAGAACTCTGTTTCGAATATTTTTGTGACCTTTCTAACATATTTGTTTCAGAATTTGATCCTGGTGAACCATTTAAATCAGTGATTCTCCCAGTGCTGATAGTTTTGGCTCTGCTGTTGGTGTTTGGGACTGGAGCCGTCATATATAAATACAGGAAGAGAAGAGCTGGTAGGATCTAAAGTCTAGTATATATGTGATGCAAAAGATCAAACCAAAGTATATTTTTATTTACAATTCTGCAACTCCTAATGAGTATTTTGTTTTAAATGGGTGTGTGTATGTGTGTGTGTATATATATATATATGTATATGTATATGTATATGTATGCATGTATGTATGTGTGTGTGTGTAGTGGCGAAAAACAGTATGTGACAAAAGAAGTATGTGCAAAATAAGAGTATGCATTGCATGGCATGCAGTGTAACAACTCAGCTGACGCTGGCAGGTCACATGACCCAGATTACATTCATACTACACTCATACTATATAGAACATACTTTTTTAATGGTTGCAAATTTGCTTTGTTCAAAATAGGTATACAAACTCAAGAGAGTATGCGATTTCAGACGCAGCCCTAGATATATCCTTAGATTTTTATTAATGCTTTTTAACTTCCTTTCATGTTCTAGAATCATCTAAAGGTGATTATTCCTCTGCTTCGAGTGAGTCATTTGTTTTAAATATTATTTTTGTATTATTATCACATCAGAGTGCAGTAAAGAGTAAAATGTATTGTTTACAATCACAGTTGATTACTGGATGCTATAAATATTATATTTATTTTATAATTTAATAATGTATTAGTTTTCAATCGCACATTCTGATGACTAATCAACATTTGATTTCATTTTCAGCATCTGAAGAAAGCATTGACTCAAAATCAACACATGAAGCAGAAGAGGAAGTTACACAGATGAGTGAAGCATTAAGTAAATGAATGAACTAAGAACCTCTTCCAATTGTAAAATTAAGATGATTGGATTATTGTAAAAAGTAAAAATAGTAACAGTAATAACTACATATACAATCTTGTGATGACAAACAAATATTTTTTAACATTTTGTACAGATGCTCATAGCATTGCCTGCATCTCATTGCTTCTGTAAAGAAAATAATTTTAGACATTTATGCCATTCAATAAAATCCCAAAAGTATTTCACCATACACTGTAAAAAGATTATTGTTATACATTTTACAAGAAAATACTATTTCAGTTTTCTACTAATGTTTAATTCAGTGTGTTACTTGCTCTTTCTTTGTATTATTGGTGAAATTTACTAGCAATTTGTGAATAGAAATGGTTTCAAAGTAAATCCTGTACACCCTTTTTTCCAGTGTAGTAGCCAATGAATTCAGTTTCTTTTTGCAGTGAATTTTAACCAGCTGTTCCCAAGGTTATTTAAGTAATTTTTTTTTTGTATTTGTGCTCGCTAAAATGATTTTATTATAGCAGCGTTTGAATATTGTTTTCATAAATGTATGAGGAAAAAACAAAGAAAAAGCAATTTTTTGATTTTAAAGCATTTAATTGAAAAATACAATACATAAGCAATATATACAAATGTATTCAGTAGAAAAATGTTATCTGATAAATAATTACAAATAATTAATGCCACAAACAAATAAAGTCTTGATTTTGGCGTATCCTCTCTGTGTTCTTCATTGATAAAACTGATGGCTGTATGTAGCATCATGTGTTGTTGTGCAGGGAAACTGTTAAAAGAAGAAAAAGGGAATTCAGCACACAATTAAATCACTGTGCAACAAACAAATAAAACTCTTAGTCATTATTAAATAAACATTCAGTATCAGTGTAAAGAAAATCCTCCTTACCATATAGGATTGTGCATCTCTGAAGTGTGAAGTAGAAGGAAAGTTGTTTTCCATGTGTTGTGTTGAATCACTGAAGGCTGTGAATGTTGGACAGTTATTGTCTGATATTGTGTTTGCACGTTGTTTCGCATGTTAGCCTTACATTCTGACTTTGTAATAAATCTGATGTTATGTGGTATTCATCTTTGTCTTAAGTGTTACAGTTTCTAGTATTGAAAAGAAAAGATGATTTTTTTAAATTCACACGCTGAAAACATGGCACATATTTCTCTTAAGATTATTTACAATGTTTTACACTTTGCTATCAGCTGATCCCTAGCGTTCACGCCATGAGCTCCATTCACTACGACTGAGCTCCATTCAGTCTCAAACTACATTTGTTACATGTTTGTAATATGGTATAGTTTATAACTTGACTGTTGTCTTGGTTTTACACATATCAACTATATCTGTTCATTGCTATTCACTTACATTCCACATTCTTTGCTCAGTTGCTTTGTATTGCTACAAGTAGTCCATTAATAGTGGATGCATATTTATAAGACCGGCCACACACCTCAGTCATCATGGACAACAAACTAGACGTCACTGGGTAATGGGACTGGAGGCGAAAACTGAAATGAATGTTCAATCATTCAGTGAGTCTATATAGAATAGATCTGATGATTCACATAAATACAAAAGGTATTTTAATTCATGATGCAATATTAAATATTTTACACTTATTTTATAGCTTCAAACCATGATTAATCATATGCTTCTAGTGAGTATTTTATTAACAATATAAATTTTATTTGATACATTATTTTTAATATATGTTTTACTTTAGCTTATGACATTAGACCACATTACTAAAGAATGAAATCTTCACAATTGTTTGCTCACTTGTAATGTGATCCACTGGAGGCAAGTGTAAATGAGAACCCAAGTGCAGTTTATTATAAACAAACCAAACATGAAACATGAACAGGACTCACAACAGTGCTTGACAAGGCACATGGCAAACATGAGGGCTTAAATACACAGACTAATGACAAGACAAGGGACACCTGTGAACAATGATCAGACAATTAACCAATGACAAGACACATGGCAGGATCACATGACAAACAGGGAATCACATGACAGACATGGAACCATGACATGAACAAACCCAAACCGTGACATCATTTCACATATAAATTATTTAAAATATTTCTATATCTAATGTTTTATTTTCACATCATAAAATAATTGATCAGCATTTTAAGTCAAAATGGGTCCATGCATCTTGAAGTTTATGTGATTTTTATTCAGCTCAAATGAAAGAAATGTTTCAGCTACACAAAATGACCTCAAAAACCACAAAAAACATCAATTCAAGTTTTCTAAATGTTTAATGTTTACTTAATGTTTTACGATAATCATTAAAATATCTTGGATTGATAGACCTAAATATAGATAGATAGATATCTTGATCTTTTCTTTCTTTCAGCACCCATAACACTGTGATTTAAAAAAAAATAATGATTAGCTATATTAACAAGATAAGTTTATAAAAAAAAAATATAGGCCTATATTAATTATAACCACACACACACACACACACACACACACACACATATACATTTTATAAATGTTTATTTATTTTAAATATATTTTTTACTTTTACTTATGACGTTTGACCACACGTTACTGTCTAAAGAATTGTTTATTGTCTATTGCTTTATTTTCCCATGATCATAAAATAATTGATCAGCTTTTTAAGTCAAAATGGGCCCATGCATTTAGAAGTTTATGTGATTTTTATCTTTTCTTTCTTTCAGCACCCATAACACTTATGATTCGAAACAAATGATTAGCTATATTAACATGATAAAAGTTTATAAAAAAAAATGATAGGCCTATATTAATTATAACACACACACACACACACACACACATATATATATATATATATATATATATATATATATATATACACACACACACACACACACACACACACACACACACACACACACATATATATACACAAAACTTTTTGTGTGAATGCAGTGACTGGTTTAATTTGAATTAATGATTGATTACTTTAGGCCATTAAACACAGAAACACGTTCACTTGTTGCCAGATTTGCCACTACTGGTCTAACGGATTTGCCACTACTCACCTTCTCTTGTGTGTTCCTGAAAAGGGAGGAGCTCTATTGCTGTTTTGCCTGTAAATAAACAGCCAGTCGAGACAGATACAGTAGTTTCACTTACGGATTTGAGGATCAAAATATATGCATTAAATATTCAAGACATGGCTATAATTCTGATCCTGCTTGCACTGTCAGTTCCAGCAGTTACTGCCAAAGGTAAGATTTCAATCAATTGATTGCTACGTAAAGGTTAGTTTGTCAACTTGTAATGTGCCTGAATTCACACGTAGGATGTAAAAAAAATTACATAAAAAAACAAGAACTAAACGATGCTGAACGATTTTCCTCACTACTTGTAGCCTATTTCTAAAATAAATCTTATTTTTGCTTTAAATCTGGTATTTACACAGTATTTGAATTATTGGAGCATACTGATTTCAATAGTTAGAAAAATAGAAAAATCCATTAAACACTGTCATTTTTCCACAGGTTCTCATTCTTTGTGTTTGCATTCAACATACATTAAAGGAAAAACACTATTTCCTGAATTTAGTTCCACATTGATGTTGGATGACATTGTCGTAGGACAACTTAACTCAGAGACATGGACATATATTCCAAGAGGAAATACTACAAATGAAGATGATGTGATTGACCCACAACATATTCGCATCATAAGTAATTTTATGTATGATGATTTTGTGGACAGATGGATTGTACTGGATGGTGGTAACCTTACAGACAGTAAGTAAAGATGATCTCAAATATTGTTTGAAATACAAAACCACAAACACTGTGTTGAACACTCCTGTCATATCAGTACTATAGTGCAGCTCGGTAACCTCACATTTTTTGGGAATATCCCACTGTTCTCATTTGCCTCACCCTGCAGGTCTTAAGGTTCAGCAAAAGATGATTCTGTGTGAACTGCTGGACAATGACAAGCCAGGACAAATGATCACCAGGAGTTCTTCCAAGGGATTCACCACAGATGAGATGAGTTATCTTGATGGCAAATTTACTTACAGTGGAACTTCTTATAAATTTAATTACAGTGGAGCTTCTTATATCACACAGCAAGAGCTCAAACCACGTCTGGAACTGCCCTTGTGGCGCCATGAGCATTTGTACTACCCAGCTTGTATAAAAACTCTGAGAAAGTACTTAAAAAAAAGACGGAATCAAGTTAAAAAGATAGGTATGTATTAAAATCACGCAGAATTAGCTTATAATATAATATAATATAATATAATATAATATAATATAATATAATATAATATAATATAATATAATATAATAAATATATAATATAAAAATATGTGAATATAAAAATATTTGAATTAACAGTGCTTATATTTTTAAGTCCTGTGTTCTAAGTTTAACAAAGCAAAAATTAAACGGGATTTCTTCTGGACAGTCTTTGAATGGTGTAAAATTCACTGATATGCATTTATCTCCTTTTTTCTGCCCCTTTCTTGTATAGTAAAACCCAGAGTAAAATTAACTCAAACAGCAAACTCAGATTCTGGAGGGTTTCGTGTGAGTTGTTTGGCGACAGGATTTTACCCTCGTCACATCAACCTGACCCTGTTCAGAGATGGACAGCCTGTATCTGATCATGAGATCACTGGAGGAGATCTGCTGCCCAATGGTGACGGGACGTACCAGATGAGGAAGAGTCTGGAGATCAGTGCAGACAAACACAAATACAGCTGCTCTGCCACACACCTCACTCTGGACAACAAACTGGATGTCACTTTAGGTAATGAGGTGTGAAAATGTAAATTATACTTGAGGTGTGAAAATGTAAATTATACTGACTGTTTTAACATGTTTGTTTCAGAATTTGATCCTGGTGAACCATTTAAATCAGTGATTCCCTCAGTGCTGAAAGTTTTGGCTCTGCTGTTAGTGTTTGGGACTGGAGCCGTCATATATAAAAACAGGAGACGAGCAGGTATCTAAAAATTAAAATGAGTCTGCAAGATGTGATAGACATGATGCAAAAGATAAAACCAAAAGAATTTTTTTTTTTATGATACCATGTCATTAAAAAAAATCTGTTTTATGTTCTAGCTTCATCTAAAAGTGATTATTCTCCTGCTTCAAGTGAGTATTTAGTTTTCAATATCTCATAACATTTTCTGCTCACTTATTAAATGAAAATTAAATGTTATTTTGTTTTCAGGATCTGAAGAGAGTGTAGAATAACCACCAATGCATAAAACACAGCAGGAAGTCATGGAGATGTGAAACATCTTTAAACAGTTAAATGAATGATAAATAATTGTGTTTTCGATACGTATTTTTTTTAAATTGTACTTTATACGTTTGTGTTTTAAACATCTTTAGTGATCCAGTATCTCTGATTTTGTTCTGTAAAATCAATGTTTGCTAAAACACACGGTCACAGACTGACATCTGTCTGGAGGATCAGACATGTTTAAAACATGTCCACATATCTACATAGCACTTTTATATTAGTTTTAGTGTTATTATATTAAAATATTATGTTAATTTTGTTATTACAAATGTTTCTGATGTCTTACTGCCATTAAGGTCACTGACTAAAGACTTCCACCTTTATTGTGTAGCCTACAATAAAATTCATATAATGAGCTGTAATTTCTCTTGAAGAAGATTAAACATTAAATTGCATCATAAAAATGTCTTGCCCCGCAAAACAACATGAGCAGAGAAACACCTTCAAACAATGAACACAATTTTGTCAGTAACCCAAATCCCAAATACAGTTACTAAATTGTTGCTGCAAGACATAATAGTTATGGTCTAGATGTCTCTGGTAGAGACCAATGTTAGTCATGGAAGGTTTCAGACAAATGTGAAAGGGAAAGACAAAACCTGTTTGTGGTGCAAAGATTGCCTAACAGACAATTTTTTTTTTTTATTGCTAGCTAAATATTAAAAGCTTTAAAGTTGAGTCAAAACACTCACTAACCAAGGGTGGAACAAGTTTATTTTCAAAGTTGTGAGTGTGTCAGAAATATGGACAAAAGTTTTCTTCTTTTTCTGCTTTTGCTTCCAATAGCTGCTCCAAAAGGCAAGATTTCAAAAGAATTCAATTAAATTTTGCTAGCTCTTAGAATCTTCTTTGGACACGTCTCCTCAATCAAACCTCACTGCTTGCTTTACAAGTTTTAAGTGTACTTGCATGCTGAGTTGTTCATCAATATACAGTATAAATAGAACAACCTTGTGCTTTCAGTTTATCATTGTAAGCCTGAAAAGCACATAAAATGGAATTGTAAATAAAAACAAACTGATTACTCTAGACTTTTAAAGTTTGGTGTTATTTTAAGATGGAGTTAAGAGTTTTTGGCCTGTTTAATGAATGTGCTATTTGTTTCTTCAAATTAGAAATAAAAACACATGTTATGAAACACCAGTACACCTTTAAATGGTTCTTTTAACACCTTTTTGACTCTCGGGAGTCTGTGTATTTAGCATCAAAATTTCCGGGTTGCACAAAAACAGCTGATTCTATAAAGATGTTTCTGTAAATATTTAAACTGCTTTGGCTTGCTGTCCACAATGAGTCTTGAGCGAGAGAATTGTCACTGACTGGTTTTAATTTATTCAATGCAACACTTAGAATTTTTATTTCAATTTAAAT
This sequence comes from Abramis brama, assembly GCF_963993115.1. Taxonomy (NCBI): domain Eukaryota; kingdom Metazoa; phylum Chordata; class Actinopteri; order Cypriniformes; family Leuciscidae; genus Abramis; species Abramis brama. The sequence continues at coordinate 25,783,557 of NC_139982.1, read as the reverse complement.
ACATCAAACATTTGCTAACAATTATAAAAACACATCAATTGTTTTAGTTGTTGCTTACAATTTCCTGTTATTTTTCACAGGCTCTCACTCTTTGTGGGTGCTTGCAACGCACATTAAAGGACAAACGCCATTTCCTGAATTTAGCTATGTAGCGATGTTGGGTGATATCAGAATTATGTACTATAACGGAGAGACGAAGACTCTCATTCCAAGAGGAAATACAACAACTGAAGATGATATTTTCAATTCAAATGTTCTCCTCACCATAAGTGACTACATACAGTCCTCTTTTATGAAAAAATGGGCAATAGCAACCAATAATGTTAACAAAACTGATGGTATGTATTATAGAAGAGTAGGTTTTAATAGAAATATTCTATACTTTAAATTATTATTATTATTATGTTGTTGTTTGGTTGAGCATGTAATGGATTTTTTTTTTTTTTTTTTTTTTTTAAATAGACACTACCTTAAAGCTTTATCTCTTCATTAAAGGTGTTATTGCCCTTCAGGGGCTGGTTGTGTGTGAACTGAGAGATGATGGTGAACCGGGACAAATGATCACACGAGATGCTGTCAGTGGCTCCACCACAGATGAGTTGCGATATGTTGACAAGAACTTCACATACCAGGGTCATTTAAACGTCTCGACCCAAGTGCTGAATATTCATCTTGAAATTAGCATGAGGCGTCATGAACGTTTTTACCAGCCATTCTGCATCAAAACACTGAAGGGTTACCTTGCAAAAAGGAGGACTCAAATCAATAGAAAATGTATGATGACTGACTCGCAGCTAAGTTAAAAAAAAAAGTTGTTATTTACATTTAGCATTTTTCAGACCAGTATAAATTGAAATAATATCTTTGTTACCTTTTTTCCCACAGTGAAACCGCGAGTCAGACTGATCAAGAAAGCAAACTCAGATTCTGGAGGGTTTCGTGTGAGTTGTTTGGCAACAGGATTTTACCCTCGTCACATCAACCTGACCCTGTTCAGAGATGGACAGCCTGTATCTGATCATGAGATCACTGGAGGAGATCTGCTGCCCAATGGTGACGGGACGTACCAGATGAGGAAGAGTCTGGAGATCAGTGCAGACAAACACAAATACAGCTGCTCTGCCACACACCTCAGTCTGGACAACAAACTGATCATTGAGTTAGGTAATGAGAAAATAAATTTTGTTTTTGAGAAAATAATAAAATCTCCCAGTTTTGTTTGTCATTTGTTTGTGTCCTTTTTAATGTGTTTGTTTTTAGAATTTGATCCTGGTGAACCATTTAAATCAGTGATTCTCCCAGTGCTGATTTTGGCTCTGCTGTTGGTGTTTGGGACCGGAGCCGTCATATATAAATACAGGAGGAGACGAGCAGGTAGGATCTACTCTGGAAGGAATGAAAAATACCTAGACTGCATCCGAAGTCGCATATTTCCTTACTATACAGTAGTGGAGAAAAACAGTATGTGACAAAAGAAGTATGTACCAAAATAAAAGAGTATGCATGGCATGGCATGCAGTGTAACAACTCAACTGACGCTGGCAGGTCACATGATCCAGATTACATTCATACTACACTCATACTATATATAGAACATACTTTTTTAATGGTTGCAAAGTTGCTTTGTTCAAAATAAGTATACAAACTCAAGAGAGTATGCGATTTCAGACGCAGCCCTAGATATATCCTCAAATAATTTTTATTAATGCTTTTCAACTTCCTTTCATGTTCTAGCATCATCTAAAGGTGATTATTCCTCTGCTTCGAGTGAGTAATTTGTTTTAAATATTATTTTTGTATTATTATCACATCAGAGTGCAGTAAAGAGTAAAATGTATTGTTTACAATCACAGTTGATTACTGGATGCTATAAATATTATATTTATTTTATAATTTAATAATGTATTAGTTTTCATTCGCACATTCTGTTGACTAATCAAAATTTGATTTCATTTTCAGCATCTGAAGAAATCACTGACTCAAAATCAACACATGAAGCACAAGAGGAAGTTACACAGATGAGTGAAGCATTAAGTAAATGAATGAACTAAGAACCTCTAAGAACCTCTCTGTAAAATTAAGATGATTGGATTATTGTAAAAAGTAAAAATAGTAACAGTAATAACTCAGTACATATACAATCTTGTAATGACAAACAAATCTTTTTTAACATTTTGTACATATGCTCATAGCATTGCCTGCATCTCATTGCTTCTGTAAAGAAAATAATTGTAGACATTTATGCCATTCATTAAAATCCCAAAAGTATTTCACCATACACTGTAAAAAGATTATTGTTATACATTTTACAAGAAAATACTATTTCAGTTTTCTACTAATGTTTAATTCAGTGTGTTACTTGCTTTTTCTTTGTATTATTGGTGACATTTACTAGCAATGTCTGAATAGAAATGGTTTCAAAGTAAATCCTGTACACCCTTTTTCCAGTGTAGGAGCCAATGAATTCATTGTTTCTTTTTGCAGTGAATTTTATCCAGTTGTTCCCAAGGTTATTATTTAAGTCATTTTTTGTATTTGCGCTCACTAAAATTATTTTATTATAGCAGCGTTTGAATTGTGTTTTAAAAAATGTATGAGGAAAAAACACAGAAAATGCAATTTTTTAATTTATTTTAAAGCATTTAATTGAAAAAGACAATAAATAAGCAATATAAACAAATGTATTCAGTAGAAAAAATATGTAATCTGATAAATAATGCAACAAACAAATAAAGTCTTGTTTTTGGCGTATCCTCTCTGTGTTCTTCATTGATAACACTGATGGCTGTATGTAGCATCATGTGTTGTTGTGCAGGGAAACTGTTAAAAGAAGAAAAAGGGAATTCAGCACACAATTAAATCACTGTGCAACAAACAAATAAAACTCTTAGTCATTATTAAATAAACATTCAGTATCAGTGTAAAGAAAAGCCTCCTTACCATATAGGATTGTGCATCTCTGAAGTGTGAAGTAGAAGGAAAGTTGTTTTCCATGTGTTGTGTTGAATCACTGAAGGCTGTGAATGTTGGACAGTTATTGTCCGATATTGTGTCTGCACATGTTTCGCATGTTAGCCTTACATTCTGACTTTGTAATAAATGTGATGTTATGTGGTATTCATCTTTGTCTTAAGTGTTACAGTTTCTAGTATTGAAAAGAAAAGATTTTTTTTTTTAAAATTCACACGCTGAAAACATGGCACATATTTCTCTTAAGATTATTTACAATGTTTTACACTTTGCTATCAGCTGATCCCTAGCGTTCACGCCATGAGCTCCATTCACTACGACTGAGCTCCACTCAGTCACTCAAACTACATTTGTTACATGTTTGTAATATGGTATAGTTTATAACTTGACTGTTGTCTTGGTTTTACACATATTAACTATATCTGTTCATTGCTATTCACTTACATTCCACATTCTTTGCTCAGTTGTTTTGTATTGCTACAAATAGTCCATTAATAGTCGATGCATATTTATAAGACCGGCCACACACCTCAGTCATCATGGACAACAAACTAGACGTCACTGGGTAATGGGACTGGAGGCGAAAACTGAAATGAATGTTCAATCATTCAGTGAGTCTATATAGAATAGATCTGATGATTCACATAAATACAAAAGGTATTTTAATTCATGATGCAATATTAAATATTTTACACTTATTTTATAGCTTCAAACCATGATTAATCATATGCTTCTAGTGAGTATTTTATTAACAATGTAAATTTTATTTGATACATTATTTTTAATATATGTTTTACTTTAGCTTATGACATTAGACCACATTACTAAAGAATGAAATCTTCACAATTGTTTGCTCACTTGTAATGTGATCCACTGGAGGCAAGTGTAAATGAGAACCCAAGTGCAGTTTATTATAAACAAACCAAACATGAAACATGAACAGGACTCACAACAGTGCTTGACAAGGCACATGGCAAACATGAGGGCTTAAATACACAGACTAATGACAAGACAAGGGACACCTGTGAACAATGATCAGACAATTAACCAATGACAAGACACATGGCAGGATCACATGACAAACAGGGAATCACATGACAGACATGGAACCATGACATGAACAAACCCAAACCGTGACATCATTTCACATATAAATTATTTTAAATATTTCTATATCTAATGTTTAATTTTTTAAGTCAAAATGGGTCCATGCATCTTGAAGTTTATGTGATTTTTATTCAGCTCAAATGAAAGAAATGTTTCAGCTCACAAAATGACCTCAAAAACCACTAAAAACATCAATTCAAGTTTTCTAAATGTTTAATGTTTACTTAATGTTTTACGATAATCATTAAAATATCTTGGATTGATAGACCTAAATATAGATAGATAGATATCTTGATCTTTTCTTTCTTTCAGCACCCATAACACTGTGATTTAAAAAAAATAATGATTAGCTATATTAACAAGATAAGTTTATAAAAAAAAATATAGGCCTATATTAATTATAACCACACACACACACACACACACACACACATATACATTTTATAAATGTTTATTTATTTTTAATATATTTTTTACTTTTACTTATGACGTTTAACCACACGTTACTGTCTAAAGAATTGTTTTATTGTCTATTGTTTTATTTTCCCATGATCATAAAATAATTGATCAGCATTTTAAGTCAAAATGGGCCCATGCATTTAGAAGTTTATGTGATTTTTATCTTTTCTTTCTTTCAGCACCCATAACACTTATGATTCGAAACAAATGATTAGCTATATTAACATGATAAAAGTTTATAAAAAAAAAAATGATAGGCCTATATTAATTATAACACACACACACACACACACACACACACATATATATATATATATATATATATATATATATACACACACACACACACACACACACACACACACACACACACACACACACACACATATATACACAAAACTTTTTGTGTGAATACAGTGACTGGTTTAATTTGAATTAATGATTGATTACTTTAGGCCATTAAACACAGAAACACGTTCACTTGTTGCCAGATTTGCCACTACTGGTCTAACGATCAGGATGTCTCACTGAATTATCACCTTCTCTTGTGTTTTCCTGAAAAGGGAGGAGCTCTATTGCTGTTTTGCCTGTAAATAAACAGCCAGTGGAGACAGATACAGTAGTTTCACTTACGGATTTGAGGATCAAAATATATGCATTAAATATTCAAGACATGGCTATAATTCTGATCCTGCTTGCACTGTCAGTTCCAGCAGTTACTGCCAAAGGTAAGATTTCAATCAATTGATTGCTACGTAAAGGTTAGTTTGTCAACTTGTAGTGCCTGAATTCACACGTAGGATGTAAAAAAAATTACATAAAAAACCAAGAACTAAACGATGCTGAACGATTTTCCCCACTACTTGTAGCCTATTTCGCCATGAATGTAGGCGAATATTCGGTTTTTATTTCTTTAAATAGTTTATCATTTATATGCAAGTCAGCAGTGAAAAAATCTGCCCCCCCTGCATGTCCTGTCCTGTCCTGTGGCTCAGTACCCAACTTTTGAAATACACATAAACATGTTTCTAAATCAAATTTCTTAAGTGGATTACAGGGCATTAAATATTTCTTTCTTTCTTTCCTTTCTATCTATCTTATTTTTGCTTTAAATCTGGTATTTACACAGTATTTAAATTATTGGAGCATACTGATTTCAATAGTTGGAAAAATCCATTAAACACTGTTATTTTTCCACAGGTTCTCATTCTTTGTGTTTGCATTCAACATACATTAAAGGAAAAACACTATTTCCTGAATTTAGTTCCACATTGATGTTGGATGACATTGTATAGGACAACTTAACTTAGACATGGACATATGTTCCAAGAGGAAATACTACAAATGAAGATGATGTGATTGACCCACAACATATTCGCATCATAAGTAATTTTATGTATGATGATTTTGAGGAGAGATGGATTGTACTGGATGGTGGTAACCTTACAGACAGTAAGTAAAGATGATCTCAAATATTGTTTGAAATACAAAACCACAAACACTGTGTTGAACACTCCTGTCATATCAGTACTATAGTGCAGCTCGGTAACCTCACATTTTTTGGGAATATCCCACTGTTCTCATTTGCCTCACCCTGCAGGTCTTAAGGTTCAGCAAAAGATGATTCTGTGTGAACTTCTGGACAATGACAAGCCAGGACAAATGATCACCAGGAGTTCTTCCAAGGGATTCACCACAGATGAGATGAGTTATCTTGATGGCAAATTTACTTACAGTGGAACTTCTTATAAATTTAATTACAGTGGAGCTTCTTATATCACACAGCAAGAGCTCAAACCACGTCTGGAACTGTCCATGTGGCGCCATGAGCATTTGTACTACCCAGCTTCTATAAAAACTCTGAGAAAGTACTTTAAAAAAAAGACGGAATCAAGTTAAAAAGATAGGTACGTATTAAAATCACGCAGAATTAGCTTATAATATAATATAATATAAAAATATTAACAGTGCTTATATTTTTAAGTCCTGTGTTCTAAGTTTAACAAAGCAAAAATTAAACGGGATTTCTTCTGGACAGTCTTTGAATGGTGTAAAATTCACTGATATGCATTTATCTCCTTTTTTCTGCCCCTTTCTTGTATAGTAAAACCCAGAGTAAAATTAATTCAAAAAGCAAACACAGACTCTGGAGGGTTTCGTTTGAGTTGTTTGGCAACAGGATTTTACCCTCGTCACATCAACCTGACCCTGTTCAGAGATGGACAGCCTGTATCTGATCATGAGATCACTGGAGGAGATCTGCTGCCCAATGGTGACGGGACGTACCAGATGAGGAAGAGTCTGGAGATCAGTGCAGACAAACACAAATACAGCTGCTCTGCCACACACCTCAGTCTGGACAACAAACTCCACGTCACTTTGGGTAATAGGATTTTTCAGAAAACATAATTTAACAATCAAAACCAAAATAATTAAAGTTAATCTCAGAGTCTGTGGTTCATGTTTCAGAGTATGATCATGGGGAACCATTTAAATCAGTGTTTCCTTCAGTTCTGACGGTTTTGGCTCTGATGATGGTGTTTGGAGCTGCAGCTGCTGTAATTGCATGGAAAAGACGACGTGCAGGTATGACAAGAACTGATATATATATATTATATGTGTGTGTGTGTGTGTGTGTGTGTGTGTGTTCAGTACTAAGCCTACAACACACACACACACACACACACACACACACACACACACACACACACACATATATATATATATATATATGTACTGTATATGCTTAGTACTGAACAGTCAATCAACCAATCGTCTTTTTGGGTTTTAGATTCCATTAAAAGTGGCTATTCTAAAAAGTGCTTCTGGTACGTACTTTAATACGTTTTGATTTATTTTATTAAATATACAGCACTGAATGAAATGAAATTAATTATAGTAAGATTGCTTTTTTTCATTCATTGTACACTCATTAAACATTCAATTTCATTTTCAGCATCTGAAGAAAGTGCGACATCAACCTTGTCAGTGTCATGAGACAAATCAACACTAATGAGTGGAGAAACGTCTTTTAAACAGCCGACAAAATATATTCTGGCAAAGTGTCATAAGGTTTCTTTTTTTCAAGAAATCATATTCTCCTTTTTCCCCACAAATTGTGCTCCTGCACAGTCCTCACTATAAATCACTGATTGCATGAAGCCTATGATGTCAAGACTATCTTCAATTGTCATTGTAAATCCTTTGATTTGTTGTCCTAAAATGCAAAGTTGTGGAAAAGTTTCAGACAAATGTATATAAATAACCATTAGCACACCAATAGTTTTAGTAATTTAATTGTTGGTGTTTTTATGGTGTAATATCTGTGCATATTATCCTTTAATGTCATACATTTTATTATTGGAATATAAAAAGTTTGTGCTTAGTCATGTTTGTATTGTAAATTCTGAGAAATACAACCACAAGATGGTATTAATAAAGTGATACATACTTTATATGTTTGTGTTTTAAACATAGTTTATACTGAACTTAGTGATCCAATATCTCAGATTTTGTTCTGTAAAATCAATGTTTGCTAAAACACACAGTCACAGACTGACATCTGTCTGGAGGATCATGTTTAAAACATGTCCACATATCTACATAGCACTTTTATATTAGTTTTAGTGTTATATTAATATTAAAATATTATGTTAATTTTGTTATTACAAATGTTTCTGATGTCTTACTGCCATTAAGGTCACTGACTAAAGACTTCCACCTTTATTGTGTAGCCTACAATAAAATTCATATAATGAGCTGTAATTTCTCTTGAAGAAGATTAAACATTAAATTGCATCATAAAAATGTCTTGCCCCGCAAAACAACATGAGCAGAGAAACATCTTCAAACAATGAACACAATTTTGTCAGTAACCCAAATCCCAAATACTAAATTGTTGCTGCAAGACATTATAGTTATGGTCTAGATGTCTCTGGTAGAGACCACTGTTAGTCATGGAAGGTTTCAGACAAATGAGAAAGGGAAAGACAAAACCTGTTTGTGGTGCAAAGATTGCCTTACAGACAATTTTTTTTTTATTGCTAGCTAAATATTAAAAGCTTTAAAGTTGAGTCAAAACACTCACTAACCAAGGGTGGAACAAGTTTATTTTCAAAGTTGTGAGTGTGTCAGAAATATGGACAAAAGTTTTCTTCTTTTTCTGATTTTGAAAGGCAAAAGGCAAGATTTCAAAAGAATTCAATAACATTTTGCTAGCTCTTAGAATCTTCTTTGGACACGTCTCCTCAATCAAACCTCACTGCTTGCTTCTACAAGTTTTAAGTGTACTTGCATGCTGAGTTGTTCATCAATTATCATTGTAAGCCTGAAAAGCACATAAAATGGAATTGTAAATAAAAAACAAACTGATTACTCTAGACTTTTAAACTTTGGTGTTATTTTAAGATGGAGTTAAGAGTTTTTGGCTTGTTTAATGAATGTGCTATTTGTTTCTTCAAATTTGAAATAAAAACACATGTTATGAAACACCAGTGCACCTTTAAATTGTTCTTTTAACACCTTTTTGACTCTCTCTTGACTCTACTCTGCGTATTTAGCATCAAACTTTCCTGGTTGCACAAAAACAGCTGATTCTATAAAGATGTTTCTGTAAATATTTAAACTGCTTTGGCTTGCTGTCCACAATGAGTCTTGAGCGAGAGAATTGAGAGAATTGTCACTGACTGGTTTTAATTTATTCAATGCAACACTTAGAATTTAAATTTAAATACATCAAACATTTGCTAACAATTCTAAAAACATATCAATTGTTTTAGTTGCTGCTTACAATTTCCTGTTATTTTCCACAGGCTCTCACTCTTTGTGGATGCTTGCAACGTACATTAAAGGACAAACGTCATTTCCTGAATTTAGCTATGTAGCGATGTTGGATGATATCAGAATTATGTACTATAACGGAGAGACGAAGACTCTCATTCCGAGAGGAAATACAACAACTGAAGACGATGTGACTACATACAGTCCTCTTTCATGGAAAAATGTGCAATAGCAACCAATAATGTTAACAAAACTGATGGTATGTATTATAGAAGAGTAGGTTTTAATAGAAATATTCTATACTTTAAATTATTATTATTATGTTGTTGTTTGGTTGAGCATGTACTGGATTTTTTTTTTTTTTTTTAAATAAACTCTACCTTAAAGCTTTATGTCTTCATTAAAGGTGTTCTTGCCCTTCAGAGGCTGGTTGTGTGTGAACTGAGAGATGATGGTGAACCGGGACAAATGATCACACGAGATGCTGTCAGTGGCTCCACCACAGATGAGTTGCGATATGTTGATAAGAACTTCACATACCAGGGTCATTTAAACGTCTCGACCCAAGTGCTCAATATTCATCTTGAAGCATGAGGCGTCATGAAAGTTTTTACCAGCCATTCTGCATCAAAACACTCAAGGGTTACCTTGAAAAAAGGAGAAATCAAATCAATAGAAAAGGTATGATAACTGACTCGCAGCTAAGTTAAAAAAAAAGTTATGATTTACATTTAGCATTTTTCAGACCAGTATAAATTGAAATAATATCTTTCTGTTACCTTTTTTCCCACAGTGAAACCGCGAGTCAGACTGATCAAGAAAGCAAACTCAGATTCTGGAGGGTTTCGTGTGAGTTGTTTGGCAACAGGATTTTACCCTCGTCACATCAACCTGATCCTGTTCAGAGATGGACAGCCTGTATCTGATCATGAGATCACTGGAGGAGATCTGCTGCCCAATGGTGACGGGACGTACCAGATGAGGAAGAGTCTGGAGATCAGTGCAGACAAACACAAATACAGCTGCTCTGCCACACACCTCAGTCTGGACAACAAACTGCACGTCACTTTAGGTAATGAGCTCTTACAGAAAACACAGTCTAACAATCAAAACAAAACAATTGAAGTCAAACTCTCAGTCTGTGGTTCATGTTTCAGAGTATGATCACGGAGAACCATTTATATCAGTGTTTCCTTCAGTTCTGATGGTTTTGGCTCTGATGATGGTGTTTGGAGTGGCAGCTGCTGTAATTGCATGGAAAAGACGACGTGCAGCTACGACAAGATCTGAAAAAGAGGTCTAAAGAGCCTAGAGTAGAAACTTAAAGGAATAGTTCACCAAATATATGGATTAGAACAACTTTCGTGTGTGTGTGTATGTGGTGGTTACCAACTCCTTTAAGAAAAATCCAAAATTGTATATATTACAATTATCTTTTCTAAACAGCAAATCAAAGACAATAATTCCTTTCGTCTTCCTTTTGGTGTTTAGATTAAGTTAAAAGTGGCTATTCTACTGCTTCTAGTAAGTACTTCTTGTTATTAAGTTATTTTTTAATTTACAGAACTGGATAAAGAAAACCCTTGCATATACTGAACACTCATTAAACAATACTTTTTATTTTCAGCATCCGCAGAAAGTGTGGACACAGCAATGAAATTGACATGAATGCTATGACACAAAGTGGTATATTCCAAAAAAAGCATATTTCACTGTTACTTCCATTATAATTCACTAGTTCACTATGATTTACTGTCAGCCGCTGTTGCACAAGTGACGTATTGTCATGCTGTCATACCTTTCTATTCCTAGACCTAAAAGTGGAAAAAAAACTATTTAGACAAATGAATAACTACTTTGATCCATTTACACTATGCCAATGTGTTCATTCATTTGGTGGTGTAGGTATGCTGTCATGTTTGTGTGTATATATTATTCTTTCATGTTATTCATTTTTTATTGTAATAAAAAAAAAAATCATTTTCTCAAGAACGTTCATTTTCATATTATTAGTGCAAAAGGTAAAAACATAAAAAGGAGCAATACAAATATTCTTGGCTAATGATCATGGAAAGCAGTATTGTAATCTTTATTTTAAAAAAAATGTTGTTTCATATTATTTTATTCAAAATTTGAAACATATTAGATATTCAAGAGGGAACCTTTTTTGAATTGGCTTTCTACACATTAATATTACTGTACAAACCAAAGGAGTCACTGTACAGATGCTGAAGAAAGTGCTTGGTAATTTTCTGCTTTTGCTCTGGTTATTTCACTGTTGCCTGGATAATGTCATCTATAGCCTATGCAACGACCTCTAGTGGTCGATTTTTGGTGAGCTTTACAATGACAAAAGTCAGCCTCAGTAACAAACACAAATACAGCTGCTCTGCCACACACCTCAGTCTGGACAACAAACTGATCATTGATTTGGTTAATGAGGTGTGAAAATGTAAAAAATACTACAGAATGTCTTTCTAATCTGACATTTTTAAAGAAAACAGTAGAACTATTTAGAGCAGAGAGTAGTTCATCAATGTGTGGCAATGGAAAAGAGTCCACAAGCACTGTTTTATTTGGGTCTAAGGCCAACACACATCTTCATTTTACCCGACTTTTTTGGTGTGTAACAATTAGTGACTGACACCCATGCAGAGGCATCGATGCGTTTTATCATCCCAGCTGCTTCCAAGCGATTTAATTCCTCTGACACAGCATTAACAGACAGTGCCAGACCAAACTAAACATTCATTAACGCACACATCAGTTATGGTAAAAGGAAACTCAAGCATATTTGAAGTGGTGAAGTTAGGAAGCGAGGAAATGAAGGTGGATGTACAAGAAATGAGAAGCACCCAATTCGCTTCGACCCTTCGAAGTTGCCCTAAAAGAGGCACAAAAATGATGTCTGTTCGCTTTCAGTTTCAGAATTCTTTGTTTCTAAAATGACTGACGTCCTTTACACGCACAGCAAAGAATTAGTGCAGTCATACTGCGTAGTTCAACACTGTAAAGTTTAACATTCGAGATTCCCTTCGTTCCAAATCAGAATGCAGGCTCAATATTGTGATGGTTAAAAGTAAACTGTATGTCTAGCTAAAACATTAAAACATAATACAAAAAAATCGCATTAAATATTTGAAATATGAAATGAAATGAAATATTTGGTTCCAATGGGTGGAGCTACCATGAATATTCACGAGACCATTGCGTGGGCGGGGCGACCAATAAAGCGAATGGAACAGAAATTATTAGGGTGAGCGCCTCTCAGATCGCATTTTGTCAGATCGTCTTTACTGTAGCAGTAGCATACCAGTGGCATACGCCAGCAAAATGGGCAAAGTTCTTCTGCTCGTTCTGCTTTTACTTCCAGTTGCTGCTCCTAAAGGTAAGATTTACAAAGACTTGTTTTTTTTGTGTTTTTTTTACAATGTGCTTGCAATTAGAATTTGCACATCAGTTTGTTCAATCAGTTGCACCCCTGCTTCTTCACTTACTCAGTATTAAACTGGACAAAGCATTAGCAATGACAGTAGCAAAAAGAAACAAATAACATGGAAGATCACAGATTAACTAGTGTAAGTGGAAGGAACCGTTAACAGCTAACTTATTAGCTAAACAGAACAATGTGCTTCCTGTATACAGGAATAGCTAAAACACAAGCCTGAAAAGAACAAATGAAAACAAAACAAGATTAGGCAGTGGGCAGAGTCTGTCTATCTCGTAACGTTAGTTGATAGTTACCCAGCAGCTGTCTGTTTCCAACGGCAATTATTGCACATTAAAGTATAAAAATAGATTTAATTTAATTTGCAACAATTGTCGTTGGAAACAACCGGTAAGTTAATCTGTTTGTGAATTATTCATACAGCCAAATTAAAAACATTATCCAGACTCGACAGCTGCTGGGTAACGTTAACTATCAAATCAAAATGGCCCACCGTCTAGATGATTTGTCTGTGAGTTTGCTTAAAGATTTATATATATATATATGGTCCGTGTACTTTTTGTTCATTTCATTTCCTGTTTGGAATGGAATAATGAGAAATGAAAACCAGCTCGTTTATTCGTTTTTTAGTTTAGTTTAAAAAACGAAAAATGAGATTTTGGCTCGATTTTTCATTTTTCGTTTGTGGTTTACAAATCGGTTTATGGGTTCAATATTTCATTTGCACATGTGGGCGGTGCTGAAACGCCCCTTTCATCTGATTGGTCGAAACGCTCCGCCTTCAGTAAACTACGAGCTTTTCTTTCTGTCAGGCAGAATAACAGTATGAGTGCGGCACTGACAAATGCACTTTAATAAAATAATGTCTGAAACCACCACTCACTGTTAACTACGCACAATATTTGAAGCAGAAGTATGTTGCTGGTCACGTAATTCGTGCTGCTGCAAGCAACCCCAATAATGTGAGCCACAGTATAGCCTATGCCAGATTATTTTAGCATGATGTATTTCCCGTTGATAAATACAGTGCAAATAGTTCAGATATCTCTTTGGATAAAAGGGAAGTGGAAATAAAAATCAATAATAGGCTGAACTGTACCATGATAATATGTCCGTAACATGTAGCCTACCACTCTTGTCTTTTATAGCCTAGGCTATAAATAATTTTGAAAATTGAATAGAAATAAAATGTATATTTATGAATGTAAGCATGTGTAGCCTACTCAGTTCACATGAAAAGAAAGAGACAGAAAAGAGAGAAGCTAGAATCAGTGAACGTACATTAATACTGACAAAATTACCAGGTTTGGGATTAATTAAAATCATGTAAATTGAAGAGCACGGCATAGGCTACCTTTAAAATGTTATTAGTTTTATTATAAAACTAATACAATTTTATTACATACTGAGTTTTCTTTATTATGTTGGCTTAAGAAAGCCAGCATATTTGAACATTATTATTATTATTTATTATTATTATGAGAAATTGACTCCACCTAGAACTTTAATGCTTCACCAAATTCAGCTCAGACCTTCAGACTGGTCTGACTCGCTTATATCTTTTCTAACTGGTCAGACTTACTTTCCCAAAAAATCCCTTGCGTTATCTGAGCAGTGAAGGCCGTAATACTTAACGACAGGATAATAAGTGTTTTCTACTCTCTTTCCCTGTTTGCATCAGTTTAAATGACAAATAAATGCATGAATTTCATTCATAAATAGGCCATATCTGTGTATCCGCTCTCTAGTTTATTTTAAGATATTGTTATTCACACTGGTTTTTGCATTTAATGTTTGTCCATCTGGAACTTTTATTTGCCATGAGCTCTATATTTTAAGATGTAGCCTACTAAAAAAAAAAAATACATTTTTTTATTATTATTGTTGCATTGTTGTGTGTAATACTTACAGTAGGCTACCTTATGCCTCTGAATCTATGTCTGCCTTTCTACCCTCATATCAATATCAAATTTATTTCTAGAACACAGTTCCAGAGGGATTTAATGTTTTTTGGCTTTTAGTATGAATATGTTTGCCTTACTGTTATCTATAAGCTAGTGTGCACCAAAACAAGGGCAAAATTCCCATTTAGAAGACCAAACCCAACGTTGAAAATGAAAATCAGTTTCAAGTACAGTAAAATCAAGTAAAGTACAGATACTCAGAAAGTGTACTTAAGTAGGCCTACAGTACTCAAGTAAATGTACTTTGTTACTGTCCACCTCTGGATGTTTTACACAATAAGGATATATTCCCATTGGGTTGTTGGGTTTTCATGTTTAATGGGAACTTTAGACATAATGATTTCTATACTGTACAAACTGTGTTATCCCCTAACTCTAATGTAACAGTTATGGGTATGTCATCTACGGACATCTAATATTATGGACATATTATCATGGTAAAGTTCAGCCTATTATTGATTTTTATTTCCACTTCCCTTTTATCCAAAGAGATATCTGAACTATTTGCACTGTATTTATCAACGGGAAATACATCATGCTAAAATAATCTGTCATAGGCTATACTGTGGCTCACATTATTGGGGTTGCTTGCAGCAGCACGAATTACGTGACCAGCAACATACTTCTGCTTCAAATATTGTGCGTAGTTAACAGTGAGTGGTGGTTTCAGACATTATTTTATTAAAGTGCATTTGTCAGTGCCGCACTCATACTGACTCTTATTCTGCCTGACAGAAAGAAAAGCTCGTAGCCTACTGAAGGCGGAGCGTTTTGACCAATCAGATGAAAGGGGCGTTTCAGCACCGCCCACATGTGCAAATGAAATATTGAACCCATAAACCGATTTGTAAACCACAAACGAAAAATGAAAAATCAAGCCAAAATCTCATTTTTCGTTTTTTAAACTGAACTAAAAAACGAATAAACGAGCTGGTTTTCATTTCTCGTTATTCCATTCCAAACAGGAAATTAAATGAACAAAAAGTACACGGACCATATATATATATATATATATATATATATATATATATATATATATATATATATATATATATATATATATATTAGCAGTCATGAATGTATTGTTTCTACAGATTTGCCAGGTAAAGACTTTGAATAGCCTAAACAAAGAAATAGATTTTATGAAACACAAGTGCTCCTGGTTGTTTTTCACATAGCTGACTCTTTTGAGTTAATCTGCATATATTTGATTACAATGTTCTGGTTGCAGCAACTGCTGATCCCAAAAAAGAACTTAAATAGAACACATGTCAGTTGTTTAACATCCTACCACAATTTTGTAGATTGTGATGTTTACAATTTCCTGTTTTCCACAGGCTCTCACTCTTTGTGGATGCTTGCAACGTACATTAAAGGACAAACGCCATTTCCTGAATATAGCTATGTAGGGAAGTTGGATGATATCACAGTTCTGTACTATAACGGTGAGACGAGGACTTTCATTCCAAGAGGAAATACAACAACTGAAGACGACATGTTTGATTCAAAAATTATCCTCATATTAAGTGATGACATACATGGACAGTTTATGGACAGATGGGGAATAGCAAAGAAAAACTTAAATGAAACTGATCGTAAGTATTTCGGTTATGTAGCTATTTGAACTTGATCATGTAAGGGTGGATTCCTGCAGTGGTTCAAGCTGCAAGACCGCCGAATGACTAAAGAAACGTTATTAGCAAGATGGTAGAAAATTACACATTTCTTGTCTGTTCCACCCACTGCCACTTATACCAACGACGGAAATAAGCGCAGTTACAATAGCTTAAAATGTGGGAGAGCGTTGCTATAGAGAGTGACAATATTGTATTGTAATAGGTAGCACTTCAAAGTCAATACCAAATCAAAACTAGACAGCACATTAGTTTAATATCAAAATATGGTTATGGTTACACTTAAAATAGTTACAAAATAGATGTATGAGATGATGATAACTTATATTATTAATTGTACCCAGCATATATGAAAAATGTTACCTGAGAGAGAGAGAGAGAGAGAGAGAGAGAGTGTGTAAGAGGAAGGAGGAGGTAAAGAGAGAGAGCCCCAAGAAAGAGACCCAGAGAAGAACAGAGCCAGAGAATAAAAGAGACAGAGCAACAGTTTCAATCTTCCTTTATCCTTTCCTTGACCATGTGACTAAAACCCCAAATGTGAGACATTCAAACTGACCAATCAGATAATTATACTTCCCCCACTGTACTAAAGGTGTGACAATTCAGACCCCCAAAGTACAAACATGTTGGCCTACAGGCCTAGATCACTATCAGAAATCCCTGTGCCTTTAGGACATCCAAATGATCCTTGTGGTAGAAAGAGGGGGTGGAAACAGTAAAGCAAATATCTTTGTTCATTTAAAATATCTTGGATTATTTTCAATCCTACAATTCGGCCCCTGGCACCATTGGCCACACACACATGGAGTCCAAAGGTGACACAATCCATAAAGACATGCTTTCTGTTGTGTGTAGTTGCATCTTCAGACTTTTCGTCCAGGCCTGTGATCTTAAAAGAGCATATAGCACAACAAACAGCAAAAGCAGACACATGGCATTTTTCATTGGTCAGATTAAAATTAGTCTCTGGCAAAAAGATTTTCTTCGGAACACAAATTAAGATATTTTTGATGAAATCTGAGAGCTGGATCACTCCTCCACAGGCTTCTATGTAATCGATATCTGCTATCCCAGAAAAGTTAGTAAAGACATCGTTAAAATAGTTCAAGTGACTACACTGGCTCAACCTTAAGTTTATCAAGTGGCAAGAATACCGACTTTATTCCACTATTCATTTTTTTCTGTGTGGGCCTCTGAGTGAGTTCACGTAGTGTAACAGCGCAGCGCTTCTGGGTTGTACGTCAGAACGTAGGCTCACGACGCTGGTCATGTGTGTGATGCGTATGATGCTGGCCAATAGTGAGCCTACGTTCTGACGTGATTACTGACAGAATTTTCATTTTTGGGTGAACTAACCCTTCAAAAGAGTGTAAACTGAATGAAATTACCACAAATCAAATAGCCGTGTTGCTGTATCGGTGCGTCTGCAGAATTCAGCCCTTGGCAAGAGTAGTTTCAACTAAAATACAACATCATACACATTTTCTAATATTTGATATGCCAATTTAAATTATTTAAACCTTGTACGATATGATAGGCTAGCATTTCGGCTGTGTATTTATAATTTGTTCAGATTTGCATTTGTATGCACAGTAAAACTTGTTTTAGCAGTTTTCATTAACTGAATATTTGTTCTCTAATCAGCTTTTTATAGAGTCCGATTCCTCTTATTTGTGGATGATCGTACTGCCATATCTGTAGCCTGAACAAAGTTTCTCTGGAAAATAAAGATATTTAAATAAATACTATATAAAAAAATAATAGCCTAATTATTCAAGGAATATTTATCATACAAGGCATATTTGTTAAATGATAACTACTACAAAGGGAACTGATATACATTTAAAACGTCCGGTTAAAGCCGGGCCTATTGCCAATTTGATCTGAATACAGATACAAATAATTTTGAGATTGTTAAAGATGCAGCATGCAGATAAAAATATTGGCTTTGCTGCACACCCATAATAATAATAATAATAATAATAATAATAGTAATAATAACGATAATAATAACAATAAATAATTTTTTTTGTGATTGTGAAATGTCTAGGGAGATCTCTGCTTTGTGTTGGGATGATTTAAATAGACACTACATTAAAGCTTTATCTCTTCATTAAAGGTGTTCTTGCCCTTCAGAAGCTGGTTGTGTGTGAACTGAGAGATGATGGTGAACCGGGACAAATGATCACACGAGATGCTGTCAGTGGCTCCACCACAGATGAGTTGCGATATGTTGACAAGAACTTCACATACCAGGGTCATTTAGACGTCTCGACCCAATTACTGAATTTTCATCTTGAAATTGGCATGAGGCGTCATGAAAGTTTTTACCAACCATTGTGCATCAAAACACTCAAGGGTTACCTTGAAAAAAGGAGGACTCAAATCAATAGAAAAGGTACGATAACTTACTCCAAACCAACCAGTCAAGAAATGTGTTCTGATTTACATTTACATCTTTCTGAATTAAAATGAGAATTTTTCAGGCCAATATTGAAATGTTTTTTTTTTTTTTTTAGTGAAACCGCGAGTCAGACTGATTCAGAAAGCAAACACAGATTCTGGAGGGTTTCGTGTGAGTTGTTTGGCAACAGGATTTTACCCTCGTCACATCAACCTGACCCTGTTCAGAGATGGACAGCCTGTATCTGATCATGAGATCACTGGAGGAGATCTGCTGCCCAATGGTGACGGGACGTACCAGATGAGGAAGAGTCTGGAGATCAGTGCAGACAAACACAAATACAGCTGCTCTGCCACACACCTCAGTCTGGACAACAAACTGGATGTCACTTTAGGTAACTAATTGGTTTTGAGAAAATAATAAAATCTCCTAGTAGTGTTTGTCATTTGTTTGTGTCCTTTTTAATGTTTTTGTTTTTAGAATTTGATCCTGGTGAACCATTTAAATCAGTGATTCTCCCAGTGCTGATAGTTTTGGCTCTGCTGTTGGTGTTTGGGACCGGAGCCGTCATATATAAATACAAGAGGAGACGAGCAGGTAGGATCTACTCTGGAAGGAATGAAAAATACCTAGACTGCATCCGAAGTCGCACATTTCCTTACTATACAGTAGTGGTGAAAAACAGTATGTGACAAAAGCAGTATGTGCAAAATAAAAGAGTAGGCAAAAAGTACCCGGATGAGCTATTACTCCCGGCGAGATTCTGAAGTTCACATATAATGGACACTTTACTATCCCATGAGGCCACAGTAGAGGATTTGTGAATGGCGTGCAGTGTAACAACTCAACTGACGCTGACAGGTCACGTGATCCAGATTACATTCATACTACACTCATACTATATAGAACATACTTTACTTTTTTAATGGTTGCAAAGTAATAACTTGTTCAAAATAAGTATACATACTCAAGAGAGAATGCGATTTCAGACGCAGCCCTAGATATATCCTCAAAGAATTTTTATTAATGCTTTTTAACTTCCTTTCATATTCTAGCATCATCTAAAGGTGATTATTCCACTGCTTCGTGTGAGTAATTTGTTTTAAATATTATTTTTGTATTATTATCACATCAGAGTGCATTAAAGAGTAAAATTTATTGTTTACAATTACAGTTGATTACTGGATGCTATAAATATTATTAATATTTAGTATTAGTTTTCATTCGCACATTCTGTTGACTAATCAAAATTTTATTTTATTTTCAGCATCTGAAGGAAGCACTGACACAAAATCAACACATGAAGCAGAAGAGGAAGTTACACAGATGATCATTAAGTAAATTAACTAAGAACCTCTTCCAATTGTAAAATTAAAATGATTGGATTATTGTAAAAAGTAAAAATAGTAACAGTAATAACTCAGTACATATTCAATCTTGTGATGACAAACAAATCTTTTTTAACATTTTGTACAGATGCTCATAGCATTGCCTGCATCTCATTGCTTCTGTAAAGAAAATAATTGTAGACATTTATGCCATTCATTAAAATCCCAAAGGTATTTCACCATACACTGTAAAAAATATATAGTTATACATTCTACATGAAAATTCTATTTCAGTTTTCTACTAATGTTTAATTCAGTGTGTTACTTTGCAATATATACAAATGTATTCAGTAGAAAAATATGTTATCTGATAAATAATTACAAATAATTAATGCAACAAACAAATAAAGTCTTGTTTTTGGCATATCCTCCTCTGTGTTCTTCACTGATAAAACTGATGGCTGTACAGTATGTAGCATCATGTGTTGTTGTGCAGGGAAACTGTTAAAAGAAGAAAAAGGGAATTCAGCACACAATTAAATCACTGTGCAACAAACAAATAAAACTCTTAGTCATTATTAAATAAACATTCAGTGTCAGTGTAAAGAAAAGCCTCCTTACCATATAGGATTGTGCATCTCTGAAGTGTGAAGTAGAAGGAAAGTTGTTTTCCATGTGTTGTGTTGAATCACTGAAGGCTGTGAATGTTGGACAGTTATTGTCCGATATTGTGTTTGCACGTTGTTTCGCATGTTAGCCTTACATTCTGACTTTGTAATAAATCTAATGTTATGTGGTATTCATCTTTGTCTTAAGTGTTACAGTTTCTAATATAGAAAAGAAAAGATGATTTTTTAAAATTCACACGCTGAAAACATGGCACATATTTC
Organism: Abramis brama; assembly: GCF_963993115.1. NCBI lineage: Eukaryota > Metazoa > Chordata > Actinopteri > Cypriniformes > Leuciscidae > Abramis > Abramis brama. The sequence continues at coordinate 25,762,574 of NC_139982.1, read as the reverse complement.
TCTTAAGATTATTTACAATGTTTTACTGTGCGTTCACACCGGACGCGAATAGCGCGTCAAATTCGCGCCTGCCGCGTCTATTTATGCGCTTGACTACTTTGTGTGCATTCGCGCGTCAAGAGCGAAATTGACGCGCGTAAAATCAAAAGTTTGAAGCGAAATTTACGCGCGTCACGCGCGTCAGAGGCGAAAGTTTCGAAACCTGTTAGCGGCCATCTTTTTTTTGTTTATCGAGCATTAGCATTAATCGAGAGAATCACCGCTCGTATATGCTCTGGAGAGCAGAAACAGCTGCGTAGGGGACATCGTCGCTGTACTCGGGTCCACCAAACCCTCCGGAGGGTTTCAGGAGTTTCACAATTTGCTCCAGGAGGTAGGTTTGGTGGACCTAACGGTGAGGACGCTGACGAGGACAGCGTAGGCCGTATAAGCCTCGGCCTCGAGTGGTCGCTGCCTGACGAGCCCGCGCTGTACAGCCCGGCGCGAGGTTCACCCTCGCCCGCACCTTATCTGTGATTTATTTTTGTTTTGATAATAAATGGAGCCAGCCTTCAAAAGTGAAACCTGTCCTGTGATTTTTGTTTGTTTTTATACACTAAATTGTGTTTGTTGTCTTTACATTAGATTAATAATGTTTCATATAATCTAGAATAGATATGGAATAAATAGCATTCAATACAAAATGAGTATCTCTCATATATTGAGAGTTTTATGTTTTGATTTGCTTTATTGTGCATTTTAGTCATATTACAAAATAATTTATTGAGGCCAAACATAAAATAACATTATAAACTGTCACTTCACCACGTGACAGCAGCATGCAAGCAGGCTCCTGATTGGTTAACGCGGCGCGAATTGACGCAGAAGTTCAGATTTTTCAACTCGGGCGGCAGACGCGAATTCGCGTCAAACGCGTGAATGCACAAATAGCACTAATAAAATCATTCGCGCGTAACGCGCTTAACGCGCCAGACGCTCAATTCGCGTCATTCGCGCGAACTTGACGCGCGAATGAGGCGAATTCGCGTCTACCGCGCCGCGCTAAACGCCTCATTCGCGCCGCAGGAATTTTTTACGCGCGTAACGCGTCTTTGCATTGACTTAACATTGAAATCACTCGCGCCTGACGCGCTATTCGCGTCCGGTGTGAACGCACCATTACACTTTGCTATTAAAAATGACTGTATTTTCTCAGTTACCTTAATGCTTCCTCCACAATGATCCCAGTCTGTGCTGAGATCCGAGAAATAAATAAAATTGTGATTGCCACCATTTGTACATTACTGTGCTTTAAAAGTGAAACCGTGTGTAACCTTAACATGACTAACATAACTCTCATGTTAACTGAGGCGGTTACAGGAAATACAACTGGTTGGTTTCAGGAAATACAACTTTTTTTAACTTGTTACAAAACTTGTTACCTGACACATACTGAAAATATCTGTAGAGAAAGACAGTTTTCACTAGCTATGAGAACAACATGAAATTGTTAGTTCCCTTTCGTAAAGGGAACTCCCGCTGCATCGATACTCGATACTTTGTGGAATGCCTTCGGCATGAAGCGTCTGAAGTCAACTATGGAACTATTCCAATCTCGATTGGTGTAGCGTCATTACGTCACTCGTGACGTCGCATGTGACGGTGATCCGGAAGCTACAAAAGGGTCACAGGAACCAGGAAATGTTAGCTTCTGGTCTTCAGCAAGCGCTCTATGTCATCTTGTCTGTTCTATTTGGTGTTGTTTGTCACTTGGAAAGAGAAATATGGCGAATAAAGAGAAGCTATTCAGGCAGTGTGCGTCCCCTTGCCCACGTTATTTAAGCGAGGGTGACACACACTCGCTTTTTGTAGTTTGTCTGGGAGTGGAGCATGCACAGGCAGCGCCCGAGGCAGCGCCCTAAGAACGCTCCGCTCCCGCCGGGCCATGTTCAATGAGGCTGGTCAGGCTCACGATCCCCGTGGATCAGGTCCCGTGTCTGCCGAGGTAGCGCGGCGTCTGCATTCATGGGGATCGCAAAGGGATCTAGTGGATGATGTTGAGATGGCTTCGGCCTTTTCTCAACATTCTGAAGCTAGTTCCCGCAGTTACGCTCAGGGTGCGGAAGCCCGCGCTGCAGATTCTTCTGCCTCTGCAGTGGAACCGATGCTCGAATTATCTGGTTCCGAGGAGCTAGATAATTTGGGCATCGAGGCAGGGGAATGTGAAAATTCAACAACCCATTTCCCCTGCCTTTGAGGAGCTGCTAGAGGTTGTGACCAGAGCAGTGGCTAAATTAAAGATCGATTGGCCACCAGAAATGCAGGAAGCGACTAAAAAAAGTAAACTTGAGCGCTTCCTGCAGACTCGGTCGCAGCCTCTACGCCGGAGTCTGCCATTTTTTCCCGATCTCCACACCGAGGTGTCGAGATCGTGGAATAAGCCAGTTTCGCCTTCTGGCCTCTTCGGCGACGGTGTCAATAACGTCGTCGATAGGAAACGACAGTCAGCCACTTTTAAAGAGCTTATCCCCCGCCGTCGCTCCAGGTCTCGTGGGTCTGCTGCCAGGGGGCCGCCGCCAGCTCCTCACACCTGTTGAGGCAGAAGGAGAGTGTTGCCTCTCGTGCTCCCCCTCAAAAGGCCTGGAGCCAGAGGCAACACCCTCAGTCGAAGTCGTCCAAGCCGAAAACGGATCTGAGGGCCGTTATTCAGGCGAGGAAGGCTTCGGCTAAGAGGCGGTGACGTGAGACCCAGGCCTCTGAGGGCGTCCCCCTCCGCATGGGCTTTTTAAAACTTCGCTCCGCAGAGCCCTCAGGAAATCGATGTTGCTTCCCGCCGTCAAGTGCGCTTCGGGACGCATCGACTTCCAGCGAATGCATTACACACAGTGTTCCTATAAAATCTATGGCCTTGACACATTCGCTACCTCTCACGAGGCCCGTAGAATTTTTTTTAAATTTGCTTAGTTCCTGCCAGAAAATTGTTTCAGGTCACCGAAGATATAAATAAAACACCTGAGGTCAGTCCTGAGAGACTGATTCCCCTAGTAGATTATTTAGACACCTGGAAAGGTCTTCAAAATATATCTCAGTGGGTCCTTAATACAGCTGAGAAAGGATATAGAATCCAGTTCCAGTATAGACCACCTAGATTTAGTGGTGTTACTCATACGCTGGTATCTCCTGACCAGGCTCAGGTGATGGAAGATGAAGTCCAGACTCTCGCACCCATCATGTCCTGTGGATGAGATATATGAGTATATAAGAGCTGCTTCCTGCTCGACTTACTCCCTGGAAGAGTGGTGGTGCTGCCCCCTTTTAATTGCTAGCGTGGGAGTCACTCAACATTATTCTTGCCCGGTACTGAGGTGCCTGTAGGCAATATAATGATTCTTCAGGATTCCATCCTCCATCGCATGTGTCGGATGGTCAGGATCATAGCCTTGGAGGTTCCTATGTTAGGCCTCAGGCTAAGAGGAGTCAATCCATCTAGTTATGTATCAAGGGTAGGAACTATCTCCCTTTATTAATAAGACAGTTGGTTATCTAAAGACCATTCATATCTGAAGTACAAGGTGCGCTTTTGCCTTCACCTCTTATCTAATTCTTTCTACTGTCTGGGGTTCCCATCCATGAGGTCAGTCAAGTCTCCGGCTCCAGACCTCCCCTTCTTACACCAAATCTTAAGACAAGCAAGTTTGGATCTGCCCTCTATTTATTCTACCGTCCGTGAGTGTGCCAGATGCTTTACACCAGGGCATTTTTCTCTCAGTGTGGCGGTGTGGGTATTCGTTCCCCAAAGTATCGAGTATCGATGCAGCAGGAGTTCCCTTTACGAAAGGGAACGTCTCGGGTTACTGTTGTACTGACCTACTCAGGGAACGAGGGTTACAACAGTAACCCGAGACGTTTTCCTCTGTGTGCTGTCATTTCCAACAGCTGGTCCTACAGGATGACTTGCTTTAAAAGCAGGTGCATTCAGGTGTTGTGTAATTTAATTTTTGTACATGGTTCATTGAAACATTTACAAATTGTTATTGCTTTAGTTTTGTGTAGGATCTCAACAAACTGACTATTTCTCAGATTCTTTTGTTCAGTAATTTGATTGCAGGTAAAGATGGCTTTTCATGTTCCCTTTTCTCACAGGTTCTCACTCCTTGCGGTTCCTCGTAACTTACATTGAAGGAGAGACAGCATTTCCTGCATTTAATGTTTTATATATGTTGGATGACATTACAGTTGGATACTTTGATTCAGAGACGAACCGCTATGTTCCAAGAGGAAATACAACAAATGAAGATGAGGAGGTTGATTTTATAAATTATAGTATAACTGAATTTATGCGTCCTTTTATTTCAGGAAGACTTACTGGAAAATGTCATAACAAAACAGAAGGTATGTTCATTTGAAGAAGAAGAAAAAAACAACTGACACAAAAAAGTCAGAGCTAAGCACTGATCTTGGGAGTCATGAAGTCATGAAATAAGATGCTGGAGTGTGTTTTGACATCTGATATCCTTCTCGATCTAAACAGGTCCTGTAGTTTTTCAGATGCTGAGTCTGTGTGAAGTGTTGGACAATGACAAACCCGGGCAAATGATCATTACGTTTGCTTTTAATGGCTCCACTACAGAAGAAATGCGTTTTTTTGATGACATGTTTACACATCAAAGCATAGATAAACCATCAACACTACTTCTGGAGATATACAAATGGCCCCATGTATATAGGTTACCCACGCTGCACAACGGATCTCAGGAGTTACCTTATAAAGAGAGCAACTCAAGGGAAGAGGAAAGGTACTTTTCCACTGTTTTCTCTCCTGCCGTTAAATGCACTGTCAGAGAAGCCATTACATTTTATCTAGTATGTGTGGTTTTTGAGTCACCTATAAGGAAAGGCACACACAAAAATACACCTTAAAAATCTGTCTCTCGTTTCTTTTTCTATGAGTGAACAGGTGCTTAACCTTAACATGAAGGTCAGGAGGTCAACTAAATATTACTTGTACGAATTGCGAAAAAAGAGAGAATAAAAGGGTAAAAAGAGTGGAAGCAGAAGATTGTTTTTTCTTGAGTGTCATAATTGTAGGTCTCCTGTAGAATACTAATATAAAATTTTATTACTTATGATATAAAAGAGTGTATTCTCATATTCATGATTCATGTTTTCCACAGTGAAACCGCGAGTCAGACTGATTCAGAAAGCAAACTCAGATTCTGGAGGGTTTCGTGTGAGTTGTTTGGCAACAGGATTTTACCCTCGTCACATCAACCTGACCCTGTTCAGAGATGGACAGCCTGTATCTGATCATGAGATCACTGGAGGAGATCTGCTGCCCAATGGTGACGGGACGTACCAGATGAGGAAGAGTCTGGAGATCAGTGCAGACAAACACAAATACAGCTGCTCTGCCACACACCTCAGTCTGGACAACAAACTCCACGTCACTTTAGGTAATGAGGTGTGAAAATGTAAATTATACTGACAGTTTTAACATGTTTGTTTCAGAATTTGATCCTGGTGAACCATTTAAATCAGTGATTCCCTCAGTGCTGAAAGTTTTGGCTCTGCTGTTAGTGTTTGGGACTGGAGCCGTCATATATAAATACAGGAGGAGACGAGCAGGTATCTACAAATTAAAATGAGTCTGCCAGATGTGATAGACATGATGCAAAAGATAAAACCAAAAGATTTCTTTTTTTATGATACCATTGTAATTTAAAAAAAATCTGTTTTTAATGTTCTAGCTTCATCTAAAAGTGATTATTCTGCTGCTTCGAGTATTTAGTTTTCAATATCTCATAAACTTTTCTGCTCACTTATTAAAATGAAAATGGAATTTTATTTTGTTTTCAGGATCTAAAGAGAGTGTAGAAAAACCACCAATGCATAAACCACAGCAGGAAGTCATGGAGATTAGTGAAACATCTTTAAACAAGTAAATGAATGATAAATAATTGTTTTCGATATGTATTTTTATATGTTTGTGTTTTAAACATCTTTAGTGATTCAATATCTCGGATTTTGTTCTGTAAAATCAATGTTTGCTAAAACACACAGGATCAGACATGTTTAACACATGTCCACATATCTGCATTGCACTTTTATATTAGTTTTAGTGTTACAGTATATTAATATTAAAATATTATGTTAATTTTGTTATTACAAATGTTTCTGATGTCTTACTGCCATTAAGGTCACTGACTAAAGACTTCCACCTTTATTGTGTAGCCTACAATAAAATTCATATAATGAGCTGTAATTTCTCTTGAAGAAGATTAAACATTAAATTGCATCATAAAAATGTCTTGCCCCGCAAAACAACATGAGCAGAGAAACATCTTCAAACAATGAACACAATTTTGTCAGTAACCCAAATCCCCCCTCCCCCCCAAATACAGTTACTAAATTGTTGCTGCAAGACATTATAGTTATGGTCTAGATGTTCTGGTAGAGACCACTGTTAGTCATGGAAGGTTTCAGACAAATGAGAAAGGGAAAGACAAAACCTGTTTGTGGTGCAAAGATTGCCTTACAGACATGCATTTTTTTTATTGCTAGCTAAATATTAAAAGCTATAAAGTTGAGTCAAAACACTCACTAACCAAGGGTGCGAGTGTAGGCCTGTGTCAGAAAAATGGAAAAAAGTTTTCTTATTTTTCTGCTTTTGCTTCCAATAGCTGCTCCAAAAGGTAAGATTTCTGAAGAAAGTGTGACATCAGCCCAGGCGCATAGCCAGTAATGGGCCAGGGCGGCACTGGCCCGCCCACATTACTCACTGGCCCGCCCAGGCAAGTTTGATCAAAATACATTTTTTGTTTATTTTTATTATTCAAATGTAAGAAAATATGTTAATATAAACCTGAATTATTGTTGACTGGTGTGTGTGTTTAATTTGTTTTCCGAATAAAATGGAATTGTTGAAGCAAGTTGTAGAAAGCCTATGGTTGCTAGGGCGACAGAAGACTCTCTGAGCGGCGGGCTGGCGGCATTTAGCCATAGACTTTAAAAAAATAGCAATTAACATCGCCACAATAATGGCTAAACAAGTTTATTTAATGTTTTATTTAAAAAAAAAAAAAAAAAAAAAAAGAGTTGAGGAAGAAGACACGCCATTATTGTGGCGATGTTCAATTGCAGTTAGATCGGCGGGTAAACCCGCATCAGGCTGACCGGGAGAGAGCACTGGCACTGCCGCAAGGGGAAGAGCGGTGGCCGCCATCAGCGCATTGACTTTGTATGTAATCTACTCGCGCAAATAATTAAATTCGCGTTTGGTGTGAACACGCCATAAGTTAGCCTTCTTGTGGCGGCCACCGCTCTCTCCCTGGCGGCAGTGCCAGTGCTCTCTCCCGGTCAGCCTGACGTGGGTTTACCCGCCGATCTAACTGCAATTGATGAACCACCTTCACAACCCAATCTGAAGGTATTTCCCTGCACTGTCAAGAATAGAAAATCAAGGAGCTTCTCAAAGTGGTATGGACATTTTTCTTGGTTGTAGTTTTTGTAGTTTTTTTCGCACAAAAGCTTATTTGCACCAGGCTGATTGCATTGTTGATTTAACAGAAATTAGGGAGTGTGTTGTTGCTATTTATTTCAAACCGTGCTCTGCTGAGAGTTTTCGTTATTTGAATTTCTTTTATTTTTTAGCCTACTTTAGTTTATTTTCGGGTGAACTGTCTTTGCACTGCTGACTAACCTGAATAAAATAGACAGGTTATTGTCTATGCTGGTGGTTTGACCAGCCTTTATTGAGCTCTGTTGGTTGAACTTGATGACAGAACAGTGTTTTGTTATTGTCTTTGCCGAATATTGCAAAATAAAGGTGTAAATGTTTTTGCAGTTTGTCTATTCTTTTTTCTACTCTCTAAGGTTTAATTATTATTTAAGTCATATTTATTCTAAGAAAAACTATAGGCCCACTCACTTTTTCAATGGCCCGCCCAAAATACAATTTCTGCCTACACCACTGCATCAGCCTTGTCAGTGTCATGAGACAAATCAACACTAATGAGTGGAGAAACGTCTTTTAAACAGCTGACAAATTATATTCTGGCAAAGTGTCATAAGGTTTCTTTTTTTCAAGAAATCATATTCTCTTTTCCCCCACAAATTGTGCTCCTGCACAGTCCTCACTATAAATCACTGATTGCATGAAGCCTATAATGTCAAGACTATTTTCAATTGTCATTGTAAATCCTTTGATTTGTTGTCCTAAAATGCAAAGTTGTGGAAAAGTTTCTGACTAATGTATATAAATAACCATTAGTGCACCAATAGTTTTAGTAATTTAATTGTTGGTGTTTTTATGGTGTAATATCTGTGCATATTATCTTTTAATGTTATACATTTTATTATTGGAATATAAAAAGTTCATGCTTATTCATGTTTGTATTGTAAATTCTGAGAAATACAACCACAAAGATGGTATTAATAAAGTGAATATATACATGAGATTTTTTTTATTTATATATTTTTGACTCTAGGTTAATGATCATTAAAAGCATAATTTTATTTTATGTTATTTTATTGATAAACCAGTACCTCAATACCTCTTATGAAATGCAGAGGGAAGCCATGATGTATTGGGTTGATTTTTGGATTTTTGGGTTGAGCAACAAATTGACGTACAGACTGACAACTCTGATTCTGTCACAGTCTTGTTCAGTTTGCTTTCAGGTTCTTGGACTTTGTTTTGTTTACATTCATCTCAAGTGTTCATTGTTCTAGTTTCCTGCCACTCATCAGTCATCATGGACACTAACACCAATCATCACAGCTGTTCGTCTGGTAGTTAATCATCTCTGTGTATTTAAGTTCCTTCCTGTGTTCTGTTCACTGTCCGATATTGTTCGTGTTCTGCTTTTGCACGCTGTTTTGCATGTTGGCCTTACATTCTGACTTTGTAATAAATCTGATGTTATTTGGTAATCATCTTGTCTTAAGTGTTACAGTTTCTAATATTGAAAAGAAAAGATGATTTTTTAAAATTAATTTATGACTATATCACATACTGAAAACATGGCACATATTTCTCTTAAGATTATTTACAATGTTTTACACTTTGCTATTAAAAATTACTGTATTTCTCAGTTACCTTAAAGCTTCCTCCACAATTATCCCAGTCTGTGCTGAGATCCGAGATTTAAATAAAATTGTGATTGCCACCATTTGTACATTACTGTGCTTTAAAAGTGAAACCATGTGTAACCTTAACATGACTAATGTAACTCTCATGTTAACTGAGGCGGTTACAGGAAATACAACTCGTTGGTTTCAGGAAATACAACTTTTTTTAACTTGTTACAAAACTTGTTACCTGACACATACTGAAAATATCTGTAGAGAAAGACAAGGAACACCCCTCCCTCTTTGGCGCTGTAGGTATATATGTCTAGCTAAAACATTAAACCATAATACAAAAAAAATCGCACAAAACAGGTACAATATATTCGGTTCCTGAAATATTTGGTTCCAATGGCTGGAGCTACCATGAATATTCACGAGACCATTGCGTGGGCGGGGCGACCAATACAAGCGAGTGGAACAGAAATTATTAGCTTGAGCGCCTCAGATAGCTTTTGTTTTGTTTTATGGATTATTTATTTCAAACAGGTAATAAAGTTGAACGAAGTTAAGCTTAAACTACTCATATATATTTTATAAATAATTCATCGTTCTCTTACGAGAGGTTCTCTTGTATTGCGTAAGTAGCTTACGCTGCGGGAAAGTCTTCTTTTCTCGAGATATGAAGCCAAAAAATTATCCTTAATTTTTATAATTTTGTCAACGCAGTGCAGCAGCACGCAGACCTAGAGCAGGCTTACTAGCGTGCCCATTGGCTGCCCTGTGGCAACTGCAGCAGCCTATCGCTGAGCCTTGGACGTGACGTCACGTCCAATGAGCGCGCTAGGCGCGCTTCATGCGTCACAGCCCGCGAAAGAGGGGGTGTGGCTTAGCGTATATAAGCGAGGCTCAGAGGCTGCTTCACTGATTTTCTGTCTCTTCAGCAAAGCTCTACGCATCGCTGGACTCTGAGGAAGCCGCCGCCGTCAAATCAAGCGACCTGCACGCCGAGGATAAGCCTGAGGAAGCCGGCCGTCTTCGCCGCCTTCAGCCATCCCTGCCTGCTTCGCTATCCGGCGATTATATCCTTTACTGCTCTGTATTGATGTGTTTGTGTGCTCGCCCCACTTTCGCCCGCACTGCCGTCGCCTCAGGGGATGAAGCAGACGACGCTGCTATCATAGACAGCTGCTTACACCCCCCCTCTGTCAAGCCGCGCAAACGGCGCCGCTCACAAGGGATGTCAGAAACGGACGGTCACGGGCTATAGCTTCCTTTACGTTACAAGAAAGCTACCCCCCCCGTCACTGGCGAAAGGAGAGAAGAGTGTTTAGCCCCACCCAGGTCGGACTAACCTCCATTTCTCACATATTTCTCAGTCCCCTCCTAAGCTCAGGCGACTGGAAATACATATATTGCAGTAAACGAGCCTGTTTTTATACACGCACGCCTGCAAACAAACGCTGACGCAAACCATGATGACGCTCGCCCCTTCCCGCGCTCTCCCCCTCTGTTCGAGCCGCGCAAACGGCGCCGCTCACAAGGCATGTCATAAGTGGACGGTCACGGGCTAGCTTCCTTTACGTTATAAGAAAGCTACCCTGCATCTTGGTCGTGCGCGTCACTCACCGGCAAAAGGAGAAAAGAGTGTCTAGTCCCGCGAGACCGGACCCACCTCCATTTCTCACACATTTCTCAGTCCCCTCCTAAGCTCAGGCGACTGGAAATATCAATAGTGCAGTAAACGAGCCTGTTTTAATACACGCACGCCTGCAGACAAACGATGTCACAGCACATGATGACATCTTCCCGCTCTCTCTCCCCTTGTTCGAGCCGCGCAACTGCGCCGTTCTCAAGGGATATCAGAGCGGACGTCACGAGCACCGGCGAAAAGAGGAAGAGAGTGTTTTCGTCCCGCCTAGGCCGGACTAACCTCCAATTCTCACATATTTCTCAGTCCCCTCTAAGTTCAGGCGGCTGGAAATACTAATACTGCAGTAAACGAGCCTGTTTTAAAACATGCACGCCTGCAAACAAACGCCGAAAACAAAACACGACGCTCTGTCATATGCTCGCGCTAACTGAAAGCTTATGTGTTCCCCTGTGGCTCAGTGGCAGAACATTAGGCTTTCGCACCAGAGACCCGTGTTCGAATCCGGCTCTGGCGGCAGATAAATTTTTTTTCTGTTTGCTTCTCCGAGCTCGTGGCCAGCTTTCTTACATACAGAAAGCGAACCCGCATCTCGCACCCTCCCGCTCACAGGATGGTGCTTGAGTATTTATGAGCGTCTAAACATATGAGCCATCAAGCATTTTGCTCTGTCAGTTTCCTTTTGAAGGCATCTACAGATGGGTATTTTGCAGCCAACGAGCGCGTTGTACAACCCGTTCGCCTGCACCCAAACACCGGCTTTTACGGCGACCAGAGAAATCTCAGGAGTATAATGTCTGGTTATCCGGCTCACGCCGATGGTGTTATAAGTGTAGAAAATGTGCCCACACCCCTGTGCTCACTGCTACACACAAACACGGTCTCCCCGGTAATGCTCACAGAGCGCACTCTCATAAAGCGGGCACGCGCCGCTCGAGTGTTAAGCGTAGAGAATGTGCCCACAATTCTGTGCACACACCTACCCACTGCCCGCTCTGCCACACAGTTACCTTGGGTTGCAGACCCACTAAAGCTCCCAAACACTGGCCGTGTGACAAATGTAAGCCCTGCGCCCGCTCACGAGTGCGCGCACTTACTAACAAACACGATACCCCTCATGCCGCTCTCGCGACACAGGTTTTTCACAGCGAAATGTGCCCCATCCATAAGGATCGAGCCGTCATACGCTGTATAGCCAGTCGCCACTGTCTACCAGCCCCCGTGTTCAAGCACCAGCGGCGCAAGCGCCGCCTCATCTTCTCTGATACAGGTTCCCCATCCCGTGCAGTGCGGCAATCTGAACCCAGAGACCATTCGACCCCTAGCTATGCGTGCGAAAGCATGGGAAGCTATCCAGGGCATGTCAGAATGGGTGCTGAATACCATAAAACACGGCTATTCACTTCAATTCGCTCGTCGTCCCCCGCGCTTTCTAGCACGGACGGAGACAAAAGTGAATGCAGAAGCAGCGCATCTGCTTCAAGCAGAATTTACAAAGCTGCTGCGCAAAGGGGCTATAGAACAGGTTCATCCTTCTCTGAGCGAGTCTGGCTTTTACAGCCGTTACTCCCTCGTACCCAAGAAGGACGGAGCGCTAAGACCTATTTTAGATCTGAGACATTTGAACAAAGCCCTCATGAGACGGCCGTTCAAAATGATCACAACCAGACAGATCCTCGCGCAAATTCGCCCAGGAGACTGGTTTATCTCTCTCGATCTGAAGGACGCGTACTTTCAGATCCAGATAACACCCCGTCACAGGCCATTCTTGAGATTCGCCTTCGACGGTCGGGTATATCAATACACAGTCCTGCCGTTCGGCCTGTCTTTGGCACCCCGTACATTTACGAAGTGCATGGACACGGCTCTCGCTCCCCTCAGAAGAAGGGGAATGCGTATACTGAACTATCTGGACGACTGGCTTATTCTGGCGCAGTCAGAGACAGAGCTTGTGTCTCACAGAACAGCGCTTCTCAGCCACCTGGAAAGCCTGGGTCTCTCGGTCAACTGGACCAAGAGCTCATTATCGCCCCGCCAGTCAATCTCCTTTCTTGGGATAGAACTGGACTCGGTGGCTATAACGGCCAGATTATCGGAGCAGCGCGCGCGCCGCATCCTTCCAGGAGGGCAGTCAGGCTCCGCTGAGGACATTCCAGCGAATCCCAGGGCATATGGCCTCAGCTGCAGCAGTGCTTCAGCTGGGCTTACTGCGCATGCGCCCGCTTCAACGCTGGCTGAAAGCGCGCTTGCCTCACCGAGCCTGGGCGGCCGGCAGCTCGCGAGTCAGGGTGAATCAAGGCTGCATTTCAGCCCTGCAGCCCTGGCTGGCAGCCGAATGGTATCGCACTGGAGTGACGATGGGAGCGATCTCGCACCGGAAGGTTGTCTCGACAGATGCTTCCAACCAAGGTTGGGGAGCGCTCTTCGAAGGCAGACCGGTCTATGGCCTCTGGTCAGACCAGGAGAATCTCCTTCACATAAACTGTCTAGAGATGCTCGCGGTCGAGAAAGCGCTCAGGCACTTCCTCCCATTCCTCCAAGGTCACCATGTTCTAGTCCGCACGGACAATACATCAGTAGTGGCCTACGTGAACCGCCAGGGCGGTGTCAGATCCAAAATGCTCTGCACCCTGGCGGAACGCCTCCTCGTGTGGGCTCAGCACTCACTGCGCTCGCTGAGAGCTGCGCATGTGCCTGGTCACCTAAACGAGGGTCCCGACAGACGGTCCAGGGACAATGTTCCCCCTGGGGAGTGGTCCTTGCATCCCTAAACAATCCAGTCACTGTGGCGCCGTTTCGGCAAAGCGAAAGTCGACCTCTTTGCGTCAAAAGACAACGCTCACTGCCCAAAGTTCTTTACGAAGAACGAGGACACGCTGGCCCTGGCCCAGCGGCCCACTATATGCCTTCCCTCCGGTCTCTCTGATGCCACAAGTCATCAGGAGAATCAGGGAAGCGCGCCACACGGTGCTCCTCATAGCCCCGTACTGGGAGAACCAGGCTTGGTTCCCGGAGCTAGTACAGCTGGCAGACACAGTCCCCTGGCCGATACCGGCGAGAAGAGACCTTCTCTCTCAAGCCCGCGGCTCGATCTGGCATCCCCATCCAGAGCGCTGGTCTCTGCACGCATGGAGACTCAACGGATACCCGTTGACCTTCCAGAAGGGGTTGTGAACACGATCACACAGTCTAGAGCCCCCTCTACGAGGCGGCTCTACACGTCAAAATGGTCTGTGTTTAATAAGTGGTGCACTGCCAAAGGGCTGGATCCACAAGCATGTGGGGTATCGCAGGTTCTTGTTTTCCTTCAAGAGCTGCTGGACACGGGCAGGTCCCCTTCCACGCTCAAAGTTTATGTTGCGGCCATCTCAGCTTTTGCCGATTCGGCGCTGGGCCGCGCATTAGGAAGGAACGAGTTCGTCACCCGCTTCCTTAGGGGAGCCAGGAGGATGAACCCCCCGCAACCCCCCTCGGTTCCTATTTGGGATCTTTCACTGGTACCTGGAGGCCCTGAAAGCGCATCCCTTTGAACCCATGGAAACTGTGGAGATGAAATACCTCACGCTCAAAACCGTTTTTCTGATAGCTCTGTCTTCAGTCAAACGTGTGGGAGACCTTCACGCGTTATCTGTTAACGCCGCGTGCCTCGAGTTCGGACCTAATGACTCGAAAGCCATTCTCAAACCGAGGCATGGTTATGTCCCCAAAATATTGGGCACTCCCTTCAGAGCACAGGTCATTTCTCTCTCAGCCCTGCCGCCTTCCGGCAGCGAGGTCGATAGTAATCTCCTCTGCCCGGTCAGAGCGCTGAGAAATTACATCACACGCTCCGCTGCTATCAGGCGCTCGGAGCAGCTTTTCGTTTCGTTTGGTGGGCGCACCAAAGGTCTCGCCGCCTCGAAACACAGCCTGTCCAGATGGATAGTGGACGCTATCGCAGCTGCTTATGCGTCTAAAAACCTGCAGTGCCCTCTGGGTATCAGGGCTCACTCCACCAGAGGCATGGCCTCTTCGTGGGCTTGGTCCAGCGGAATTTCCATTCATGACATTTGTACGGCGGCGGGCTGGGCCTCCCCCTCGACATTTGTTAGGTTTTACAACCTGGAAGTTCCCGCCTTGCAGGCGAAAGTTTTATCAGTCTAAGTCACGCGTAGGCCGGCCCACTATCTGTGCGCGGGCTACTGCGGTTGATTTAGCTCTCCTGGTTGAGCTGCATTATACAGGGTTATCAGTTCAGACCGGCCGTGCCGCTCTGAGCACCCTAGTGTGTGCTTATGTACTGCGCTAGCCATTCTATTGGCCGCCCGGTTCCCACTCATCGCGTTCCCCGGACCTCCCCTGGGACTCATTCAGTGGATGCTGGGCGCGCACGGCGTTGACAAGGGAGTTCCCGCAGCGTAAGCTACTTACGCAATACGAGAGAACCTCTCGTAAGAGAACGTAATCGGTTACCTAACGTAACCTCTGTTCTCTCTAGAAGAGGGAACGAGTATTGCGTAACCCGCCGTGCTCGCGCCACAAGCTCATTCGCTTCAGCAGCCTCGCTTATATATGCTAAGCCACACCCCCTCTTTTGCGGGCTGTGACGCATGAAGCGCGCCTAGCGCGCTCATTGGACATGACGTCACATCCAAGGCTCAGCGATAGGCTGCTGCAGTTGCCACAGGGCAGCCAATGGGCACGCTAGTAAGCCTGCTCTAGGTCTGCGTGCTGCTGCACTGCGTTGACAAAATTATAAAAATTAAGGATAATTTTTTGGCTTCATATCTCGAGAAAAGAAGACTTTCCCGCAGCGTAAGCTACTTACACAATACTCGTTCTCTTCTAGAGAGAACAGAGGTTACGTTAGGTAACCGATTACGTTTTGTAGCATGCATGCAATATTACATACCTGATCCTGTAGGAGGCGTTGGAAGACAATAAAGGCATATTTCTCCAAATTTCTCCCAGATTAGTTGTTGCTGACATTCTATGATAACGAACTGTTCGTTTCTCACGAATTACTGAGATTAAGCTTTATGTAAAAAATATTTACAAATCTATTCTTGTGTTTTTATTCTGTCTCCCAAAGTTGTCTGCATAAATAGCCTTTAAATTATAGGCTGATAGCTCAAGACAACACAAGAACTTGGAGTTGCATGTTGCATGCTTTGAATGTTGCTTTATAGTCTACTGACTCAACTGAAAATCTTTTTGATACACAACCTTTACTTTATCCAAGGTTATCATAAATTATAAGCTTCAGATTAATTAACAGTTGTTTTCTCTAGCAATGCTTTAGAACGTTGGTCAAATTAATTGATAATAAAGACTAACCATTAATCATAAAAATTAGGCCTACGTTTTATCAGTTTAGTAATGTTATCATTCTTATGTAATCTTTTTGTAAACAAGTGAACACAAAAACACACTGGTGCAGAAGGCATGGGTATAGGCCTACTAAAAAAATTAAGGAAAGGTGTATTTATAGATAGTCTACATATTTTAATAATATAGTAAATATTTTATTAGTCCTGCTGTAGTAATTTTGTCACCAAACTTGGATGTTACTACTGAGGTCAGAAAAGGGAAATAAGCTACTACTACAGTATTAAATGCAAATAATAAACTAGCTACTATCAAAACTACAAATTGCACAAACTAAGTATAACATTACTTTAGTTGGACCCTTGCTTTGTATCACAATTGAAATAATTATCACTTAATTCGACCAACGTTCTAAAGCATTGCTAGAGAAAACAACTGTTAAAGCAACTGAAGCTTAACATTTATGATAACTGTTGACAGTTGTGTATCAAAAAGATTATCAGTTGTGTGTAAAGCAACATTCAAAGCATGCAACAACATGCAACTCGAAGTATGTTGTCTTGAGCTATCAGCCTATAATTTAAAAGCTATTTTAATAATAGCGTCAGACAAGTTTGGGAGACAGAATAAAAACAAAGAATATATTTGTAAATATTTATTCAATAATACACATTCAAAAAGCTTAATCTCAGTCATTCATGACGTGAGAAACGAACAGTTATAGGAGTAGTTTAGGACAAAACGCGATCTGAGGCGCTCACGCTAATCATTTCTGTTCCACTCGCTTGTATTGGTCGCCCCGCCCACACAATGGTCTCGTGAATATTCATGGTAGCTCCACCCATTGGAGCCAAATATTTCAGGAACCGAATATAGGCTATTGTGACACCGGAGCTGAGATCGGAGTTAGGGAGTAGCGCAAAAACGCAAACCGTTCAACACTACACAGGATTTTTTTTTCAGTGACTATATTAGGCTTATTATATAGCCTATATTTTGTAATGATTCAACTTAATGTTGAAGTAGCCATCAAAATTGTGTATGATATGTGTATTATAACTATTTAATATATAGTCTATGCTTAAATAAATCTATTTAACTTCTTAGTGTTACAGACCTATAGGCTACTATAGATGTCAAGCCACATGTTTTGTTGATTTTAGACATCTCCGTATAGTGAACGCGCCTATAGAGAGAAATGCACATAATGGATTACATAATCAGAGAGTGGCCTTTTTTCTTTCGTTTTGAATTATTTTGTTTAAAGACTATTCAAGCTTTGTCTTTAAACAGTTGACATTTTCACAAATTCCAGTGTCCTTCCACACCTCCATCCCCAGTTTGCAAGGAAGAAACAAGCCCTTGAGCCCACTGTATCCGTGTGCAAAACTCACACATATAAGATTTGTGGAATTCTATGTATAATAATCATGGATGTACTGTTTGAAGATTGACAGGGAGAGGACAAGCATACTATTGGGACTTACGGTTACAAGCGTCACACTGTTTTTTTCCATTAAAAGGTTTGAGTAGCCTACAATCGGTAAAAAAAATCAAAATTTAGGAACAACACAGCACAACACAGCCAAAAGTGGGTATTGAGGATCAACTCCTACATATTGTACATTTTAAACACAAGGGTTATTTCAAATAATATCTAAAGAGTACAGCACATTCACAGTTCATTTTCTGTGCGAGAATCACAGTTCATTTTCTTCCTCCAAGCAGAGAAATGTACACTTAACTTATAAAAAAACAACTTGACTACTACCATCCACAGAGTAAATGTAATCCCATGCTGTCTGGTTTATAATTTCATTCGTGTGAACATCCATACGCAGCACAAAAGTCCATCATCCATGAATTCGAAGTACAGGCGGAGATAGCAGCGTTACCTAGCTACTTCCGACAAGACCCCTGTTCAAAGATGGCGGCGGTTTTGACGCATGTTTAGAACCCCAAGGCGACATCTAGTGTATATATCTATGCACCCACTGTATTATATTCATAAACATCTGTCACATATCTTACATCTTTGTTTTTGGGAATATGTCTTTGTTGATTTTATATATATTTTTTGAAATATTGAAATCAATTTAGCTTCTTGATCATGTGACGTGTACAAAGGCTTCTGTGTAATGTAAATGCCTGTCAAACATTTTTATTAGTTGCACTATTGCAAATGTTTGTACTATTTACTTGGCATTTTAGAATTATGTGGGTCCAGACCTTAGTAGCTTAAAAAATGTATTAACAATACACAAAATAATGTAATTTTTATGTGAATGCACTGCAGGAGCTATAACAACACCTCTTTCTATAAGTTAATAGCAAAATATTTTAATTATTATTTTTTTTGTAAAACAATGTTACATGTTACTGTTTCTAGTGAATACCCCATTCAAAACTTTACTTGATTTCTTTCTAGCTACTCCACTTAATTAACACTAACATCTATTTTTTGGGATATTTGAATGATCTTTGTTTATTGCCATGCACTTTTATGACAGTCCCTTAATTTTCTCAGTGAATGTCCAACGAATGTCCAAAATCAAACCATCTTAACTGCAGCTGCAGTAGCATCGGTATATGTCAGCAAAATGGGCAAAGTTCTTCTGCTCGTTCTGCTTTTACTTCCAGTTGCTGCTCCTAAAGGTAAGATTTACAAAGACTTGTTGCAAACCTAAATTTAAATATGTTTGCAATTAGAATTTGCACATCAGTTTGTTCAATCAGGTTGCACCCCTGCTTCACTTACTCAGTAATAGTATTATACTCGACAAAGCATTAGCAATGACAGTAGCAAAAAGAAACAAATAACATGGAAGATCACAGATTAACTAGTGTAAGTGGAAGGAACCGTTAACAGCTAACTTATTAGCTAAACAGAACAATGTGCTTCCTGTATACAGGAATAGCTAAAACACAAGCCTGAAAAGAACAAATGAAAACAAAACAAGATTAGGCAGTGGGCAGAGTCCGTAGCCTAAATATTGATAGTTACCCAGCAGCTGTCTGGCTCATTTTTTAAATTCGGCTGTATGAATAATTCACAAAAAGATAACCTATTGTTTCCAACGGCAATGATGTTGCACATTAAAGTATAAAAATAGATTTAATTTCATGTTCAACAAATAGGCTACCGTTGGAAACAATCGGTAATCTTTTTGTGAATTATTCATACAGCCAAATTTAAAAAATGAGCCAGACAGCTGCTGGGTAACTATCAAATCAAAAACTACATACTTGGCCCACTGTCTAGATGATTTGTCTGTGAGTTTGCTTAAAGATTTATATATATATTGGTGGCTGCTGAGCTCGAATAGCTTTAGCATCAGCGACTTTTTATTGTATGAAATCGCTGTCAATCAAAAGGAGATGCAGCCTTTCGACAGACCCTCCAATCATCACGCAGAAGCCCGGAGTCCAGGCCAGCCCACTCCTCATTCACCCCCAGAGACGCTGAGCGTCCGTGGGCAGGACATAATCGCAGCATTTATCCAATGTCTAGTTTCGAAGCGCTGAAAAAAACTGTTCGAAGCAGCCCCATTGAAGTCAATGGACGCTGGGCTTCAACAGGGAAATGCACTGTGACGCTACGGGAATGTATGAGAAGGAAATCGAGTCAGCCGACCTGCTATATGTAGCCTAGCCTAACTGATTCTGAACGAACTCGTCTTTGAGATGAACATTTTCTAACGCATTTTTAGTCAATAAAATGTTAACACAATAGTACATATTTCATTTGACCATTAATTTTTTGACATTATAGGGGAAGCCGAGCTTCCATTGCAGTCTTAAAGAAATCCCCACTGATATAGGCTACACGAATGTATTGTTTCTGTATTGTATTGACCCGCGAGAATGAGACAGATGATTGACAGGACGATAGCGGAGGCAATTAAAGGCGCAAGATAACTTCTGTTAACAAAAACATAAATAAAAAAAACTGTTTAATATAAGTGACTTTGTCTTTGTTTTATTGTTTTTGTTATTTTTAATCAAATAACTGTGAACCACAAACTGAGCCTTCGTTTTAAAGGGCAATTTCCAAATATATTTTATTTATTTGTTATAATATGGATATTTTATGATACAGCATAAATAAAAACAAGCACACGTAATATGTATGCCTATAGGCAAAACACCACAGTTTTTTTGGTTTTGTTTGTGTGAACTTTTATCCCCAACCATATTTCTTCTCCACGCCAGGGGTCACGCTCATCACCCCTGCATCATGGTACTAACTGTAATTAACATTATGCTGACCCAGTTTATATGTAAAATCTTTGGTATATGTAATCTATATGTAATATCTAAAAACACTTTACAGTGTGATGGAAATAAACTTTTCTTAAAGCGTGTTGTATATCACCACAGATTTATTGACACCCTTCTATCTGTGTTGTATACTGTAATAGACAATTGTCCTGCAGAATGATGAGGTTTTTTGTAAGAAAAACATGGCAAGCAAATGTTGAATTGTTGTTTGAAATATAAATCAACAACGTAAGAGGCTTTAGGCTGTCTGATTCGCTGTATGAACAAACACCCAGCTTTGCAGTATAGGTGGCACAGAAGCAGCATCTGACCCTGCATTTAGATGTACATTAGGCTACACACTGTCTAATGCAGCTTAAAGGCACTGTGAATCTGCATAGCAATTTCATTCTAAGGCTATTAAATGTGAAGTGACAATGTGATGAAGTGATGAAATAAAACAAGACAAAGTCACTTATGTGAAACAGTTTTTTTTATTTATGTTTTTGTTAACAGAAGTTATCTTGCGCCTTTAATTGCCTCCGCTATCGTCCTGTCAATCATCTGTCTCATTCTCGCGGGTCGCGGCTATGATTACAGTTTCAGTAAACATGTATTTCACCATCATCGGTACCCACCCTCAGCCGATTGGCATTACAGTATTTGCAATCACCATCCCGTGGCAAAACGGAGCGTCTAAAAGAAAAGTTCTGACTGCTGACTGAACATTGGTCAGTGAGCCTCTCCCGCTCGGCGCTGTCAAGCGCAGCTTCACTACACAGATTTAACTCCGCACAGCTAAATAAAACAGGCTGGTGGCAGACTAATAATTAATATTTCTGATGTAAAGATTTCTGTGAAACGTGTAAAGTTGCACAGAAGAAAGCCCAATAGGACCTGCCCTGTACAGTTTAAAGGGGTCATATAATGTCATTTTTGTACAAGCTAATATGATTCTTTAGGGTCTAAATTAAAAGTTTGTAATATACTTTAATTAAAAATTCTCATTAGTATTGTAAGAAAACACTCATTTTACCTGGTCAAAAACAGCTCTGTTTTCAGCACGCCGTTTCAGTGCATGTGTCTTTAAATGATAATGAGCTTTGCTCACCCCGCCCCTCTGTTCTGTGCGTACACCGTTTAAAATAATACAAAAACCATAACGCGTTGTTCATTATAAACGTGGGATTATGAATTATACTGAGAACGTCGTACATAGAAAACATGCCATAATGTACCCTGAGTGTAAAAATAGCCACATTCATCGTGAAGCGTGCAGGCTATTTGCAAAGATTAATATAAAGATTAATATAAAGGTCAATAAAACGTTACACTCACTTGTTCTTCTGGAGGTTCAGCAGGAACACGAATAGTTGGTACTGATCCTTTTTTCTGGAGCAGCTTCTTAGCAAAAACAGCTTTATACTGACCCTCGTTTGTAACGTTAAAGCAGTCTCGAGTCTGGTGAAATGATTCGCGCAAACATGACAGCATTGACGTTGATCGTGGGGAATATTCCCTTCGAAAACAAACTCAGCCACTGCGTCTTCAGCTGTACGGATTTAGAAACATCATCAATATGACTGCTGTGTTCGTTATTACACCCAAGAACAGAACACCACAATCGTTAGACGCCATTCTACTCAGCACTCCAGCTATCAACAATGAACGCGCCGGTCGGCGCGTGCTATGATTGACAGCTCGCTCACGAGGGCATCTTTGTTGAACAGACCTGAGCGACAACTGATGACGTCACATGCTCAGATTTGCTTGACCAATCGGCGGAAGGGGGCGTTCAGGCCGCCCACATGTGGAAAACGAATTTTGAAGTCATTTATTAGTTTTTTGCCTGTGAACTAAAAAACGAAAAATCAAGCCGAAATCTCGTTTTTTCGTTTTTTGGAAAAAACGAATAAACGAGAAAAAACTAGACAGATTTAACTCCGCACAGCTAATAAAATCGTCTGGGTGTAGATTAATATTTAATATTTCTGATATATAAATATTTCTCTGAAACGCGTTAAGTTGCACATAAGTAAGCCCAGGACCTGCCCTGAACAGTTTAATATGCGGTACGCAGAGCCATAGGACTATTATTTTGTTGAATAAACCTGGGGAACTACCGATGACGTCACATGCTCAGATTTTCTTGACCAATCGGCTGACAGGGGCGCCTCATGACCGTCCACATGTGCAAAACGAATTTTGAAGTAATTTGTTCGTTTTTTGCCTGTGAACTAAAAAACGAAAAATCAAGCCGAAATCTCGTTTTTTGGAAAAAACTAAAAAACGGATAAAGGCGCCATTTCTCGTTTCTGCTTATTTCATTTCAAATAGGAAATGAAATGGACGGAAGATACCCTGATTGTTGACCTTATAACAAGAGGGGGTGAAGCCAAAGCCGGTTTCATATGTTTTGTGTGCAAAGGCAAGCGTGTATTTAAAGTACCCGCTTAATGGCCCACTGAAAAATAATGAAAACCAGGACATTTTCATCACTTTTTAAAAAACAGACAGGACAGCCAGGACAGGACGTGAAAATAGGACATGTCCTGGGAAAACAGGACGTTTGGTCACCCTATAGTTGACTCTTTTGAGGTAATCTGCGTAGGCCTATTTGATTAAAATGTTCTGGTTGCAGCAACTGCTGATCCCAAAAAAAGAACTTAAATGAAACGCGTGTCTGTTGTTTAACATCCTACCACAATTTTGTAGATTGTGATGTTTACAATTTCCTATTTTTCACAGGCTCTCACTCTTTGTGGATGCTTGCAACATACATTAAAGGACAAACGCCATTTCCTGAATTTAGCTATGTAGTGAAGTTGGATGATGTCACAGTTATGTACTATAACGGTGAGACGAGGACTTTCATTCCAAGAGGAAATACAACAACTGAAGACGACATGTTTGATTCAAATATTATCCTCACAATAAGGGACGACATACATGGACAGTTTATAAAAAGATGGGAAATAACAAAGAAAAACTTAAATGAAACTGATCGTAAGTAGGCTATTTCAGTTAGGCTATGTAGCTATTTGAACTTGATCAAAAAGGATTGAAATTGTAATTAAAACAATATATACTTTATACAAATATAGTAAAAAAAAAAAAAAAAAAAAAAATATATATATATATATATATATATATATATATATATATATTTACTGTTTTAACTACAACAATAATAATAATAATTAAGGATGTGCCCGAACCTTATTCGTAAAAGCATGGATAATGGCTTCAAAACGAATAACAAATTATGCCAAATAATAGAGAAAGTATTCAGCAGACACAGTCACTCCTCATGTTTGCTTCATAACAGGTGGATTATTATGGAATTCCAAAGCTGCCAAAGTAATAAATACATAAATAAATATAGCTACATTAAAAAAATACATAAATATACAAATGAATGTAAAAATAAAAAATAAATTAGTATTTATACTTTTATTTCCTTACGTTTAATTATACATTTATTTCCACTTTTATATATATATATAGCCTATATTAGATGTGTAATGATACGCGTATTCGTATTGAACCGTTCGGAGCGAGGCTTTCGGTTCGGTTTTCGGTATACGCATTTTCAAACCGAACGGTTCGTTGGACCATTTTTCCTGCCGACCAAAATTTCGTTATTTCAAATGTAGGCGCGTTGCGCGTGGCAAGCGCGCTCATAATGTAAGAGACGCCGGCGCGACCACAACATTGCCCAACATCAAATGGCAAACGTAATGCAAGCGGAACGAAACTGCTCGTTATTGTGTGGTTGAAGGACCGTTTATCAGTTTGGACCAGTGCAGCGCGAGCCGATCGTGATCATGCGACACTTACTACTTACTACACAACAGCGCTAAGAGATCCAGTAAAGAAAGCATTTGAATTCGCCACAGAAGTAATAACATCGCTGAGAGATCTAGTGAGAAACATTCACATTTCTCCGTTATTAACGGATCAAACAGCGCGTGGAAGCCAGGAAGAAACATTGTGCCATGAATGAACTATCCAGTGTCCACAGATCAGCAACATTCATCATGGATTTACATGTAGTAACACTAGCAGCTAACTGCAACCATGGAAGTTTGGCAGGAATAGTAGGCTATAATGCCTTCAAGTAACATTACGTCGGTTTTATTTTGACATTATGAATACAATTGCTGCCCTCAAATGTTAATCTGAACTAAAATAAACCTTTGTTTATAACTACTACAATATTACATTTAATTTTTTACAAGGAGCTGTTTTGTTTTATATGCTCCTAAGAGGAGTCAATTATAGCTCTAGAATTGCTCAAAGTAAAAAAAATATCAAAGTAAAAAACAATATTTATGATGTTAGTTTTAATAAAAAAAAGAATAAAAAAAAAAATAAATCAAGGAAATTTCTCTGGCATTTCTTTATTTTTGCTTTTTACCGAAACGTACCGAACCGTGACACAAGTGTATCGTATCGAACCGAACCGTGAATTTTGTGAACCGTTACACCCCTAATATATGTGTCTACATTTATTTATTTTCACATTTATTTCTACATTTATTTAATTAACTTATGGTAATGAGGGGGCGTGTTGTATTATGGTTTAAGTCATTTAAAATCACCCTAACTGTTTGTATATTGGGTGATCATACATACTCTTTATTTCGGACATGGCCGTAAAACATAGTCCGGTCTGGATTTCTAAAATGTCTTGGCACACATGAACAGAAGCCGCATCTTCAACAGATCGGATAACAGATACTATGACACAGAAGCATGTGGAATTATCCACTATTAATCACATTTAATGTAAATGACAGCTTGCGAGTGACAAATTGAGGTTTCTTTTATGGTCTATTGCGCTTAAACGCTCAAATACAAACAACATAATGTCAAAATGCCAGTCTTGGCAAGTATTCAGACAAACATAGGCAGTTTGGGAACGTATATAGTTGAGAAAGAGAGTGCATGTTGTGTGACAGTATATTGGATCCGTGCCGTAATTGTTTACAATGATGACTATTCAGTTCTTTTTTACATTCAATTTCTTTATTTCTTTCTGTAGTGTTTCTTACCTGAATACTAACCTACTGTTAGACCCACCTGAAAAAAGTTAGTTAGTTCAGGTTCAAATAAAGCCTCACTGTGGTGTGTAAAAGCTATTGCAGCAAAATTGACTAAATTCTAAAAAAATTATGAGATAATAATACAATTATCTGTATTGCAGTATATATGGCAGTTTTCCCCGTGTTATCGAAAATTGTATTGAATATCAATATTTTTCAAGGTATGGAATTGAAGTTAGAAATTCCAGTATGTCAACACTAGATTACACTGTGGCCTCAAAGCTTTAGCACTGCCACTCTGAGCTCGACTGCTTTGTCTGAGGTAAAACACGCCCCCTTATTATCATACCGAGAAATAAATGTAAAAATAAATAAATGTAGCCATAAAAATATAAATAAATAAATGTAGAAATAAATAAATGAAAAAAGTGGAATAAAAAGTGGTATGTATACTTGTATTTTACAAGTATACATACATAAGGAAATAAAAGTATAAATACTCATTTATTTATTTAAAATAAATATATATTTTATGTTATGCGTATATATATTTATGTTTATTAATTTATTATTTTGTCAGGATTGGAATTCCATAGATAAGTGTATAGATTTTATATGATATTATAGCTGTCACAATCCCGATGTTGTGCTTTTGTAAAGACTTTTAAGTTTCTGTTTCCACAATTTCTGTGTTCTCCTGGTTGCCCTGGCGATTTATGTAAGACACCACCGTTGTCCGTTCGGACTCTTGCTGCGTTCCAGTCCACTTTTAGACACGCACTTGCGAACTTCCCTAAGCACTTCCCCTCGGGGGAACCCCTGCCGCCATTTTTAAGTGCGTTCCACTTCGTGAAGTGGACGAGGGAAGTTTATATGGACAGACCCTCGTTCCCTCGATTTTGACCGAGGGAGCGAGTCTACTTCATATGTACACTTCAGGCACCTATATGTCCCACAATGCAGTACGATTGTGACGTCACCACAGATCTTGTCTAATCACCATCACAACAGACAACTCTATGATATATTAATTATATATTGTTTTATTTAAAACAACCGAAACACACATATAAACATTTGGATGCTGCATTAAACAAATTCTTAAAGGAAAAAAAAATGTAAATAATAAATCAACTCCATAGCTGATTCCAAGTGATCAAGGGCTTAGGGCGTTCCAGTTCAGCCCATTGCAGTTTCCGCCAGTGGGCACCCGTGCAACGTAAGCAATGACGTACATCCGAGTGAACGAGACGGAGGGAAGTTAGCGAGTGAAGGGCATGACAATTTTTGGACTGTAACGCAGCACAGGACGTGTTCGTCTTTTAGATATGGGAGCAGGGCTCTGAGCGCTTAAGCGACCGCTCTCATCTCCAGACAATTTATGTGCAGGCGCTTCTCTGGGTAGGGGTGGGCGATATGGCAAAAATATCATATCACGATTTTTTTCAGGAAAATCACGATTCACGATTTTATCACGATTCTTTTTTATGTTGGTTTTACTATTTTGTGACTGAGCATTACAGCCAAACTAATGTCCATATTTTAAAAACAAAGCCTTAGGTAACAAAATATAAAATAAAAAAGAATGGCAGACAGGGACGAAGATAAAAATATTTGTCATTATTTTCTTTGTTATTAAATATTAAGATCAAAGGTACACATACACAACTTAATACAAATTAAATAAACAGTGCTTTATGTTTTCAGCTACAGTAGGTGTATTTAACAGTAGCATTGAAGAAAGTAATTAAATGAACAAATATGAAAATAAAACAAAACATAGACTTCACTTCACTGTAAAAATTATACATTGATACTTATTAAAGCTACTATTAAAGTTATTAGTCAAGAGCAGTGAGTGATTTTCTCTTTGCATTTTGTTTTTATTAACATTAAAGGGATAGTTCTCCTAAAAATTCAAATTGTCATAATTTACTCTCTCAAGTTGTTTTAAACTCGAATAAGTTTCTTTCTTCTGTTGAAAATAAAAGTTATTTGGAAGAATGTGGGTAACCAAACAGTGGATGTACCCCAGTGACTTCCATAGTTTTCCATATATTTTTCTCCTATGGAAGTCAATGGGGACCAGCTACTGTTTGGATAGCCACATTCTTCAAAATATTAATATTAGAAGGAAATTAATACATGTGCGTAAATAATGAGATAATTTTTAATTTTGGGTGAACTATCCATTTAAGGACAAGCGAAGAAATCTCCGCAGAGTGTTGAAGCGACCAGGGAGATGAACACACAAACACTGGCAGATCACTGCACAGATCAGCAGGGAATGTGCACTCGCTGGAACTCGCTGTCACACCAACACCTGGAGAGAAGCTCGTCTCGAAGAGTGTAGAGATGAATCTCAGATTTGGCTTGTGGAGTGAAGTGAATAATCGGCTCCGAAGCGAAAACATATCTGCATGTTTCCTGCGTACTTCCTTATATACCCACGAGGTGGGGCAGAGTTACGCTATGCAAATTCCGCAGACCCATGGCATTTCATTGCCATTGGCTCGTTTTATATACTCGAAGGTGATAGGCTTTCTAAGCGAAACCCCATTCATCGTCACTGACGTAACGTCTCCGTTCCCTACTCAGGGAACGAGGGTTACATACGTAACCGAGACGTTATCTAATCAGCTTTTTATAGAGTCTGATTCCTCTTATTTGTGGATGATCTGCCATATCTGTAGCCTGAACAAAGAAAATAAAGCCTGAAAATAAATATATTTAAATAAATACTATATAATAAAATAATAGCCTAATTATTCAAGGAGTATTTGTCATACAAGGCATATTTGTTAAATGATAACTACTACAAAAGGGAACTGATACACATTTAAAACGTCCGGTTAAAGCCGGGCCTATTGCCAGTTTGATCTGAATACAGATACAAATTGTTACAGATGCAGATGAAAATATTGGCATTGGCACCCATAATAATAATAATAATAATAGTAATAATAACAATAATAATAATAATAATAAATTATTTTTTTGTGATTGTGAAATGTCTAGGGAGATCTCTGCATGTGTTGGGATGATTTAAATAAACACTACCTTAAAGCTTTATCTCTTCATTAAAGGTGTTATTGCCCTTCAGGGGCTGGTTTTGTGTGAACTGAGAGATGATGGTGAACCGGGACAAATGATCACACGAGGTGCTGTCAGTGGCTCCACCACAGATGAGTTGCTTTATGTTGACAAGAACTTCACATTCCAGGGTCATTTAAACGTCTCGACCCAAGTGCTGAATATTCATCTTGAATTTAGCATGAGGCGTCATGAACGTTTTTACCAGCCATTC
Organism: Abramis brama; assembly: GCF_963993115.1. Classification (NCBI taxonomy): domain Eukaryota; kingdom Metazoa; phylum Chordata; class Actinopteri; order Cypriniformes; family Leuciscidae; genus Abramis; species Abramis brama. Next base: position 25,733,956 of record NC_139982.1, on the reverse strand, counting down.
TGCATCAAAACACTCAAGGGTTACCTTGAAAAAAGGAGAAATCAAATCAATAGAAAAGGTATGATAACTTACTCCAAACCAAACCAGTCAAGAAATGTGTTCTGATTTACATCTACATCTTTTCAGGCCAATATATATTGAAACGTTTTTTTTTTTTCTTCAGTGAAACCACGAGTCAGACTGATTCAGAACACAAACTCAGATTCTGGAGGGTCTCGTGTGAGTTGTTTGGCAACAGGATTTTACCCTCGTCACATCAACCTGACCCTGTTCAGAGATGGACAGCCTGTATCTGATCATGAGATCACTGGAGGAGATCTGCTGCCCAATGGTGACGGGACGTACCAGATGAGGAAGAGTCTGGAGATCAGTGCAGACAAACACAAATACAGCTGCTCTGCCACACACCTCAGTCTGGACAACAAACTGGATGTCACTTTAGGTAACGAATTGGTTTTGAGAAAATAATAAAATCTCCCAGTTTTGTTTGTCATTTGTTTGTGTCCTTTTTAATGTGTTTGTTTTTAGAATTTGATCATGGTGAACCATTTAAATCAGTGATTCCCTCAGTGCTGATAGTTTTGGCTCTGCTGTTGGTGTTTGGGACCGGAGCCGTCATATATAAATACAGGAGGAGACGAGCAGGTAGGATCTACTCTGGAAGGAATGAAAAATACCTAGGCTGCATCCGAAGTCGCATATTTCCTTACTATACAGTTGTGGCAAAAGAAGTATGTGCAAAATAAAAGAGTAGGCAAAAAGTACCCGGATGACCTATTACTCCCGGCAAGATTCTGAAGTGCACATATAATGGACACTTTACTATCCCATGAGGCCACAGTAGAGGATTTGTGAATGCCGTGCAGTGTAACAACTCAACTGACGCTGGCAGGTCACATGATCATTCATACTACACTATATAGAACATACTTTTTTAATGGTTGCAAAGTAATAACTTGTTCAAAATAAGTATACAAACTCAAGAGAGTATGTGATTTCAGACGCAGCCCTAGATATATCCTCAAGGAATTTTTATTAATGCTTTTTAACTTCCTTTCATGTTCTAGCATCATCTAAAGGTGATTATTCCTCTGCTTTGAGTGAGTAATTTGTTTTAAATATTATTTTTGTATTATTATCACATCAGAGTGCAGTAAAGAGTGAAATGCATTGTTTACAATTACAGTGGATTACTGGATGCTATAAATATTTATTTTATAATTTAATAATGTATTAGTTTTCATTCACACATTCTGTTGACTAATCAAAATTTGATTTCATTTTCAGCATCTGAAGGAAGCATTGACTCAAAATCAACACATGAAGCACAAGAGGAAGTTACACAGATGAGTGAAGCATTAAGTAAATGAATGAAGAACCTCTTCCATTTGTTAAATTAAGATGATTGGATTATTGTAAAAAGTAAAAATAGTAACAGTAATAACTCAGTACATATACAATCTTGTGATGACAAACAAATCTTTTTTAACATTTTGTACAGATGCTAGCATTGCCTGCATCTCATTGCTTCTGTAAAGAAAATCATTTTAGACATTTATGCCATTCATTAAAATCCCAGAAGTATTTCACCATACACTGTAAAAAGATTATTGTTATACATTTTACAAGAAAATACTATTTCAGTTTTTCTACTAATGTTTAATTTAGTGTGTTACTTGCTTTTTCTTTGTATTATTGGTGAAATTTACTAGAAATGGAAATGGTTTCAAAGTAAATCATATACACCCTTTTTTCAGTGTAGTTGTGTGATGGATTTTTTAATTAATCAACTTTAATTAATCAACTAACATTTGTTCCCTTTCGTTGTCACTCCGAGTTACGTTGGAGGACGACGAATGGGGTTTCGCTTAGAAAGCCTATCATCTTCGAGTATATAAAACGAGCCAATGGCAATGAAATGCCATGGGTCTGCGGAATTTGCATAGCGTATCTCCGCCCCACGCAGGGGGTATATAAGGAAGTGCGCGAGCAACATGCAGATATGTTTTCGCTTCGGAGCCAAGTTGATTACTTCACTCCACAGCCATTTCTGAGTTATCATCTCTTTTCTCTTCGAGACGAGCCTCTCTCCAAGTGTTGGTGTGACAGCGAGTTCCAGCGAGTGCACATTCCCTGCTTATCTGTGCAGTGATTTGCCAGTGTTTGTGTGTTCTCTCCCTGGTCGCTTCAGAATTTGCGGAGAAATCTCCTTTCTAAAAGAGCTTACACGGTGCACGTCTTTTTAAAGATGCCTCGCCCGTGTACTTCTGGTTGCGGTCTGTTGGTATCTGATTCTGATGGGCACAATCGCTGCCTTGTGTGTCTGGGTGTCGAGCACGCTAAGGCAGCGTTTGTGGATGAGTCATGTTCCCACTGCGGGAACATGCCCATCGCACGGTTACGGTCGAGACTCAATGATCTGTATAGTAGAGTCCCCTCATCCGCACCCCGATCTACGAGCTCCACGAGAGCTGGTACTTCGGCTGGCGGCCAGGGTGACCTGAGGGTGACGGTGTGGAACCAAGCGCCGACTATTCCACACCCCCCTCTACCTCCGTGCAACCCGCGAGTGTTCCGAATGTGACCGCAGTACAGTCCTCTGACTTGCCGCGGATCTCATTCGGCGCTCCAGATGACGATTCAATGTCGATCGCTGCATCTCAAGGTGGGCAGGAGTCCTTGGGAAGTGATGATTCGGCTGTGCTGCCACCCTTGGGTGTGCCAGCATTGCCCGAGTCAGATCCCGAGCTGACGGCCATGCTTTCCTGGGCAGCCGCGGCCATTGGACTAGAGTGGTCCCCGCCACCTGGTCCAGTGCGCTCGCGGCTGGACGATTGGTTTTTGGGTGCGGCCGCTGACCCTCGTCGGCGCCCAACCCCAATGCCTTTCTTCCCGGATGTGCATGAGGAGGTCACGAGGTCCTGGAAGGCACCCTTGTCTTCCCGTGATCGCTCGGCGACCTCCTCCGCCTTGCCTCCTCTCGATCAGGCGGCTGCCAAAGGGTACACTGGGGTTCCCCAGGTTGAACGCTCTGTTGCGATGCAGCTGTGTCCTCAGAGTGCTTCTTCCCGCGGCGACCCTAAGCACCCCTCCAAGGCCTGTAGGTTCTCCTCCACGCTTGTGGCGAAGGCCTATAGAGCTGCGGGGCTGGCAGCCTCCTCACTGCATGCCATGGCGACACTCCAGGTCTACCAGGCCCAGATGTTGCGTGACATGCACGAGGGGAGGTCTGACCCAGGGCTCTTTGATGAGCTGCGTGCCGCCACCGACCTCGCTCTCCGGGCGACGAAGGTGACCGCACGCTCCCTGGGTCAGGTGATGTCCACCTGTGTGGTCCAGGAGCGACACCTGTGGCTCAACCTGGCTGATATGCGGGAGGCCGAGCGGACCCGGTTCCTCGACACCCCCATATCCCAGGCTGGCCTCTTCGGCGGAGCAGTCGAGGACTTTGCCCAGCAGTTCTCGACTGCGTAGAAGCAGACTGAGGCTCTAAAACACGTCCTGCCCCGGCGGCCCGCTGCTCCGGCAGCGCAGCCGTCGGCACAGGTGCCTCAGCCTGCGCGCCGCCGAGGACGCCCTCCTACGGCTCCTGCCCCTCCCGATCGGCCCCAGCAGTCCGCTGCTCCCGGGTCGCGTCGTGGAGGAAGCCGCAGGAAGGCTCCACAGCCCCCTCCAGCCCGCGCCCCGCTAAACGCCAGGCCAAGCGGCGCTCCTGAGGGTGGCTGCTCAGAGATGACATCCAGTTCAGTGCAGGAGACGGTAGCAGGGCCGCTCCTTCCCCCGGTGGAGGGCCGGGGGAGAATCCTTGGTTTTCCCATTCCCGCTGCTCGTCCCTCGACGGGCAGCACCCTAATGTGGTTAAAGACAGAACTGACACACTCATCTCTGAGCACACAGAGTTCTCGGATGACAGCACGCGCCGCCCACGGGCCACGCCTCTCTCATCCCCCTCTGTCGCCAGTCCCCTGCCAGAGCACGCCCCCGTGGGACGCTGGTCCTCCCCTGGCCTCCTCTGGCAGGATGCGGCAAATGCACCCTCTGGCACCCTCGTCCCGATCTTTGGAACCTCCACGTGTGGCTCCTGGACGGGAGGAGGTAGGTTTGAGTACCCTACCACCAGCGGTGGTGGCTACCATCACTTCCGCTAGAGCATCGTCCACGAGACATGTCTATGCGTTGAAGTGGAACCTCTTCGTCAACTGGTGTTCTTCTAAACAGCAAGAACCCACGAAATGCCCGATCAGTGTCGTGCTTTCCTTCCTGCAAGAAGGGTTGGAGCGAAGGCTGTCTTCCTCCACCCTGAAAGTGTATGTTGCCGCCATTGCCGCACATCACGATGCAGTTGAAGGTAAGTCTCTGGGGAAGCACGACCTGATCATCAGGTTCTTGAGAGGAGCGAGGAGACTAAATCCTCCTCGCCCTCCTCTCGTTCCCTTTTGGGACCTCTCAGTGGTTCTAACTGCCCTGCAGAGTGATCCCTTTGAGCCTCTGCAATCAGTGGAGCTTAAGTTCCTGTCAATGAAGACAGCGCTCCTGGTTGCATTGGCCTCCATCAAGAGGGAAAGGGACCTGCAGGCATTTTCGGTTGACGAAGCGTGCCTGGAATTCGGGCCGGCTAACTCTCATGTGATCCTGAGACCCCGGCTTGGATATGTGCCCAAGGTTCCCACCACTCCCTTCCAGGACCAGGTGGTGAACCTGCAAGCGCTGCCCTTGGAGGAGGCAGACCCAGCCTTGGCACTGCTCTGTCCAGTGCGCGCCCCCCGTGCTTACGTAGACAGAACGCAGTGTTTCAGGACCTAAGACCAGCTCTTTGTCTGTCATGGTGGGAAGCTGAAGGGAAAGGCTCTCTCCAAGCAAAGGTTGTCTCACTGGATAGTGGACGCCATTGCTTTGGCTTACCAGCAGCAAGGTAGACCATGCCCCCTTGGTGTGACGGCCCACTCCACTCGGAGTGTGGCTTCCTCTTGGGCTCTAGCGCATGGCGCCTCGCTAACAGACATCTGCAGAGCTGCAGGCTGGGCGACACCTAACACATTCGCGAGATTCTACAATCTCCGAGTTGAGCCAGTTTCTTCTCATGTACTCGCTTCAACTAGCCGGTATTAGATTCTGCTCAGGTGTCTTCGCTTGCTCGCCATTCCTCTCCACGGACGGGATACGTGTGATATTTCCTCAGGTGAGCCTAATAAGCCCTGAGTCTCCTCCAGCACTGACGACGTCAACGCCAGAGTTATGCCACTGGCAGCTTTCGCGCTTGGCTAGGTGCCTCCATGTGCATGGTTCCCCCTCCGGGCGACCCCCACATGTGTATTTCCACTGTAAGCCTCTCTGAGCATGTGTCTTTCCCTTGGCAAGCCACCTTGCCACCCCTGGGGTTGAAATATTCCACCTGCGGCTGGACACCCCAGTGTTACTCCGTATGCAGCCCTTCGGGGTCATATGTGTATTTCAAGTCCCCCCCTTCGGGTTGGGCATGATTGCATATTTCCACTGAGATATGCTTCCCAGTGTACCTTGGTATTCCTGTGTTAAGTAGGAGTCCTTCATCCGTGCCAGTCTCACGACAGGGAGCTCAGACTTATGCAGGGCACTGGAAGACAGTTGAGAGGTGGCGTGATTACACTGGGAACCCCATTCGTCGTCCTCCGACGTAACAACGAAAGGGAACGTCTCGGTTACGGATGTAACCCTCGTTCCCTGAGTAGGGAACGGAGACGTTACGTCTCCCTGCCACTTCCGCTGTACCGCTGGAACGCCTGAGTTCAGTCTCGGCTCCTCAGCGAAGACATATCTGCATGTTGCTCGCGCACTTCCTTATATACCCCCTGCGTGGGGCGGAGATACGCTATGCAAATTCCGCAGACCCATGGCATTTCATTGCCATTGGCTCGTTTTATATACTCGAAGATGATAGGCTTTCTAAGCGAAACCCCATTCGTCGTCCTCCGACGTAACGTCTCCGTTCCCTACTCAGGGAACGAGGGTTACATCCGTAACCGAGACGTTTTTCTTACAGGAACGACATTCATATGCTTTTAAATGTTTCCAAACTCTTTGGGGAAAACTTGTGACTTTGATTGTGTGTGTGTGTGTGTGTGTGTGTTTGTATATATATATATAAAAAACAAATAGGGGAAGTGAAACTAGACAGATGACTAGTTCTCAAAACCTTATGATAAGTAATCACAAAAACAGACTTTGCTTGTGACAGTGACAGAGGGAAAAGGTTGGGGCTTTTGAACAAATTGAACCAATCATATTGAAGGTGACATGTTAGTCTTATTCATTTTCTCGATTCTATAAAAACTGTTGTATCCGTGTTTTCTGGTGGGATTCTCAATGGAATTTGTCTGAGATCCTCCGGCCTTGCTTCTTGGGAGAGATTCCCTGAGAACCGCTCGGGAAGATCTCCTGGCTGTGATTAAAGCATTTAAAGGACATTTGCTTAAGTCTGTTTGTCGATTATTCCTGCGCAGGAAGCTAGTTTAGGGAGCTAGTTTAGGAAGTAAGCTAGTTTAGGAAGCTAGTTTAGGAAGTAAGCTAGTTTAGAGGAACAAGTTAGTTAGGTGACTATTGTTGAACTGGGACGTCGATTTGTAGACGAGACCCAGGGGACGTCGATTTGTAGACGAGACCCAGATAGACTAAATGTTGACAGTAGACGTTAGGAGACGTCGATTTGTAGACGAGACCCAGAAAGTTAGGTTTTAGGGAAAAATCTACGACAGTTGCCAGTGAATTCATTGTTTCTTTTTGCAGTGAATTTTAACCAGCTGTTCCCAAGGTTATTATTTAATTAAGTCATTTTTTGTATTTGTGCTCACTAAAATGATTTTATTATAGCAGCGTTTGAATTGTGTTTTCAAAAATGTATCAGGAAAAAACAAAGAAAATGCATTTTTATTTTATTTTAAAGCATTTAATTGAAAAAGACAATAAATAAGCAATATATACAAATGTATTCAGTAGAAAAATATGTTATCTGATAAATAATTACAAATAATTAATGCAACAAACAAACAAAGTCTTGCTTTTGGCATATCCTCTCTGTGTTCTTCATTGATAAAACTGATGGCTGTATGTAGCATCATGTGTTGTTGTGCAGGGAAACTGTTAAAAGAAGAAAAAGAGAATTCGGCACACAAATAAATCACTGTGCAACAAACAAATAAAACTCTTAGTCATTATTAAATAAACATTCAGTGTCAGTGTAAAGGAAAGCCTCCTTACCATATAGGATTGTGCATCTCTGAAGTGTGAAGTAGAAGGAAAGTTGTTTTCCATGTGTTGTGTTGAATCACTGAAGGCTGTGAATGTTGGACAGTTATTGTCCGATATTGTGTTTGCACGTTGTTTCGCATGTTAGCCTTACATTCTGACTTTGTAATAGAAAAGATGATTTTTTAAATTCACACACTGAAAACATGGCACATATTTCTCTTAAGATTATTTACAATGTTTTACACTTTGCTATCAGCTGATACCTAGCGTTCACGCCATGAGCTCCATTCACTACGACTGAGCTCCACTCAGTCACTCAAACTACATTTGTTACATGTTTGTAATATGGTATAGTTTATAACTTGACTGTTGTCTTGGTTTTACACATATTAACTATATCTGTTCATTGCTATTCACTTACATTCCACATTCTTTGCCCAATTGTTTTGTATTGCTACAAATAGTCCATTAATAGTCGATGCATATTTATAAGACCGGCCACACACCTCAGTCATCATGGACAACAAACTAGACGTCACTGGGTAATGGGACTGGAGACGAAAACTGAAATGATTGTTAAATCATTCAGTGAGTCTATATAGAATAGATCTGATGATTCACATAAATACAAAAGGTATTTTAATTCATGATGCAATATTACATATTTTACTTTTATTTTACAGCTTCAAACCATGATTAATCTTATGCTTCTAGTGAGTATTTTATTAATAATATAAATTTTATTTGATACATTTTTATTTATTTTTAATAATATGTTTTACTTTTGCTTATGACGTTTGACCATGTTACTAAAGAATGAAATCTTCATTACAGTTGTTTGCTCATTTCACATATAAATTATTTTAAATATTTCTATATCTGATGTTTTATTTTCACATCATAAAATAATTGATCAGCATTTTAAGTCAAAATCAGTCCATGCATCTTGAAGTTTGTTATTTTTATTCAGCTCAAATGAAAGAAATGTTTCAGCTACACAAAATGACCTCAAAAACCACAAAAAACATAAATTCAAGTTTTCTATAGGTCAATACAAATGTTTAATGTTTACTTAATGTTTTACGATAATCATTACAATATCTTGGATTGATAGACCTAAATATTGATAGATAGATAGATAGATAGATAGATAGATAGATAGATAGATAGATAGATAGATAGATAGATAGATAGATAGATAGATAGATAGATAGGTATATTGATGTTTTCTTTCTTTCAGCACCCATAACACTGTGATTTGAAAAAAAAAAGATTAGCTATATTAACAAGATAGATTAACAAGTTTATAAAAAAAATGTATAGGCCTATATTAATTATAACCACACACACACACACACACACATATATATATATATATATATATATATATATATACACACACATATACATATATATATAAAAAAAATATACAGTACTGTGCAAAAGTCTTAGGCATGTTAATACCCCCCCCCCCCCCCCCCTTGCTGTAGTGTGTCAGTAGGAAATATCAGTTTACATTTCCAAACATTATTTTTGCCATTAATTATAATAATCCAGTGAGATTTGTGTATGCACAAGGAGTCTGACAACAGCCGGTATGATCTGATCTCACCATCATCGAGTCCGTCTGTGATTACATGAAGAAACAGAAAAAACAGAGACAAACTAAATTCAGAAGAACTGCAGGATATATATACTCCGAGATGCTTGAAGAAACCTGCCTGCAAAGCTACCTGAAAAACTATGTGCAAGTGTACCTGTACAAAAGCCGTTTTAAACGCAAAGGGTTGTTACACTAGCCTGGAAATCCAGACCTAAATCTAAAAGATTAATGGTCTGGCGTCGACTAATGAAAATCGGCAAGCTCGAAGGGCGGCACCAAGCATGCATTTGAAAATCTCACTGGAGAAAATCTCAATTGGATAACACTATGACCAATCACAACAAGTTATGGCTTAGCTACCAGTGGAGCTACTGGTAGATTAGACTCTTGCCGTATCCGGTCGGCAAAACAGCAAAAACGCCCTTTTTGCAAAGGAACGATTCGAGCGCCGTCTTCTGTTCCTCTTTTATAGAAAAAGTCTAAGGGCCCTATCTTGCACCCAGCGCAATTGACTTTGTACACTGACGCATGTATCATTCCTATTTTGCACCCGCGCAAAGCGCGCTTTTCCCTCCACAGAAGCACGTCGCTAAACTAGGGAATGAACTTGCGCTCCCTGGGCGGTTCAGCGCAAAAAAGGAGGCGTGTTCCGGCGCAAACGTTCCTTCATGCTATTTTGCAGGTTTAGAAAACAATTGCGCCACTAACCAGGAAAAAATAGTTTAAAGTCAGTGGCGCGTTGCGCATGTTATTCATATGCTATTTTAAGGGCGCATGCTTGGCCATAATCAATGTAGCGTGTGCACAATGCGCATACACTTTGATTCTCTCATCTACACAGAAGCAGCAGTTTTCATGTTTGCAAATCATACATTATTATTATGATAGATAGATAGATAGATAGATAGATAGATAGATAGATAGATAGATAGATAGACAATTTATTATAAAAGCATACATCTAGCTTACACATTTACCCAAATTATCATACACCTTTTTAACCGAAGTTAATTTAGGTGGGTTTCTCCATCCCCAACGTCCCTGACGAGAGCGTTGCTCTCCTTGGCTGTGAACCGCTCCTGGCGCGCGTCTGGCAAATCCGCCGTTATAATAGGAATCCGCTTTAGAGCAAAGCGCGTCTGCTCTTAAAGGGAATGTGAGATGACGCTCTGATTGGTTTATTTCACGTTACGCCCAAACCACACCTATGAATAATGAAGCTACTTCAGACCAACCCATTTTAGATTTGCGCCTGGCGCAAGAGTTATTTATTCCGCTGGGAAAATAGCAACAGCGCCAAGACCCGCCCACAAAGTTACTTGCGCTTTGCGCTTTGACACTTGCGTTTCAGATCGTTAAAATAGGGCCCTAAATCTTTCACTGTACCGGCCAAAGCCATTTCAAACAAATGGTGTTCATCCATAGCCATCTTGCAATGTTTACTAATGACTTCGACCGTTCGACGTCGCAGCGCTGTCGTCATCTCGCCTCTGGCCCGCCTATATCAGATAACCCGATGTGATTGGTGCAGCTCAGATCGAGGGGCATATTTAATGAGCATTGTTACTCGACACCAGAGTAACTTGCTGAGCAAATTCAACTTGTGCTTTTGTGAGAACTCTGGATTACCAGGGTATCGTTACACCATATTGATTTGAATTTATTTAATTAGTTAATAGAAGTTAAATCATAAATAAATTCAATTTGTGATTTTATTTTTGAAAGCATTCTCACTTTACAGCATGTTAACACAAGTGCCAGTACTTTTCACATCAGATCATCCTGGCTGTTGTCAGACTCCTTGTGCATACAGAAATCTCACTGGATTATTACAGTTAATGGCAAAAAGAATGTTTGGAAATGTAAACTGATATTTCCTACTGACACACTACAGCAAAAGATATAAATAACTGACTTAAAACCATTTTTATTATTAGGTATTAACATGCCTAAGACTTTTGCACAGTACTATATATATATATATATATATATATATATATATATATTACACATTGTGTCTGTTCTTTGACCATGTGTTGAACAAAACAACCTAAACAACAATGTACACAGTTCTCAGATGTTGGTTAGTGGTAACGTATGCAGGTAAACAAATAAAATATGTAATCTTTTTTAGTAAGTGTTTAATTTTGATTGTTTTTTTTTTTACAGTTTTATTCTTTTCATCGACTCACAAGCAATGCAATATTAGGTGAATGTCTGGTGTTTGAAATAATTATTAAAACAGGGCTTTGGCACTCAACGAGAACAGCCTCAATGTATGTCCAGATCACACACTGCCAGAGCGACCAGTGATTCAGCTCACATCCAATCTGAAACAGACAGCGACGTTACATGATGATGAATACAATGTGGAAACATCACAAAATCAAAACGAAGCCATATTATGCAATTGGTGATGACGAAACCTGTATAAATTCCTATTACAGTTTAAAAAATGATATTCTTGAAGCAGCTGCTGACTTATGTTCAAGAATAATCAGAACAAACAATGTCATCATAACAAAAAACCAAAGATTTCTGAATTGGATTTTATTCAAATTAAGGATGAGAGAATACTCACACCAGGCTATCGTACATTTGAATAGGCCACAGATACATTTGTAGAGGTTTATTTTTCAGGCATTGTTGATAAAACACTGCAGTACAAGTCAACGAATGACAGCTAGGCTAATCAAAGTATTCAAATACAATTTAAAGCATCACAAAAAAAAAAAACCCCAAAAAACCTAAAAAAAAAAACTAGCCTGGACTAGCATGGTTACTCGCTCACTCATACTCGCTCAGGCAAAACAGCTCATTTGATTTATCATATTACTATGCATTGCAATTTGAGAAGTGTGCACTAATATTTTCAGTTTTATTAATTTGAACTTTGTCTCAAGGACACACCTAGGGGAAATTTCATGAATATTCATGATTGCTCCACCCACTGGAACAGTATTTCAGGGGAACTGAATATAACTCAACACAACAACACAACAACTGGCTTGTGAAAGACTGAAACTACTGCTGACAGCATAACTCAGTTTTTCACTGATAGGCTGCTGCTCAAGGAAATATTTAGCATTCAAAGTTTTTCTTACAAGATTCGCAATATTTAGATTCACATGTGAGAAGAGAACAAGATGATCAAGTTATTTGTTTTCCTGTGCGGGCTTTCAATTCCAACATCTGTTTCAACAGGTAGGGTAAAGATTTCAGTTCATATTCATAGACCTTGTCAGTTTAGATCTCAGCATTGTTAGCAGTCATTGTTTTGTTTTGTTTGAGGAAATTAGACTGACTACCATTTGCTTTTATTACATTATAGCCTATTTTAATGATAATTATATTCAATATTTCAGATTCTCACTCTTTATGGGTCCTTATAACATACATTAAAGGAAACACTCCATTTCTTGAATTTAGTGGCACACTAATGTTGGATGACATGACTATAGGATACTTTGATTCAAAGACGATGACTTACTTTACAAGAGGAAATAGTACAAATGAAGATGATCTGTATAATCTGGGTGATAATAATGTTGTAGGAGAACATTTGTATGAGTATGTTGTGGATATATCAAGTCACAGAAATAATACAGATGGTAAGTTAATTTAATTATTTTCTTTAAAAGATTGGACAATTGAGTCTTTTTTGACATCTTCATTCTCTTTTTCTGGCCTAAAAGGTCTTGGAGTTTACCAAGTATTAGGTCTTTGTGAACTGTTGGACAAAGACAAACCAGGACATTTTATCTTCAAGATGGCATTTAATGGCTCTACTTCAGAAGAAATGAGATATTTTGATGGCAAGTTTACATATAAAGGTCCTTTAAAAACTACAGAGCATGACAATAACCCCTTACTGCAGACGCATATGTGGTATCATGAGGTTTTTTCCTACCCGAACTGCCTAAACACTCTCAGGTCTTACCTTAAAAAAAGAGGAGCTCAATTAAAGAGGAAAGGTAAGTCTCCAACATGCTTCTCTTATTTTATTCAATAGCCTATAGAAATGAGCTAATTCCTAATTAGCTATTCTATGGTCTTATAAAAAAGACACTAGGCCTGCATTTTTCCTATCTTGAACAGTGAAACCGCGAGTCAGACTGATTCAGAAAGCAAACTCAGATTCTGGAGGGTCGCGTGTGAGTTGTTTGGCAACAGGATTTTACCCTCGTCACATCAACCTGACCCTGTTCAGAGATGGACAGCCTGTATCTGATCATGAGATCACTGGAGGAGATCTGCTGCCCAATGGTGACGGGACGTACCAGATGAGGAAGAGTCTGGAGATCAGTGCAGACAAACACAAATACAGCTGCTCTGCCACACACCTCAGTCTGGACAACAAACTGGACATTGATTTGGGTAAGGACTTTAGATAATTTTAATTAATTTCCGTCCTCAAACTTGATTGGCTTTATTCTTCTGTGGTTGTGTCTGGAACCATTTCATTCAACAGAGAAAATAATTGGCCAAATTTTGTCTAAAATGTAAGTTACTTAGTATCAACTTATCACTGAAGTGTTGTTCAAAAGCAATATCAAACTAATAAGAGAATGTCTTCTTGATTTGTCACTCTTCAGAGTTTCCAGGGGGAACATTAGTGCAGGTGATTTCCTCAGTGCTTGTGCTTTTAGCATTGGCATTTGTGTTATTGACTGTGGTTGCCATTATTATATGGAGGAGAAGGCATCATTCAGGTAATACATGACATAGACAAAACATATTAGATTAATGCAAAGTCTATAAATATGAATTAATCGATAAAACTGTTCTGTAGTTCTGTTTTTATATTATTGCATTTTCTTAATTTATTATGTTCTTTGCAGCTTCCTATACATGTGACTACTCCTCTGCTTCTTGTGAGTATTTTCTGTGTAGTTTGTGTTTGAATTCTGTAAACATTTTAGCGTCTTCATGTCCATTATTGTTTTTTGCATTTCAGTGTAATATGACTTATAAATTTGTATGAAGAATAACAACAATTTTGATTAATTGGAATGTTTTCTAATGAATATTGAAATTCTAACTTCATTTTCAGCAACTGAAGACAGCGTGGATAAAACATAATTAGGTTAATGAACATAAATGGGCAATAATAGAAAGTAGATTATAATGCAGCTTATCAATGGAATTAAATGGCTTAGATCCTATAATAGAATCACATGTATTTCATTGTCATTATACGGTATTTCAGTTTGTTTTTTGTGTACTCTTCTGTACAGTTGTGTATAAGGTAAACTGATCTGTGCTTTTTTTCATTACATGGATTGTCATTATTCTCAAATGAGTCAGATTTAGTCATGGTGAAATGTATAATTTTATTACTAGTGAGAAAGGATTGTCTTGATGTGCAATTTGCCATGATTGTTTGCATCAAACAAAAATATCGACATTTTAAACAGAGAAACACTGCCATTTTTTCAAGAAACACAGTAACAAGTCACCGCATGCTATGTAAATACTAAAATGTACATATCAGTAAATATGTTTTTCAGGAGTCTACTGAATGACACATCAGGTAGAAAGTTTAGCTCACTTCAAATATTCTCACGTTCAAAGAAGTCATAATGATCAACTGAAGCGACAACATCTTGTTTTGACCTGTGTGTTTAAAGTTCATTTGGTAATCGGACATAACTCAGATGTTCACTGATCATTTTCCAGGAAATAAAAATTACTTTGTTACCCGACTCATGTCAAAGTTGCTTTAGTGAACAACATTTTTCTAATGGTTGGGTTTTCACTAGTCTGAGAACAATATTTATTTGTTTTTCTGTATGGGTTTGCAGTTCCAAACATCTGTTGTAACAGGCATGATTTCATAAACAGGTGCAGTAAAATATGTTTTTATAATTCATACCCACTGAATGTTTATTAGTGTCTAGTTGTTACAACTGTGGAATCCTTGATGGGCAAGGTGAAAAATGTACAACACATAACCGTTTACAGGGTACACTAATTATTATTAATTATAGGAAACAGCATGACCTATTATAATACCTGCAGTTGGGACTTTTAGTCTGAATGTCAAAAACAATCCTTGCCTTGGCTTGTTGATATATAGATAAACAGATCAAATAGATAGAAAGTCAGACAGACTGACAAACAAGACATTGTCAAGCAAAACAAGTCAACACAGAGATTTTACACACTTTTTTTCCCCACTGTTACCACTGTGTGTTATTCACATTCTTTAAGTTGCTCTACTTTAAACTGCCTGTTGCATACATATGCAAACGTACTAAATGCTATGAATTAGTCATACAAATGAACAAAACATTTCAGCTACACAGAAAGGAAGTATAAAACTAAAACTGAAGTATGTATGTCAAGATCACAAGATATGTACAAACCTGATTTTCCAGTTAGTTTCTTGAACACATCGGTCTATATGCCACATTCGCAACAATATGGAGAAAATTCGGCTGCTTTTTGTGCTTTTACTATCAGCAGCTGAGTCAAAGTTCTCAGATGACTGCAGCATAAAATGTATTATTGCCTTCTATATTTTTTATAAAGTTGTTTAGTAGTCAAACCACAAAAACTGACTCTATTTCAGACTTACTCATATAAGGATGTTATGAGACGTTATAATCAATCATAATCTTTTCATGTTGTATTTTGAATATATATGGACATAATCTCAAGTCACATTGATATAGTATGTGTACCCAAACACAAGACACCAGACCGGCATTTTTAAAAGTTTATTGAACATTATGCTTTATTTACTGGTCAAAATACAGAAAAATACAGTTCCATTGACTGTTTTGGTTGTTGTTTCTCACAGGTGTGTTCAACTTATAAAGATAAGAGCATATCGGGAACACACACACACAAAGCATATTTTAAAAACTTCATTATAAATGTACATTTTGTATCATATTAACAGCAATAAGATATTCCTGTTGTCACTGCCTGGCTTCGTCGTGGTAACATTTCATGTGAAGCTAATGAGGAAATTACGTCGTCTTTAATTTCTCCCTTTTTATAATTAAATATTGCAAATTATTTTTAAATAATTTTAATAAAAAGTAGGCTACGTTCATAACACTAGGCCTGTTGTGTTACAGTAAAGGGGGGTGGTGGCTTTGGAGGAGGACGAGGAGTTGGCGAAGGATTGGTGAGAAGGGTAGGTGAAGGGCTGGTAAAGGTAGGCGGCAGACACCAGGGAGGAGCAGATAGACGAAGCAGCCAAGGTTGAGATGATGGGTGAAGTGGCCAGGTGGTGTTGACCCAGAGCTCAGCCTGGATGAAAGCCCACGGCAGAGTCGAGGGAGGAGCCAGGATGGAAACTTGGCAGGCAACATCCGGGGGACGACCGACGGAGAGGGAGCCGTAGTCAGGGGACCCCCAGGCGCGGGCGAAGAGCCGATGTTAAGGAGCGACATCACTGGCACTGGAGAGGCGATGCCGTGGTGACGAGTGTCGGAGGTGGAGCCAGATTAACCGAGGGCTGAGGCGGAGCCGGTGTGATGGAGGACAAAGACGACGCTGAAGTGAAGGAGGAGCCCACTGAAGCCGTAGGAGTGGGTGAAAGGAGCGCAGAGTATGGCCTGCAAGTCCGTGGCGGAAGCAGAGTGACGACTGACCAAGGGTGCGCCGGTGGGTCGAGGGAAACCCGGTGTAGCCGCAAGACAAAGGGTATCTGGTGGAGTCGAAGGTGGGAGGAGCCAAGGCGGAGCTGACAGGTCAACGGGCAAATGATTCAGGATGGGAAGCAGTACCTCCGTGTCCCAACCAATCAGCTAGTCCTCAGTTTCCAAATCCACCAGAACTCCCTTAGCCACAGATTGGCTTACACGCCTGGTCAGATTCACTCTGGGACTCTGGCTCCGGGCCAGTCCCTTCCTCTTTGGGCTCTGGCTCATTCATCACGGTGGACGGTCGCTCTCCGTCTGTGGGGGGCTAAAGCGATCTCTCAGCGGTCGAGGGTGGTGGTGAGCTGGGCTCTGGGTCTGGCTGTGTCCTGGATTGGGGACAGACACTCTCCAGACACCTGATAATGGCCTCCCTCCAGTTTAATCCAGAGGTGTCTGGGAGGTCAACGGGATGGTGACAGTTGGCCCCAATCCAGAACAGAGATTTGAGGGTCTCGTCGTCGAAGGGTGCAGTGATGGCAAGACAACAACTGCTCAGTGAATGTCAATAACCGAAATACGTTTGGTTTTGTCTTCCATGTACCTCTACAGAAGTTTACTTTAATGTAGTTTACTATTGCATTCCAAACCCTGACATGCATCATGTTTCCAGGGGTGTATTTATCCCTCTTTTCAACTTTCTTCAACAGTGAAACCCAGAGTCAGACTCATCCTGAAAACAAACTCAGATTCTGGAGGGTCTCGTGTGAATTGTTTGGCAACAGGATTTTACCCTCGTCACATCAACCTGACCCTGTTCAGAGATGGACAGCCTGTATCTGATCATGAGATCACTGGAGGAGATCTGCTGCCCAGTGGTGACGGGACGTACCAGATGAGGAAGAGTCTGGAGATCAGTGCAGACAAACACAAATACAGCTGCTCTGCCACACACCTCACTCTGGACAACAAACTGGACATTGATTTGGGTAATAAGTGCACATGAGACTAGTGCACATAATATATCTGATAAATTAATGTCTTTGTGACCTTATTTGTCATATTTCAGAGTATCCAGGGGAAACGTTTGAGTCAGTGCCTTCTTCTGTGCTTGTGGTTTTGATACCGGGGTTGGTATTATTGATGGTGGCTGTAATTATATGGATCATTTTATGGAGAAAACGGCATTCAGGTAATACAAGAAATTAAACCGTAAAAAAGACGATAAGGGATAGATCCTAAATGAGATGACATATAAAGATCATTTTGTAAATAATAATGTGGTTAATATTTTTTTAAATGATTAATGTCTGTTTCTTAATTTCCTGAGTTTTGTTGTTGCTTCCTCTAAAGGTGACTACTCCTCTGCTTCTAGTGAGTATTGTCATGTGTTCATTTTTCATGTTATGACCCCCGGTCATACTTTAATTTGAATTTACATTAACATTACATCAACTGTCATTTTGATTGAAATGAATATTTCCTAACTATCTGAACTTCCTTTTCAGCAACGGCAGATTCATAAGGTTTATAGGTAAAATAACATGATTGGCTTAAGAAAGATATAACATCCTTGTGTGTGTTTGTGTGTGTGTGTGTGTGTGTGTGTGTACTTCTTTTCTTTTTTTTGTGAGAATTTATTTTACACAATATGAAAATATGCAAAATTGTATCTTTGTAATTACTGAAATGTTGTTAAAATGCTCTTACATTTATTATGTAGTGTGTAGAATTAGCTACTGTTTAATACTCCTGTTTAAAACTGTTAATGTCTATTTTATTTTCTCATTTTGCATTACTTTATATTTTGTGGCTCATTTTTGTGCTAACTTCAGTCAATATGTGATTGTTCATCCAGATTACTTTTCTTTTAAATAGCTCTTCTAAATAAAGCTAAGCCTTGCAAGTAAAATACAATTTTAAAGTTATAATGTACAATATGTTACATGTTTGTTCATCAAAACACACAATACATGTTTAGATGTTTGTTCTTTTCCCACAATTTTTCTAATTATTAATTTATGCAACAGTAATATTTTCACATTATTTTTAAAGTAACCTTCATACATTTTGATTTTCCCACCAATTTGTGAAAGTGAAAAATAAATTTACTTAAATGTATTTTAAATACATTTATTTTATGCTAAGTATACTACAAATACATTTACATATTTATGTACTTAAACTATTCAAAGCCCTGTGATTCATAAAAATACCTTCCTCATCTAGAAGATGAACAGACCAGATAGCCTCTAAATGGAAACTTCTATGGTCCTTCTTTTAATTTTTTTGTCTCTCGTATCACACCGTCTTGTTTAATAAAACGTAACTGGAGCCATCTTGTGTCTCAGTTATCAAGTGCAGTAAAAATGAATTATACTATTACAAAATATATTTTTAACTCCAATAAAAAAATAATGCCCGCAAATTTATTTTTATTTTGTAATCTTATTGTCTGGGTTTTAAGGCTTTCTGTCTCACAGCCGTTTTGTTTCTTATTATGATCAACATTTAATTTAATTTGTTTGTTTAATTTATTCTCGCAGTTTCTCATTCATTTTCGGTGCTTGTGTTCACATTAACGAACAGAAAAACGAAGCGATACTTTATTCCATGAAGTTGTAGGCTATGTGTGAAATGAAGTTTTTATTGCCCCCGCCCTCATCATGAGTAATAGCTCTACGTTCTGAAAAATAGGTAAGGCCTACTTGAATAACTCGTTCCTTTTCTTGTTTCTGGCTCAGCCTATGGGTCTTTAGAGAAGAATAGCCATGTTCCCTTTCGTTGTCACTCCGAGTTACGTCGGAGGACGACGAATGGGGTTTCGCTTAGAAAGCCTATCATCTTCGAGTATATAAAACGAGCCAATGGCAATGAAATGCCATGGGTCTGCGGAATTTGCATAGCGTATCTCCGCCCCACGCAGGGGGTATATAAGGAAGTGCGCGAGCAACATGCAGATATGTTTTCGCTTCGGAGCCAAGTTGATTACTTCACTCCACAGCCAATTCTGAGTTATCATCTCTTTTCTCTTCGAGACGAGCCTCTCTCCAAGTGTTGGTGTGACAGCGAGTTCCAGCGAGTGCACATTCCCTGCTTATCTGTGCAGTGATTTGCCAGTGTGTGTGTGTTCTCTCCCTGGTCGCTTCAGCATTTGCGATGAAATCTCCTTTCTAAAAGAGCTTACACGGTGCACGTCTTTTTAAAGATGCCTCGCCCGTGTACTTCTGGTTGCGGTCTGTTTGTTTCTGATTCTGATGGGCACAATCTCTGCCTTGTGTGTCTGGGTGTCGAGCATGCTAAGGCAGCGTTTGTGGATGAGTCATGTTCCCACTGCGGGAACATGCCCATCGCACGGTTACGGTCGAGACTCAATGATCTGTATAGTAGAGTCCCCTCATCCGCACCCCGATCTACGAGCTCCACGAGAGCTGGTACTTCGGCTGGCGGCCAGGGTGACCTGAGGGTGACGGTGTGGAACCAAGCGCCGACTATTCCACGCTCCACACCCCCCTCTACCTCCGTGCAACCCGCAAGTGTTCCGAATGTGACCGCAGTACAGTCCTCTGACTTGCCGCGGATCTCATTCAGCGCTCCAGATGACGATTCACTGTCGATCGCTGCATCACAAGGTGGGCAGGAGTCCTTGGGAAGTGATGATTCGGCTGTGCTGCCACCCTCGGGTGCGCCAGAATTGCCCGAGTCAGATCCCGAGCTGACGGCCATGCTTTCCCGGGAAGCCGCGGCAATTGGACTAGAGTGGTCCCCGCCACCTGGTCCAGTGCGCTCGCGGCTGGACGATTGGTTTTTGGGTGCGGCCGCTGACCCTCGTCGGCGCCCAACCCCAATGCCTTTCTTCCCGGATGTGCATGAGGAGGTCACGAGGTCCTGGAAGGCACCCCTGTCTTCCCGTGATCGCTCGGCGACCTCCTCCGCCTTGCCTCCTCTCGATCAGGCGGCTGCCAAAGGGTACACTGGGGTTCCCCAGGTTGAACGCTCTGTTGCGATGCAGCTGTGTCCTCAGAGTGGTTCTTCCCGCGGCGACCCTAAGCACCCCTCCAAGGCCTGTAGGTTCTCCTCCACGCTTGTGGCGAAGGCCTATAGAGCTGCGGGGCTGGCGGCCTCCTCACTTGCCACCTTGCCACCCCTGGGGTTGAAATATTCCACCTGCGGCTGGACACCCCAGTGTTACTCCGTATGCAGCCCTTCGGGGTCATATGTGTATTCTAAGTCCCCCCCTTCGGGTTGGGCATGATTGCATATTTCCACTGAGATATGCTTCCCAGTGTACCTTGGTATTCCTGTGTTAAGTAGGAGTCCTTCGTCCGTGCCGGTCTCACGACAGGGAGCTCAGACTTACGCAGGGCACTGGAAGACAGTCGAGAGGTGGCGTGATTACACTGGGAACCCCATTCGTCGTCCTCCGACGTAACTCGGAGTGACAATGAAAGGGAACGTCTCGGTTACGTATGTAACCCTCGTTCCCTGAGTAGGGAACGGAGACGTTACGTCTCCTGCCACTTCCGCTGTACCGCTGGAACGCCTGAGTTCAGTCTCGGCTCCTCAGCGAAGACATATCTGCATGTTGCTCGCGCACTTCCTTATATACCCCCTGCGTGGGGCGGAGATACGCTGTGCAAATTCCGCAGACCCATGGCATTTCATTGCCATTGGCTCGTTTTATATACTCGAAGATGATAGGCTTTCTAAGCGAAACCCCATTCGTCGTCCTCCGACGTAACGTCTCCGTTCCCTACTCAGGGAACGAGGGTTACATACGTAACCGAGACGTTTTAACAGCTTGAAAAGATGAGCAAATTATTCGTTTTTCTATGCGTGATTCTGTCAGTTCGAACAACTGTTTCAACTGGTAGGATTCAAATTGATTTGCATTTTTAGGTCTATAGGTGCAGTTCATTTAAACAGGCGTGTATTCCGTCAATTTATTTAAACTGTTACATGTTTCTCAGATTAGCTTGCAGTGTCAGATATGAATGTAGCTTATCAAACAAAGATAACGAAGTAGCCTAGTATAGGCCTACCGTACTGTACCGTTTATATAACTAAAAGCTAGATTGTCTCAAGTGTAGGCTAGTCAGCATTTGCTATAGCTTAGAAATATATTTTTTTTTTGTCGAGGACATTCGTTGTTTTGGGATTATTCAAAAATTAAAAGTGAAAAGTCACAGATTTATAGATTGCCTTTGAAAAAGCAAATGTGTATATATTTATCGAGTCTAAAACAAATATGTAACTAGATGTTTTCTTAAAGCTTACACAAAATCACCTTTCAAGGCGGGGTTAGTCCAGTTTAGTGCTGCATTTTCCAGTCATACATGTACAGCTCAGAAACAGTTTGTCATTGTCACACATTGTCACATTGTCATTCTGTCATCACCCTCAAGTTGTTCCAAACCTGTCTGAATGTCTTTCTTCTGTTGAACACATTATTATTATTATTATTATTATTATTTAATATATTTCATATTTTGAAGAATGTCAGTAACCAAACAGTTTCTGGGCCCCAATGACTTCCACCACAGTATCCCCCCAATATTTGATTACCTGACCCAGAGTAATGACTCTCTGAAAAAGGCGAGTAAGTCAGGACTTACATTTTTCTTTAAAAAAAACAACAACATTTCAAACACTGACTGACACAAAGTGTCAGTGGATTTTTACATAATAGTCTCTATTTAATGTTTACTGGAAAATAAACAGAATTTTCAATTTCGCAAGTGATAATGTCCCCAACAGTATTTGATACTACTAATATGTTTTGTCTTTTATCTAACACTTATTTTTATTTTTTTGTTGTTATAATTTCTCACAGGTTCTCACTCTTTGTGGTTGCTTGCAGTGGTTAAACTGGCTTTTGTAGGGAGGGGGAGCCCTTATCGCATCGTAAAATGACTTAATGTGTTGAGAAATGTGGTGATCAATGTATAATTTCACTGTAATAAAGGTATTATCACACTTTAATAAAGGTATAATTACACATTTATATTACACTGTAATAAAGGTATAGTTACACAATGTATTACATTGTAATAAAGGTATAATAACTAGGGCTGTCAATCGATTAAAAAATGTAATTGCGATTAATCACATGATTGTTATGAGTTAACTCGCGATTAATCGCAATTCATCGCACATTTTTTATTTGTTCTAAATGTACCTTAAATTAAAACTTTTCAAGTCTGTAATACTCTAAATCAACATGGGCATGGATAAATATGGATGCTTTATGCAAATGTATGTTTATTATTGAAACCATAGTCAACATAGAGCATGAAGACAAGACATGTTTCAAAGGTCATAGATGTTTTTCAAAGAACTTGTTCATGTCTATTAGACACATGTAGAAAGAACAAAGAAATACCAGATTCTCATTATTCTCTTTCTTTGCACTGAGCAATTTACTAACACAAACATGCTTAGATTTTTGCATGACAGGGCAGCTCTTCTGAAAATGATAAATGTACATTTATTATTTATTATTACATTAGTCTGTCTCTCTGTGCCCATTTTAATGAAGCTAAATTCTGAATAAAACTGTTTTCATTGGTATATTTTACTGTTTCTTTTGTCAAACAACGGAATGAATATGAAATAGTGACTGAAATGCGACCCAATAAACATAACCAGCTCTCCCTTCCAAGACGTTAATCTGCACAAAAATCCTGATAATCGAGCCGTCGTCTGATTAAATCAAATACACATAAGATAAAGACAATATTTGTGTTGTGATTTCGGCTATACTTGCATGTAAAATTAGAGAAGCAACATAATATCTGTGTTTAACTGAATTAAAGTGCTGCTCCTCTCTTCCGCGCGAGACGCAGAGAGAGAGAGAGAGAGAGAGAGACAGAGAGAGAGAGAGAGAGAGAGAGAGAGAGAGAGAGAGAGAGAGAGGTGCGCGTGCTGGGAGAGCAGTACCTGCGATTCTCAGAAACTAAATAAGGTTTGGGTGCTTTTTTGAAGGGAAAACATGGCTAAAGGGGTCTGCAATGTCGCTAAGTTGGCAACACTGTGTATCTCCATTTCTCCAACTAGGTGTTGGGCCACGGGTCAAACAGAAAATACGCGCTGCATGCGTTAATTGCCCGTTAAAAAAATTAGTGCCGTTAATATGATTTTGCATTAACGCGTTAACGCGCTAACTTTGACAGCACTAATAATAACACAATATATTATTACACTGTAATGAAGGTATAAGTACACAATGTATTATTACACTGTAATAAAGCTATAATTACACAATGCATTATTACACTGAAATAAATGTATTTAAAACACTGTAATAAAGGTATACTTGCACAATGTATTATTACACTGTAATAAAGGTATAATAGCACAATGTATTATTACATTGTAATAAAGGTATAATTTCACAAAGTATTATTACATTGTAATAAATGTTTAATAACACAATGTATTATTACACTGTAATAAAGGTATAATAGCACAATGTATTATTACATTGTAATAAAGGTATAATTTCACAATGTATTATTACATTGTAATGTATAATAACACAATGTATTATTACACTGTAATAAAGGTATAATTACACAATGTATTATTACACTGTAATAAAGGTATAATTACACAATGTATTATTACATTGTAATACATGTATAATAACAATGTATTATTACACTGTAATAAAGGTATAATAGCACAATGTATTATTACACTGTAATAAAGGTATAATTTCACAATGTATTATTACATTGTAATAAATGTATAATAACACAATGTATTATTACACTGTAATAAAGGTATAATTACACAATGTATTATTACACTGTAATAAAGGTATAATAACACAATGTATTATTACAGTGTAATAAAGGTACAATAACACAATGTATTATTACACTGTAATAAAGGTATAAGACAATGTGTTATTACACTGTAATAAAGGTATAATAACACAATGTATATTATACTGTAATAAAGGTATAATGACACATTTATTATTACATTGTAATAAATGTATAATAACACAATGTATTATTACACTGTAATAAAGGTATAATGACACATTTATTATTACATTGTAATAAATGTATAATAACACAATGTATTATTACACTGTAATAAAGGTATAATAGCACATTGTATTATTACATTGTAATAAAGGTATAATAACACAATGTATTATTATACTGTAATAAAGGTATAATGACACATTTATTATTACATTGTAATAAATGTATAATAACACAATGTATTATTACACTGTAATAAAGGTATAATAAGACAAATGTATTATTACACTGTACTTAAGGTATAATAACACAGTGCATTATTACACTGTAATAAAGGTATAATAGCACAATGTATTATTACATTGTAATAAAGGTATAATAACACAATGTATTATTACACTGTAATAAAGGTATAATAACACAATGCATTATTACACTGTAATAAAGGTATAATAACACAATGTATTATTACATTGTAATAAATGTATAATAACACAATGTATTATTACACTGTAAAAAAGGTATAATAAGACAATGTATTATTACACTGTAATAAAGGTATAATAACACAGTGCATTATAACACTGTAATAAAGGTATAATTACACATTTATTATTACATTGTAATAAAGTTATAATTCCACAATGTATTATTACATTGTAATAAATTTATAATAACACAATGTATTATTACATTGTAATAAAGGTATAATAACACAATGTATTATTACACTGTAATAAATGTATAATAACACAATGTATTATTACACTGTAATAAAGGTATAATAGCACATTGTATTATTACATTGTAATAAAGGTATAATAACACAATGTATTATTATACTTTATACTACAGGGCCGTTGAATGCTTGAATCTGATTGGTTGACGAACGTTCTAAGGTGTGCATTATTTTCAGGGAAACGCACGGCTAAAGTAGTTCCAGGCAGGTCTTGACCGCATTACAGTTCCAAATCACTTCGCGTAGTTAACGGTAATAACGGAAAATAGGATACAATTCATAACAAGAAAAAGCATTTAGCCCCATGCGCTTGATCTGCAATTTTCAATGTCTAGCTTCACAATCAATGGAAACATGCAGTTTAATTTGAATAAATAAAGTATATAGTCCTGTCTATATTATAATCAATAGAAAATTAAACTGAATATAGGCTAAATAAATGGATAGTCCTGCAGTACGGATTTTTATTGCAGATAATAATAAATAAATAATTATTTATAGGCCCACTTGTTAAAAGGGCTTTGTGTTTCATTTATTTGGCTATAGTCTACTGTCATCTGTCAATGAAAAAAAAAAAAAAAAAAAAGAATGAACGAATTAATTAAAACGAATTAAATTAATAAATAAATAGGCTAATAATACTGACGCACATGCTTTTCTGTCTCATTATTGCAACATCTCTCTCTAATAACTGCATTAATAACTGCATAAAGCCGGGGACACACTTTAAGGCCGGTTATGAATGCAATTTGATACTTATGACTGATAATGCCCAAACGCGCGTTCAGTCTGTGTTCAAAGTCGGTGTTTAAAATCTGCTGCAGTCGATGAAAACAGTCAGAGAATGTGTCAGCTAGTCGTGTGTCCCCAGCTTTAGTCTGCTATCAGTGGCTCAAACCTCCGTTACTAACTCTAAAATGACGTTTTGGAATTAGCAACGGAGGCATTGGACTAGATGCGTAAGAAATTAGTCCTACATACAAGAGCGTTTTAATGACAAAAACTTTACAAACGTCTTGAAATACATAATCTGAACAATGTTTCGAGGTGTGGTAACTGTAGTATAAGCGGAATAATTGACTTCAGGCCGTTGAATTATTAGAAAAATAATGCACACCCGAGGTGAACGGCCACTCCGCTTCGCGTCGTGACCGCATTACCACCTCGGGTGTGCATTATTTTTCTAATAATTCAACGGCCTGTCGTCAATTATTCCTTACGTAATAAAGGTATAATGACACATTTATTATTACATTGTAATAAATGTATAATAACACAATGTATTATTACACTGTAATAAAGGTATAATAAGACAAATGTATTATTACACTGTACTTAAGGTATAATAACACAGTGCATTATTACACTGTAATAAATGTATAATAACACAATGTATTATTACACTGTAATAAAGGTATAATAGCACAATGTATTATTACATTGTAATAAAGGTATAATAACACAATGTATTATTACACTGTAATAAAGGTATAATAACACAATGTATTATTACACTGTAATAAAGGTATAAGACAATGTGTTATTACACTGTAATAAAGGTATAATAACACAGTGTATTATTACACTGTAATAAAGGTATAATAACACAATGTATATTATACTGTAATAAAGGTATGACACATTTATTATTACATTGTAATAAATGTATAATAACACAATGTATTATTACACTGTAATAAAGGTATAATAACACAATGTATTATTACACTGTAATAAAGGTATAATAACACAATGTATTATTACATTGTAATAAATGTATAATAACACAATGTATTATTACTCTGTAATAAAGGTATAATAAGACAATGTATTATTACACTGTAATAAAGGTATAATAACACAGTGCATTATAACACTGTAATAAAGGTATAATTACACATGTATTATTACATTGTAATAAAGTTATAATTCCACAATGTATTATTACATTGTAATAAAGGTATAATAACACAATGTATTATTATACTGTAATAAAGGTATAATAACACAATGTATTATTACACTGTAATAAATGTATAATAACACAATGTATTATTACACTGTAATAAAGGTATAATAGCACATTGTATTATTACATTGTAATAAAGGTATAATAACACAATGTATTATTATACTGTAATAAAGGTATAATGACACATTTATTATTACATTGTAATAAATGTATAATAACTCAATGTATTATTACACTGTAATAAAGGTATAATAAGACAAATGTATTATTACACTGTACTTAAGGTATAATAACACAGTGCATTATTACACTGTAATAAATGTATAATAACACAATGTATTATTACACTGTAATAAAGGTATAATAGCACAATGTATTATTACATTGTAATAAAGGTATAATAACACAATGTATTATTACACTGTAATAAAGGTATAATAACACAATGTATTATTACACTGTAATAAAGGTATAATAACACAATGTATTATTACATTGTAATAAATGTATAATAACACATTTATTATTACATTGTAATAAAGTTATAATTCCACAATGTATTATTACATTGTAATAAATTTATAATAACACAATGTATTATTACATTGTAATAAAGGTATAATAACACAATGTATTATTATACTGTAATAAAGGTATAATAACACAATGTATTATTATACTGTAATAAAGGTATAATGACACATTTATTATTACATTGTAATAAATGTATAATAACACAATGTATTATTAAATTGTAATAAAGGTATAATAAGACAAATGCATTATTACACTGTACTTAAGGTATAATAACACAGTGTATTATTACACTGTAATAAATGTATAATAACACAATGTATTATTACACTGTAATAAAGGTATAATGACACATTTATTATTACATTGTAATAAATGTATAATAACACAATGTATTATTACACTGTAATAAAGGTATAATAGCACATTGTATTATTACATTGTAATAAAGGTATAATAACACAATGTATTATTATACTGTAATAAAGGTATAATGACACATTTATTATTACATTGTAATAAATGTATAATAACACAATGTATTATTACACTGTAATAAAGGTATAATTACACAATGTATTATTACACTGTAATAAAGGTATAATAACACAATGTATTATTACAGTGTAATAAAGGTACAATAACACAATGTATTATTACACTGTAATAAAGGTATAAGACAATGTGTTATTACACTGTAATAAAGGTATAATAACACAATGTATATTATACTGTAATAAAGGTATAATGACACATTTATTATTACATTGTAATAAATGTATAATAACACAATGTATTATTACACTGTAATAAAGGTATAATGACACATTTATTATTACATTGTAATAAATGTATAATAACACAATGTATTATTACACTGTAATAAAGGTATAATAGCACATTGTATTATTACATTGTAATAAAGGTATAATAACACAATGTATTATTATACTGTAATAAAGGTATAATGACACATTTATTATTACATTGTAATAAATGTATAATAACACAATGTATTATTACACTGTAATAAAGGTATAATAAGACAAATGTATTATTACACTGTACTTAAGGTATAATAACACAGTGCATTATTACACTGTAATAAAGGTATAATAGCACAATGTATTATTACATTGTAATAAAGGTATAATAACACAATGTATTATTACACTGTAATAAAGGTATAATAACACAATGCATTATTACACTGTAATAAAGGTATAATAACACAATGTATTATTACATTGTAATAAATGTATAATAACACAATGTATTATTACACTGTAAAAAAGGTATAATAAGACAATGTATTATTACACTGTAATAAAGGTATAATAACACAGTGCATTATAACACTGTAATAAAGGTATAATTACACATTTATTATTACATTGTAATAAAGTTATAATTCCACAATGTATTATTACATTGTAATAAATTTATAATAACACAATGTATTATTACATTGTAATAAAGGTATAATAACACAATGTATTATTACACTGTAATAAATGTATAATAACACAATGTATTATTACACTGTAATAAAGGTATAATAGCACATTGTATTATTACATTGTAATAAAGGTATAATAACACAATGTATTATTATACTTTATACTACAGGGCCGTTGAATGCTTGAATCTGATTGGTTGACGAACGTTCTAAGGTGTGCATTATTTTCAGGGAAACGCACGGCTAAAGTAGTTCCAGGCAGGTCTTGACCGCATTACAGTTCCAAATCACTTCGCGTAGTTAACGGTAATAACGGAAAATAGGATACAATTCATAACAAGAAAAAGCATTTAGCCCCATGCGCTTGATCTGCAATTTTCAATGTCTAGCTTCACAATCAATGGAAACATGCAGTTTAATTTGAATAAATAAAGTATATAGTCCTGTCTATATTATAATCAATAGAAAATTAAACTGAATATAGGCTAAATAAATGGATAGTCCTGCAGTACGGATTTTTATTGCAGATAATAATAAATAAATAATTATTTATAGGCCCACTTGTTAAAAGGGCTTTGTGTTTCATTTATTTGGCTATAGTCTACTGTCATCTGTCAATGAAAAAAAAAAAAAAAAAAAAGAATGAACGAATTAATTAAAACGAATTAAATTAATAAATAAATAGGCTAATAATACTGACGCACATGCTTTTCTGTCTCATTATTGCAACATCTCTCTCTAATAACTGCATTAATAACTGCATAAAGCCGGGGACACACTTTAAGGCCGGTTATGAATGCAATTTGATACTTATGACTGATAATGCCCAAACGCGCGTTCAGTCTGTGTTCAAAGTCGGTGTTTAAAATCTGCTGCAGTCGATGAAAACAGTCAGAGAATGTGTCAGCTAGTCGTGTGTCCCCAGCTTTAGTCTGCTATCAGTGGCTCAAACCTCCGTTACTAACTCTAAAATGACGTTTTGGAATTAGCAACGGAGGCATTGGACTAGATGCGTAAGAAATTAGTCCTACATACAAGAGCGTTTTAATGACAAAAACTTTACAAACGTCTTGAAATACATAATCTGAACAATGTTTCGAGGTGTGGTAACTGTAGTATAAGCGGAATAATTGACTTCAGGCCGTTGAATTATTAGAAAAATAATGCACACCCGAGGTGAACGGCCACTCCGCTTCGCGTCGTGACCGCATTACCACCTCGGGTGTGCATTATTTTTCTAATAATTCAACGGCCTGTCGTCAATTATTCCTTACGTAATAAAGGTATAATGACACATTTATTATTACATTGTAATAAATGTATAATAACACAATGTATTATTACACTGTAATAAAGGTATAATAAGACAAATGTATTATTACACTGTACTTAAGGTATAATAACACAGTGCATTATTACACTGTAATAAATGTATAATAACACAATGTATTATTACACTGTAATAAAGGTATAATAGCACAATGTATT
This sequence comes from Abramis brama, assembly GCF_963993115.1. NCBI lineage: Eukaryota > Metazoa > Chordata > Actinopteri > Cypriniformes > Leuciscidae > Abramis > Abramis brama. The sequence goes on along the minus strand of NC_139982.1, from coordinate 25,703,345 downwards.
ATTACATTGTAATAAAGGTATAATAACACAATGTATTATTACACTGTAATAAAGGTATAATAACACAATGTATTATTACACTGTAATAAAGGTATAAGACAATGTGTTATTACACTGTAATAAAGGTATAATAACACAGTGTATTATTACACTGTAATAAAGGTATAATAACACAATGTATATTATACTGTAATAAAGGTATGACACATTTATTATTACATTGTAATAAATGTATAATAACACAATGTATTATTACACTGTAATAAAGGTATAATAACACAATGTATTATTACACTGTAATAAAGGTATAATAACACAATGTATTATTACATTGTAATAAATGTATAATAACACAATGTATTATTACTCTGTAATAAAGGTATAATAAGACAATGTATTATTACACTGTAATAAAGGTATAATAACACAGTGCATTATAACACTGTAATAAAGGTATAATTACACATGTATTATTACATTGTAATAAAGTTATAATTCCACAATGTATTATTACATTGTAATAAAGGTATAATAACACAATGTATTATTATACTGTAATAAAGGTATAATAACACAATGTATTATTACACTGTAATAAATGTATAATAACACAATGTATTATTACACTGTAATAAAGGTATAATAGCACATTGTATTATTACATTGTAATAAAGGTATAATAACACAATGTATTATTATACTGTAATAAAGGTATAATGACACATTTATTATTACATTGTAATAAATGTATAATAACTCAATGTATTATTACACTGTAATAAAGGTATAATAAGACAAATGTATTATTACACTGTACTTAAGGTATAATAACACAGTGCATTATTACACTGTAATAAATGTATAATAACACAATGTATTATTACACTGTAATAAAGGTATAATAGCACAATGTATTATTACATTGTAATAAAGGTATAATAACACAATGTATTATTACACTGTAATAAAGGTATAATAACACAATGTATTATTACACTGTAATAAAGGTATAATAACACAATGTATTATTACATTGTAATAAATGTATAATAACACATTTATTATTACATTGTAATAAAGTTATAATTCCACAATGTATTATTACATTGTAATAAATTTATAATAACACAATGTATTATTACATTGTAATAAAGGTATAATAACACAATGTATTATTATACTGTAATAAAGGTATAATAACACAATGTATTATTATACTGTAATAAAGGTATAATGACACATTTATTATTACATTGTAATAAATGTATAATAACACAATGTATTATTAAATTGTAATAAAGGTATAATAAGACAAATGCATTATTACACTGTACTTAAGGTATAATAACACAGTGTATTATTACACTGTAATAAATGTATAATAACACAATGTATTATTACACTGTAATAAAGGTATAATGACACATTTATTATTACATTGTAATAAATGTATAATAACACAATGTATTATTACACTGTAATAAAGGTATAATAGCACATTGTATTATTACATTGTAATAAAGGTATAATAACACAATGTATTATTATACTGTAATAAAGGTATAATGACACATTTATTATTACATTGTAATAAATGTATAATAACACAATGTATTATTACATTGTAATAAAGGTATAATAAGACAAATGTATTATTACACTGTACTTAAGGTATAATAACACAGTGTATTATTACACTGTAATAAATGTATAATAACACAATGTATTATTACACTGTAATAAAGGTATAATAAGACAATGTATTATTACACTGTAATAAAGGTATAATAACACAGTGCATTATAACACTGTAATAAAGGTATAATTACACATTTATTATTACATTGTAATAAAGTTATAATTCCACAATGTATTATTACATTGTAATAAATTTATAATAACACAATGTATTATTACATTGTAATAAAGGTATAATAACACAATGTATTATTATACTGTAATAAAGGTATAATAACACAATGTATTATTACACTGTAATAAAGGTATAATTTCACAATGTATTATTACATTGTAATAAATGTATAATAACACAATGTATTATTACACTGTAATAAAGGTATAATTACACAATGTATTATTACACTGTAATAAAGGTATAATAACACAATGTATTATTACAGTGTAATAAAGGTATAATAACACAATGTATTATTACACTGTAATAAAGGTATAAGACAATGTGTTATTACACTGTAATAAAGGTATAATAACACAGTGTATTATTACACTGTAATAAAGGTATAATAACACAATGTATATTATACTGTAATAAAGGTATAATGACACATTTATTATTACATTGTAATAAATGTATAATAACACAATGTATTATTACACTGTAATAAAGGTATAATAGCACATTGTATTATTACATTGTAATAAAGGTATAATAACACAATGTATTATTACAATGTAATAAATGTATAATAACACAATGTATTATTACACTGTAATAAAGGTATAATAGCACATTGTATTATTACATTGTAATAAAGGTATAATAACACAATGTATTATTATACTGTAATAAAGGTATGACACATTTATTATTACATTGAAATAAATGTATAATAACACAATGTATTATTACACTGTAATAAAGGTATAATAAGACAAATGTATTATTACACTGTACTTAAGGTATAATAACACAGTGCATTATTACACTGTAATAAATGTATAATAACACAATGTATTATTACACTGTAATAAAGGTATAATAGCACAATGTATTATTACAGTGTAATAAAGGTATAATAACACAATGTATTATTACACTGTAATAAAGGTATAATAACACAATGTATTATTACACTGTAATAAAGGTATAATAACACAATGTATTATTACATTGTAATAAATGTATAATAACACAATGTATTATTACACTGTAATAAAGGTATAATAAGACAATGTATTATTACACTGTAATAAAGGTATAATTACACATTTATTATTACATTGTAATAAAGTTATAATTCCACAATGTATTATTACATTGTAATAAAGGTATAATAACACAATGTATTATTATACTGTAATAAAGGTTTAATAACACAATGTATTATTACACTGTAATAAACGTATAATAACACAATGTATTATTACACTGTAATAAAGGTATAATAGCACATTGTATTATTACATTGTAATAAAGGTATAATAACACAATGTATTATATACTGTAATAAAGGTATAATGACACATTTATTATTACATTGTAATAAATGTATAATAACACAATGTATTATTACACTGTAATAAAGGTATAATAAGACAAACGTATTATTACACTGTACTTAAGGTATAATAACACAGTGCATTATTACACTGTAATAAAGGTATAATAGCACAATGTATTATTACATTGTAATAAAGGTATAATAACACAATGTATTATTACACTGTAATAAAGGTATAATAACACAATGTATTATTACACTGTAATAAAGGTATAATAACACAATGTATTATTACATTGTAATAAATGTATAATAACACAATGTATTATTACACTGTAAAAAAGGTATAATAAGACAATGTATTATTACACTGTAATAAAGGTATAATAACACAGTGCATTATAACACTGTAATAAAGGTATAATTACACATTTATTATTACATTGTAATAAAGTTATAATTCCACAATGTATTATTACATTGTAATAAATTTATAATAACACAATGTATTATTACATTGTAATAAAGGTATAATAACACAATGTATTATTATACTGTAATAAAGGTATAATAACACAATGTATTATTACACTGTAATAAATGTATAATAACACAATGTATTATTACACTGTAATAAAGGTATAATAGCACATTGTATTATTACATTGTAATAAAGGTATAATAACACAGTGCATTATTACACTGTAATAAATGTATAATAACACAATGTATTATTACACTGTAATAAAGGTATTATAGCACAATGTATTATTACATTGTAATAAAGGTATAATAACACAATGTATTATTACACTGTAATAAAGGTATAATAACACAATGTATTATTACACTGTAATAAAGGTATAAGACAATGTGTTATTACACTGTAATAAAGGTATAATAACACAGTGTATTATTACACTGTAATAAAGGTATAATAACACAATGTATATTATACTGTAATAAAGGTATAATGACACATTTATTATTACATTGTAATAAATGTATAATAACACAATGTATTATTACACTGTAATAAAGGTATAATAACACAATGTATTATTACACTGTAATAAAGGTATAATAACACAATGTATTATTACATTGTAATAAATGTATAATAACACAATGTATTATTACACTGTAATAAAGGTATAATAAGACAATGTATTATTACACTGTAATAAAGGTATAATAACACAGTGCATTATAACACTGTAATAAAGGTATAATTACACATTTATTATTACATTGTAATAAAGGTATAATAAGACAATGTATTATTACACTGTAATAAAGGTATAATAACACAGTGCATTATAACACTGTAATAAAGGTATAATTACACATTTATTATTACATTGTAATAAAGTTATAATTCCACAATGTATTATTACATTGTAATAAAGGTATAATAACACAATGTATTATTATACTGTAATAAAGGTATAATAACACAATGTATTATTACACTGTAATAAACGTATAATAACACAATGTATTATTACACTGTAATAAAGGTATAATAGCACATTGTATTATTACATTGTAATAAAGGTATAATAACACAATGTATTATTATACTGTAATAAAGGTATAATGACAAATTTATTATTACATTGTAATAAATGTATAATAACACAATGTATTATTACACTGTAATAAAGGTATAATAAGACAAATGTATTATTACACTGTACTTAAGGTATAATAACACAGTGCATTATTACACTGTAATAAAGGTATAATAGCACAATGTATTATTACATTGTAATAAAGGTATAATAACACAATGTATTATTACACTGTAATAAAGGTATAATAACACAATGTATTATTACACTGTAATAAAGGTATAATAACACAATGTATTATTACATTGTAATAAATGTATAATAACACAATGTATTATTACACTGTAAAAAAGGTATAATAAGACAATGTATTATTACACTGTAATAAAGGTATAATAACACAGTGCATTATAACACTGTAATAAAGGTATAATTATACATTTATTATTACATTGTAATAAAGTTATAATTCCACAATGTATTATTACATTGTAATAAATTTATAATAACACAATGTATTATTACATTGTAATAAAGGTATAATAACACAATGTATTATTACACTGTAATAAATGTATAATAACACAATGTATTATTACACTGTAATAAAGGTATAATAACACAATGTATTATTATACTGTAATAAAGGTATAATGACACATTTATTATTACATTGTAATAAATGTATAATAACACAATGTATTATTACACTGTAATAAAGGTATAATAAGACAAATGTATTATTACACTGTACTTAAGGTATAATAACACAGTGCATTATTACACTGTAATAAATGTATAATAACACAATGTATTATTACACTGTAATAAAGGTATAATAGCACAATGTATTATTACATTGTAATAAAGGTATAATAACACAATGTATTATTACACTGTAATAAAGGTATAATAACACAATGTATTATTACACTGTAATAAAGGTATAAGACAATGTGTTATTACACTGTAATAAAGGTATAATAACACAGTGTATTATTACACTGTAATAAAGGTATAATAACACAATGTATATTATACTGTAATAAAGGTATGACACATTTATTATTACACTGTAATAAATGTATAATAACACAATGTATTATTACACTGTAATAAAGGTATAATAACACAATGTATTATTACACTGTAATAAAGGTATAATAACACAATGTATTATTACATTGTAATAAATGTATAATAACACAATGTATTATTACACTGTAATAAAGGTATAATAAGACAATGTATTATTACACTGTAATAAAGGTATAATAACACAGTGCATTATAACACTGTAATAAAGGTATAATTACACATGTATTATTACATTGTAATAAAGTTATAATTCCACAATGTATTATTACATTGTAATAAAGGTATAATAACACAATGTATTATTATACTGTAATAAAGGTATAATAACACAATGTATTATTACACTGTAATAAATGTATAATAACACAATGTATTATTACACTGTAATAAAGGTATAATAGCACATTGTATTATTACATTGTAATAAAGGTATAATAACACAATGTATTATTATACTGTAATAAAGGTTTAATGACACATTTATTATTACATTGTAATAAATGTATAATAACACAATGTATTATTACACTGTAATAAAGGTATAATAAGACAAATGTATTATTACACTGTACTTAAGGTATAATAACACAGTGCATTATTACACTGTAATAAATGTATAATAACACAATGTATTATTACACTGTAATAAAGGTATAATAGCACAATGTATTATTACATTGTAATAAAGGTATAATAACACAATGTATTATTACACTGTAATAAAGGTATAATAACACAATGTATTATTACACTGTAATAAAGGTATAATAACACAATGTATTATTACATTGTAATAAATGTATAATAACACATTTATTATTACATTGTAATAAAGTTATAATTCCACAATGTATTATTACATTGTAATAAATTTATAATAACACAATGTATTATTACATTGTAATAAAGGTATAATAACACAATGTATTATTACACTGTAATAAAGGTATAATAACACAATGTATTATTACACTGTAATAAAGGTATAAGACAATGTGTTATTACACTGTAATAAAGGTATAATAACACAGTGTATTATTACACTGTAATAAAGGTATAATAACACAATGTATATTATACTGTAATAAATGTATAATGACACGTTTATTATTACATTGTAATAAATGTATAATAACACAATGTATTATTACACTGTAATAAAGGTATAATAAGACAATGTATTATTACACTGTAATAAAGGTATAATAACACAGTGCATTATAACACTGTAATAAAGGTATAATTACACATTTATTATTACATTGTAATAAAGTTATAATTCCACAATGTATTATTACATTGTAATAAATTTATAATAACACAATGTATTATTACATTGTAATAAAGGTATAATAACACAATGTATTATTATACTGTAATAAAGGTATAATAACACAATGTATTATTACACTGTAATAAATGTATAATAACACAATGTATTATTACACTGTAATAAAGGTATAATAGCACATTGTAGTATTACATTGTAATAAAGGTATAATAACACAATGTATTATTATACTGTAATAAAGGTATAATGACACATTTATCATTACATTGTAATAAATGTATAATAACACAATGTATTATTACACTGTAATAAAGGTATAATAAGACAAATGTATTATTACACTGTACTTAAGGTATAATAACACAGTGCATTATTACACTGTAATAAATGTATAATAACACAATGTATTATTACACTGTAATAAAGGTATAATAGCACAATGTATTATTACATTGTAATAAAGGTATAATAACACAATGTATTATTACACTGTAATAAAGGTATAATAACACAATGTATTATTACACTGTAATAAAGGTATAAGACAATGGGTCTCATTCATGAAACATTCGTAAATATACGAGTAAATATGTGAGTGATTTGCGCGTAAAGAGACATTCCCGAAAATTCTTCTCCTGATTCACAAATACTTCGTAAACGTCAGATTTGATAGTGAAATGTGTGTGTGGGTTAATGAATTCCAATCACTCGTAAATGGGACGCGCGTGCACGCTCATTCTCAATTACCATAAATCCCGCCAATTAAAACCGACTGACAGCTATATATGGGCATCATATTATGACACGAAACGAAGGATTTCAACATGTCTTCTCAAAAGCGAATGCTATTGTATTATTACATGTATAATTAAAAAAAAAAAAAAAAAAGAAAAGCGAATGAAGAAGAGAAATTTCTCAGATGCAGAAATTGAAGTTTTATTATCAGAAGTTCATTCAAAACGCCACATTTTATTTTCAAGCGTACATAGTGGCGTATCAGGTCCTAAAAAAAAAGGATTTTTTTAGGTAATAGGCTACATGCTTTAGGTAAAAATGCTTGGCAGCATATTACAGATGCAGTTAATGGAGTTTCATCTTTTAATCGAACAGTCCCAGAAGTGAAAAGAAAATGGTTCGACATGAAGCTTGACTGCAACACTTGTAACTTGCGGACTTGTAAAAAACAAAACAAAAAAAAAAACAGCTTGAATATAAAAAAATAAAAAAAACTTGTGGACTTGTGTTCCGTTTGCAGATGCTATTACTGGCTCTCGTAATACAAGTAAAAAGAAAAACCGTATGTAATTACTATATATAATACTTTTTCAAAATGCTGTGTAAATATGTACCCGATTACGTTGAATTAAAATGCAGTTTATTAATGAGCAAAACGTTCGGATGTTAAACGTACTATTTACGCGTGGCTGGGAGCAGGTGTAGATTTCTTTCGTACCAACTAACATTTGGGAAATACGAACATTTTAATGAATCCGAAAATTTACGCCAGAACCACTTTACACACGATTTACACAAAAATTCGTTCTGCTCGTGTTTCATGAATGAGACCCAATGTGTTATTACACTGTAATAAAGGTATAATAACACAGTGTATATTATACTGTAATAAAGGTATGACACATTTATTATTACATTGTAATAAATGTATAATAACACAATGTATTATTACACTGTAATAAAGGTATAATAACACAATGTATTATTACACTGTAATAAAGGTATAATAACACAATGTATTATTACATTGTAATAAATGTATAATAACACAATGTATTATTACACTGTAATAAAGGTATAATTACACAATGTATTATTACATTGTAATACATGTATAATAACAATGTATTATTACACTGTAATAAATGTATAATAACACAATGTATTATTACACTGTAATAAAGGTATAATTACACAATGTATTATTACACTGTAATAAAGGTATAATAACACAATGTATTATTACAGTGTATTAAAGGTACAATAACACAATGTATTATTACACTGTAACAAAGGTATAAGACAATGTGTTATTACACTGTAATAAAGGTATAATAGCACATTGTATTATTACATTGTAATAAAGGTATAATAACACAATGTATTATTATACTGTAATAAAGGTATAATGACACATTTATTATTACATTGTAATAAATGTATAATAACACAATGTATTATTACACTGTAATAAAGGTATAATAACACAATGTATTATTACACTGTAATAAAGGTATAATAACACAATGTATTATTACATTGTAATAAATGTATAATAACACAATGTATTATTACACTGTAATAAAGGTATAATAAGACAATGTAGTATTACACTGTAATAAAGGTATAATAACACAGTGCATTATAACACTGTAATAAAGGTATAATTTCACAATGTATTATTACATTGTAATAAATGTATAATAACATAATGTATTATTACACTGTAATAAAGGTATAATAAGACAATGTATTATTACACTGTAATAAAGGTATAATAACACAGTGCATTATAACACTGTAATAAAGGTATAATTACACATTTATTATTACATTGTAATAAAGTTATAATTCCACAATGTATTATTACATTGTAATAAATTTATAATAACACAATGTATTATTACATTGTAATAAAGGTATAATAACACAATGTATTATTATACTGTAATAAAGGTATAATGACACATTTATTATTACATTGTAATAAATGTATAATAACACAATGTATTATTACACTGTAATAAAGGTATAATAAGACAAATGTATTATTACACTGTACTTAAGGTATAATAACACAGTGCATTATTACACTGTAATAAATGTATAATAACACAATGTATTATTACACTGTAATAAAGGTATAATAGCACAATGTATTATTACATTGTAATAAAGGTATAATTTCGCAATGTATTATGGCACTGTAATAAAGGTATAATTACACAATGTATTATTATACTGTAATAAAGGTATAATAACGCAGTGTATTATTACACTGTAATAAAGGTATAATAACGCAGTGTATTATTACACTGTAATAAAGGTATAATAGCACATTGTATTATTACATTGTAATAAAGGTATAATTACACAATGTATTATTATACTGTAATAAAGGTATAATAACACAATGTATTATTACACTGTAATAAATGTATAATAACACAATGTATTATTACACTGTAAAAAAGGTATAATGACATATTTATTATTACATTGTAATAAATGTATAATAACACATTTATTATTACATTGTAATAAAGGTATAATAACACAATGTATTATTATACTGTAATAAAGGTATAATAACACAATGTATTATTACACTGTAATAAATGTATAATAACACAATGTATTATTACACTGTAATAAAGGTATAATAGCACATTGTATTATTACATTGTAATAAAGGTATAATTTCACAATGTATTATTACACTGTAATAAAGGTATAATTACACATTTATTATTACATTGTAATAAAGTTATAATTTCACAATGTATTATTACACTGTAATAAAGGTATAATAACACAATGTATTATTATACTGTAATATAATAATTATATTATAATTTCACAATGTTTTATTACACTGTCATAAATGTATAATAACACAATGTATTATTATACTCTAATAAAGGTATAATAACACAATGTATTATTACATTGTAATAAATGTATAATAACACAATGTATATTACACTGTAATAAAGGTATAATAAGACAAATGTATTATTATACTGTAATAAAGGTATAATAACACAATGTATTATTACACTGTAATAAATGTATAATAACACAATGTATTATTACACTGTAATAAAGGTATAATAGCACATTGTATTATTACATTGTAATAAAGTTATAATTACACAATGTATTATTACACTGTAATAAAGGTATAATAAGACAAATGTATTATTACACTGTACTAAAGGTATAATAACACAGTGCATTATTACACTGTAATAAGGTATAATAAGACAAATGTATTATTACACTGTACTTAAGGTATAATAACACAGTGCATTATTACACTGTAATAAATGTATAATAACACAATGTATTATTATACTGTAATAAAGGTATAATAACGCAGTGTATTATCACACTGTAATAAAGGTATAATAACACATTTATTATTACATTGTAATAAAGTTATAATTTCACAATGTATTATTACACTGTAATAAAGGTATAATAACACAATGTATTATACTGTAATAAAGGTATAATACCACAATGTATTATTACACTGTAATAAATGTATAATAACACAATGTATTATTACACTGTAATAAAGGTATAATGACACAATGTATTATTATACTGTAATAAAGGTATAATGACACATTTATTATTACATTGTAATAAATGTATAATAACACAATGTATTATTACACTGTAATAAAGGTATAATAAGACAAATGTATTATTACACTGTACTAAAGGTATAATAACACAGTGCATTGTAACACTGTAATAAAGGTATAATTACACATTTATTATTACATTGTAATAAAGTTATAATTTCACAATGTATTACATTGTAATAAATGTATAATAACACAATGTATTATTACACTGTAATAAAGGTATACTTACACAATGTATTATTCCACTGTAATAAAGGTATAATAACACATTTATTAGTACATTGTAATACATAGTACATAGTAATAAAGTTAATAAAAACCCTCCCCTTTCCCTCTAAAAACCTCACTTATCGGGCTTATGCTACTCTGAATAATGCCTGAACTTTGTATCTTGAGCACTCCTTGCGTAGCTTTGGTTTTTGCCTCTTCATGATGATTCGCTTAATCTAGTCCTGCTTTGTAAGTCGCTTTGGATAAAAGCGTCTGCCAAATGACTAAATGTAAATGTAAATGTAAATGTAAATGTAAATGTAAATGTAAATGTAAATGTAAATGTAAAGTTATAATTTCACAATGTATTATTACATTGTAATAAATGTATACTAACACAATGTATTATTACACTGTAATAAACGTATAATAAGACAATGTGTTATTACACTGTAATAAAGGTATAATTACACCTTTATTATTACATTGTAATAAAGGTATAATTCCCAATGTATTATGGCACTGTAATAAAGGTATAATAACACAATGTATTATTATACTGTAATAAAGGTATAATAAGACAATGTATTATTACACTGTAATAAAGGTATAATAAGACAATGTATCATTACACTGTAATAAAGGTATAATTACACAATGTATTATTACACTGTAATAAAGGTATAATTACACATTTATTATTACACTGTAATAAAGGTATAATTACACAATGTATTATTTCACTGTAATAAAGGTATAATAACACAATGTGTTATTATACTGTAATAAATGTATAATAACACAATGTATTTTTACACTGTAATAAAGGTATAATAGCACAATGTATTATTACATTGTAATAAAGGTATAATTTCGCAATGTATTATTATACTGTAATAAAGGTATACTAACGCAGTGTATTATTACACTGTAATAAAGGTATAATTACACATTATTACATTGTAATAAAGTTATTTCACAATGTATTATTACACTGTAATAAAGGTATAATAATACAATGTATTATTATACTGTAATAAAGGTATAATAGCACATTGTATTATTACATTGTAATAAAGGTATAATAACACAATGTATTATTATACTGTAATAAAGGTATAATGACATATTTATTATTACATTGTAATAAATGTATAATAACACAATGTATTATTACACTGTAATAAAGGTATAATAAGACAAATGTATTATTACACTGTAATAAAGGTATAATAGCACAATGTATTATTACACTGTAATAAAGGTATAATAAGACAAATGTATTATTACACTGTACTAAAGGTATAATAACACAGTGCATTATTACACTGTAATACATTTATAATAACACAATGTATTATTACACTGTAATAAAGGTATAATAGCACAATGTATTATTACATTGTAATAAAGGTATAATTTCGCAATGTAATATGGCACTGTAATAAAGGTATAATTACACATTTATTATTACATTGTAATAAAGTTATAATTTCACAATGTATTATTACAATGTAATAAATGTATAATAACACAATGTATTATTACACTGTAATAAAGGTATAATAAGACAAATGTATTATTACACTGTACTAAAGGTATAATAACACAGTGCATTGTTACACTTTAATAAAGGTATAATTACACATTTATTATTACATTGTAATAAAGTTATAATTTCACAATGTATTATTACATTGTAATAAATGTATAATAACACAATGTATTATTACACTGTAATAAAGGTATAATAGCACAATGTATTATTACATTGTAATAAATGTATAATAACACAATGTATTATTACATTGTAATAAAGGTATAATTACACAATATATCATTATACTGTAATAAAGGTATACTTACACAATGTATTATTACACTGTAATAAATGTATAATAACACAATGTATTATTACACTGTAATAAACGTATAATAAGACAATGTGTTATTGCACTGTAATAAAGGTATAATTACACCTTTATTATTAGATTGTAATAAAGGTATAATTCCCAATGTATTATGGCACTGTAATAAAGGTATAATTACACAATGTATTATTATACTGTAATAAAGGTATAATAACGCAGTGTATTATTACACTGTAATAAAGGTATAATAACGCAGTGTATTATTACACTGTAATAAAGGTATAATAGCACATTGTATTATTACATTGTAATAAAGGTATAATTACACAATGTATTATTATACTGTAATAAAGGTATAATAACACAATGTATTATTACACTGTAATAAATGTATAATAACACAATGTATTATTACACTGTAAAAAAGGTATAATGACATATTTATTATTACATTGTAATAAATGTATAATAACACATTTATTATTACATTGTAATAAAGGTATAATAACACAATGTATTATTATACTGTAATAAAGGTATAATAACACAATGTATTATTACACTGTAATAAATGTATAATAACACAATGTATTATTACACTGTAATAAAGGTATAATAGCACATTGTATTATTACATTGTAATAAAGGTATAATTTCACAATGTATTATTACACTGTAATAAAGGTATAATTACACATTTATTATTACATTGTAATAAAGTTATAATTTCACAATGTATTACATTGTAATAAATGTATAATAACACAATGTATTATTACACTGTAATAAAGGTATACTTACACAATGTATTATTCCACTGTAATAAAGGTATAATAACACATTTATTAGTACATTGTAATACATAGTACATAGTAATAAAGTTAATAAAAACCCTCCCCTTTCCCTCTAAAAACCTCACTTATCGGGCTTATGCTACTCTGAATAATGCCTGAACTTTGTATCTTGAGCACTCCTTGCGTAGCTTTGGTTTTTGCCTCTTCATGATGATTCGCTTAATCTAGTCCTGCTTTGTAAGTCGCTTTGGATAAAAGCGTCTGCCAAATGACTAAATGTAAATGTAAATGTAAATGTAAATGTAAATGTAAAGTTATAATTTCACAATGTATTATTACATTGTAATAAATGTATACTAACACAATGTATTATTACACTGTAATAAACGTATAATAAGACAATGTGTTATTACACTGTAATAAAGGTATAATTACACCTTTATTATTACATTGTAATAAAGGTATAATTCCCAATGTATTATGGCACTGTAATAAAGGTATAATAACACAATGTATTATTATACTGTAATAAAGGTATAATAAGACAATGTATTATTACACTGTAATAAAGGTATAATAAGACAATGTATCATTACACTGTAATAAAGGTATAATTACACAATGTATTATTACACTGTAATAAAGGTATAATTACACATTTATTATTACACTGTAATAAAGGTATAATTACACAATGTATTATTTCACTGTAATAAAGGTATAATAACACAATGTGTTATTATACTGTAATAAATGTATAATAACACAATGTATTTTTACACTGTAATAAAGGTATAATAGCACAATGTATTATTACATTGTAATAAAGGTATAATTTCGCAATGTATTATTATACTGTAATAAAGGTATACTAACGCAGTGTATTATTACACTGTAATAAAGGTATAATTACACATTATTACATTGTAATAAAGTTATTTCACAATGTATTATTACACTGTAATAAAGGTATAATAATACAATGTATTATTATACTGTAATAAAGGTATAATAGCACATTGTATTATTACATTGTAATAAAGGTATAATAACACAATGTATTATTATACTGTAATAAAGGTATAATGACATATTTATTATTACATTGTAATAAATGTATAATAACACAATGTATTATTACACTGTAATAAAGGTATAATAAGACAAATGTATTATTACACTGTAATAAAGGTATAATAGCACAATGTATTATTACACTGTAATAAAGGTATAATAAGACAAATGTATTATTACACTGTACTAAAGGTATAATAACACAGTGCATTATTACACTGTAATACATTTATAATAACACAATGTATTATTACACTGTAATAAAGGTATAATAGCACAATGTATTATTACATTGTAATAAAGGTATAATTTCGCAATGTAATATGGCACTGTAATAAAGGTATAATTACACATTTATTATTACATTGTAATAAAGTTATAATTTCACAATGTATTATTACAATGTAATAAATGTATAATAACACAATGTATTATTACACTGTAATAAAGGTATAATAAGACAAATGTATTATTACACTGTACTAAAGGTATAATAACACAGTGCATTGTTACACTTTAATAAAGGTATAATTACACATTTATTATTACATTGTAATAAAGTTATAATTTCACAATGTATTATTACATTGTAATAAATGTATAATAACACAATGTATTATTACACTGTAATAAAGGTATAATAGCACAATGTATTATTACATTGTAATAAATGTATAATAACACAATGTATTATTACATTGTAATAAAGGTATAATTACACAATATATCATTATACTGTAATAAAGGTATACTTACACAATGTATTATTACACTGTAATAAATGTATAATAACACAATGTATTATTACACTGTAATAAACGTATAATAAGACAATGTGTTATTGCACTGTAATAAAGGTATAATTACACCTTTATTATTAGATTGTAATAAAGGTATAATTCCCAATGTATTATGGCACTGTAATAAAGGTATAATAACACAATGTATTATTATACTGTAATAAAGGTATAATGACACATTTATTGTTACATTGTAATAAATATATAATAACACAATGTATTATTACACTGTAATAAAGGTATAAGACAATGTATTATTACACTGTAATAAAGGTATAATAAGACAATGTATCATCACACTGTAATAAAGGTATAATTACACAATGTATTATTACACTGTAATAAAGGTATAATTACACATTTATTATTACATTGTAATAAAGTTATAATTTCACAATGTATTATTACATTGTAATAAAGGTAATAACACAATGTATTATTACACTGTAATAAAGGTATAATTACACCTTTATTATTACATTGTAATAAAGGTATAATTCCCAATGTATTATGGCACTGTAATAAAGGTATAATAACACAATGTATTATTATACTGTAATAAAGGTATAATGACACATTTATTGTTACATTGTAATAAATGTATAATAACACAATATATTATTACACTGTAATAAAGGTATAATAAGACAATGTATCATTACACTGTAATAAAGGTATAATAACACAATGTATTATTATACTGTAATAAATGTATAATAACACAATGTATTATTATACTGTAATAAAGGTATAATAGCACAATGTATTATTACATTGTAATAAATGTATAATTTCGCAATGTATTATTATACTGTAATAAAGGTATAATTACACATTTATCATTACATTGTAATAAAGTTATAATTTCACAATGTATTATTACACTGTAATAAAGGTATAATAACACAATGTATTATTACACTGTAATAAAGGTATAATAACACAATGTATTATTACACTGTACTAAAGGTATAATAACACAGTGCATTATTACACTGTAATAAAGGTATAATTAAACATTTATTATTACATTCTAATAAAGTTATAATTTCACAATGTATTATTACATTGTAATAAAGGTATAATTTCACAATGTATTATGGCACTGTAATAAAGGTATAATTACACAATATATCATTATACTGTAATAAAGGTATAATAAGATAATGTATTATTACACTGTAATAAAGGTATAATTACACATTTATCATTACATTGTAATAAAGGTATAATTTCACAATGTATTATTACATTGTAATAAAGGTATAATTACACAATGTATTATTACACTGTAATAAAGGTATAATAACACATTTATTATTACATTGTAATAAAGTTATAATTTCACAATGTATTATTACATTGTAATAAATGTATAATAACACAATGTATATTACACTGTAATAAAGGTATAATTACACAATGTATTATTACACTGTAATTTATTTATTTATTTATTTATTTATGAACATTTATTAGAGGATCAACCCCATGAGATGAAACATCTCGTTTTCATGGGGGTCCTCAGGATCATGTCCAAACAACAAAATACAGCAGAACAACAGAGTAGATACAATCAAATAAGACAAAAAAGTCATAACAATAATAAAATAATAATACAACAAAAAAAAAAAAACTAAAAAAACAAAACTAACTAAGAAAAAAACTAAGCGCACGCACTCACACACTTTCACACGCACCATACGGACACGCACCCCACACTCTCACACACACACACACACACACACACACACACACACACACACACACACACACACACACAAGCTCTCACTATCCCCACCCATCACAGATAGACATTCATATACTGAATAAAAACATACATAACATGGCACATATCGATGCTAAATCTGAAATGCTAGAAACATAGACAAGTATTCTGAAGATGTGTTAACAAAGCAGTTCGGAACAGAGGAAAAGACGTAAGCGAACGAATGGATGCAGGAAGGCTGTTCCAGTCACGAGGGGCTCTAACACAGAAAGCATATTTCCCAATTTCTCTCTTAACTCTAGGGACAGTAAAGAAGATCTGTTCGTTGTGACGAAGGCTATAATGTGAACTGTAAGGCACTAAATATTGCGATAAATAATATGGATATTGAAAGTAAATACATTTAAAAATGAGCTGAAGCCGATGATATTGTCTTCTGGCTGAGGGTGCAAGCCAGGACAGCTGTTCATACATCACACAATGATGTGTCCTATAGGGGCAGCGTAGGACGAAACGGCACAGGCTGTTGTATACCACATCAAGAGAGTGTAGACAAGTGGCAGTAGTGTTGGCATATATAATATCTGCATAGTCAAGAATAGGTAGCAACAACTGAGAGACTATCCTTTTCCTAACCTGAAAGTTAAAGCAATCTATTGAATGATATAATGTTTTAAGACGAAAACTAAGTTTGTTGTTCAGCGCGTGTACATGAGCTTTGAATGAAAGATCAGTTTCTAGCCAAACACCGAGATATTTAAATTTTTCGGTTGGCTCTAAAGGAGAAGAATCAAGAAAATGCAAATTAAGATTATTTCTATCTTTCTTCTGAAAAAGCATACAATATGATTTTGATTTATTCAGCAGGAGTTTATTAAATGACAGCCACTGCTGTACAGAATCAAAGTCATGTTGTAAAGTATAATTTATGTCGGGAATATTTGGTTTGGAGCAATATATAATTGCATCATCTGCATAAAGATGAATGTCACATTCTGAACAACATAGTGGCAAGTCATTAATAAAAATGGAAAATAACAAAGGCCCAAGCGAAGAACCCTGGGGTATGCCTTTATCTACACCTGTAAAATTCGACTGACTGCCCCTGAAGGACACACACTGGCGGCGATGATGAAAATAAGAGTTAAACCACAGAAGAGATGAACGGGAAAGGCCAATTGAATATAATTTATCCAAGAGCAGATAATGATCAACTAAATCAAATGCTTTTGTAAGATCTAAGAAGATGGCACCAGTACACATATTATTGTCAAAACTAGAAAAAATATAATTTGTAAATTTCAAAAGAGCAGTGGTAGTAGAGAAATGTTTCCTGAAACCTGACTGGCATTGAGATAGTAAATTGTTATGAGAGAGATAGTTAGTGTTACGAACTGCTCAGAGACACAAAGTAGGAGATCCAAATGCAGCTTTATTGGCTGGGGCAATCCAGAGGCGTAATCCAAAGTACAGGCTAGGGTCATACACAGGCAGGTAGTCAAAACAAAGAAACAAACAAAACAAACAAAACAGGCAGGCAGGCAGGGACCAGAGGCAAGAGAGTAATCCAGGGACCAGAGGCAAGAGAGTAATCCAGGGAACAGGGCAAGATATCAAAAAACCAAGAAACAAGAAAACCAGGGAAACGCTCAGAAATGCAGTGTAACACTTAACAAGACTTCGCCGTGAGTGAATGAATGAACAAGGTATAAATAGACTGAGACTAACAGGGTGATGGGACACAGGTGAATGCAATCAGTGATAATGAGGTACAGGTGAATGTGATGAGTGTTCAGAGATAATGAGTCCGGTCAGTGAGTATGGGAATTGTAGTCTGAGAGTGAACGTGAGTGTCTGATGTGGAGTGCCCTCTGGTGGCTCTCAAGGGCACTCCAGCTGGTGACCGTTACAGTTAGATAATTGATTGAAGATTATTTTCTCAAAAATTTTCACAATACTGTTAATTATTGAGATAGGTCTGTAATTGTTCAAATTTTGGGTGTCCCCTCCTTTATGCAATGGAGTGACTTTAGTACACTTCCATGCCAGAGGCACTTCATGGGTTAGAAATGACAAATTAAAAAGCTCAGCCAATGGAGAGGATAGGACATGTGAAGAAAGTTTGATAAACTTACCCTCAATGCCATCAGGGCCAGGTCCACTGCTAGAGGATAGCTTGCTAATGGCCAACTGGACATCAGCTGAGCTAACCTGTCGGAATGTGAAAGAACTATCGCAGGGCTGAGAATTAACAGACAGCTCTGGGTGAAAGAGCGATGACTGTACCTGCAGTGTTTGGGAGAAATGCGAACTAAATGCGTTGGAGATCACTGCTGGATCATTAACAATTTCATTATTGATTGTCATATTACTCGTGGTACTGTTAGATTTACCAAGTAAGGTATTCATTTTTTAATGGTTTTTTAATAAAGGTATAATAACACAATGTATTATTATACTGTAATAAAGGTATAATTTCACAATGTATAATGGCACTGTAATAAAGGTATAATTACACAATGTATTATTATACTGTAATAAAGGTATAATAAGACAATGTGTTATTACACTGTAATAAAGGTATAACAACACAGTGTATTATTACACTGCAATAAAGGTATAATTACACATTTATAATTACATTGTAATAAAGTTATAATTTCACAATGTATTATTACATTGTAGTAAAGGTATAATAACACAATGTATCATTACACTCTAATAAAGGTATAATTACACAATGTATTATTACACTGTAATAAAGGTATAATAACACATTTATTATTACATTGTAATAAAGTTATAATTTCACAATGTATTATTACATTGTAATAAATGTATAATAACACAATGTATATTACACTGTAATAAAGGTATAATTAAACAATGCATTATTACACTGTAATAAAGGTATAATAAGACAATGTGTTATTCCACTGTAATAAAGGCATAACAACACAGTGTATTATTACACTGCAATAAAGGTATAATTACACATTTATAATTACATTGTAATAAAGTTATAATTTCACAATGTATTATTACATTGTAATAAATTTATAATAACACAATGTATTTTTACACTGTAATAAAGGTATAATAAGACAATGTATTATTACACTGTAATAAAGGTATAATAACACAGTGTATTATTACACTGTAATAAATGTATAATTACACATTTATTATTACATTGTAATAAAGTTATAATTTCAGAATGTATTACTACATTGTAATGTATAATTACACAATGTATTATTATACTGTAATAAAGTTATAATAAGACAATGTGTTATTACACTGTAATAAAGGTATAATTACACATTTATTATTACATTGTAATAAAGTTATAATTTCACAATGTATTATTACATTGTAATAAAGGTATAATAAGACAATGTGTTATTACACTGTAATAAAGGTATAATAACAGTTTATCATTACACAGTAATAAAGGTATAATTTCACAATGTATTATTACATTGTAATAAAGGTATAATAAGACAATGTGTTATTACACTGTAATAAATGTATAATAACACATTTATTATTAGATTGTAATAAAGTTATAATTTCACAACGTATTATTACATTGTAATAAAGGTATAATAAGACAATGTGTTATTACACTGTAATAAATGTATAATAACAGTTTATCATTACACAGTAATAAAGGTATAATTTCACAATGTATTATTACATTGTAATAAAGGTATAATAAGACAATGTGTTATTACACTGTAATAAATGTATAATAACACATTTATTATTACATTGTAATAAAGTTATAATTTCACAACGTATTATTACATTGTAATAAAGGTATA
Organism: Abramis brama; assembly: GCF_963993115.1. Classification (NCBI taxonomy): domain Eukaryota; kingdom Metazoa; phylum Chordata; class Actinopteri; order Cypriniformes; family Leuciscidae; genus Abramis; species Abramis brama. The sequence continues at coordinate 25,681,480 of NC_139982.1, read as the reverse complement.
ATAAGACAATGTGTTATTACACTGTAATAAATGTATAATAACACAGTGTATCATTACACTGTAATAAAGGTATAATTACACCTTTATTATTATATTGTAATAAAGTTATAATTTCACAATGTATTTTTAAATTGTAATAAAGGTATAATAACACAATGTATCATTACACTGTAATAAAGGTATAATAACACAATGTATTATTATACTGTAATAAAGGTATAATAAGACAATGTATTATTACACTGTAATAAAGGTATAATTACACATTTATTATTACATTGTAATAAAGTTATAATTTCACAATGTATTATTACATTGTAATAAAGGTATAATTTCACAATGTATTATTACACTGTAATAAAGGTATAATAAGACAATGTATTATTACATTGTAATAAAGGTATAATTACACAATGTATTATTACACTGTAATAAAGGTATAATAAGACAATGTATTATTACATTGTAATAAAGGTATAATTACACAATGTATTATTACATTGTAATAAATGTATAATAACACAATGTATTATTACACTGTAATAGAGGTATAATAACACAATGTATTATTACATTGTAATAAATGTATAATAACACAATGTATTATTACACTGTAATAAAGGTATAATAAGACAATGTATTACATTGTAATAAATGTATAACACAATGTATTACACTGTAATAAAGGTATAATAAGACAATGTATTACACTGTAATAAAGGTATAATAACACAATGTATTATTACACTGTAATAAAGGTATAATAAGACAATGTATTATTACACTGTAATAAAGGTATAATAAGTGTATTATTACACTGTAATAAAGGTATAATAACACATCTATTATTACACTGTAATAAAGGTATAAGTACACAATGTATTATTACACTGTAATAAAGGTATAAGTACACAATGTATTATTACACTGTAATAAAGGTATAATAACACAATGTATTATTACACTAATAAAGGTATAATTTCACAATGTATTATTACACTGTAATAAAGGTATAATAACACAATGTATTATTACACTGTAATAAAGGTATAATTACACAATGTATTATTACACTGTAATAAAGGTATAATTTCACAATGTATTATTACATTGTAATAAAGGTATAATAACACAATGTATCATTACACTGTAATAAAGGTATAAGTACACAATGTATTATTACACTGTAATAAAGGTATAATAACACAATGTATTATTACACTGTAATAAAGGTATAATAACACAATGTATTATTACACTGTAATAAATGTATAATTACACAATGTATTATTACACTGTAATAAAGGTATAATTTCACAATGTATTATTACATTGTAATAAAGGTATAATAACACAATGTATCATTACACTGTAATAAAGGTATAAGTACACAATGTATTATTACACTGTAATAAAGGTATAATAACACAATGTATTATTACATTGTAATAAAGGTATAATAACACAATGTATTATTACATTGTAATAAATGTATAATAACACAATGTATTATTACACTGTAATAAAGGCATAATAAGACAATGTATTATTACACTCTAATAAAGGTATAATAAGACCATGTATTATTACACTGTAATAAAGGTATAATAACACAGTGTATATTACACTGTAATAAATGTATAATAACACAATGTATTATTACACTGTAATAAAGGTATAATAAGATAATATATTATTACACTGTAATAAAGGTATAATAACACAGTGTATTATTACATTGTAATAAAGGTATAATAACACAATGTATCATTACACTGTAATAAAGGTATAATTACACAATGCATTATTACACTGTAATAAAGGTATAATATTACACTGTAATAAAGGTATAATTTCACAATGTATTATTAAGGCCCTTGCACACTGAGTCTGAAATTATCGCATGCGTTTTTTTTTTTCGCTTTCGTGATTCGGTGGCTCTGAATTGTCAAAACACCATTCAAAATGTTTTTTTTGACGGACGAAAGTTTCGGAGGCAGTGTACAAGTGTGATTGACATAACGTGAGGTCGTATTTATTTTTTAACGTGCGAAAATTTCGGATGCGAATTTCGGACTCAGTGTGCAAGGGCCTTTACACTGTAATAAAGGTATAATTACACATTTATTATTACATTGTAAAAAAGGTATACTTACACAATGTATTATTACACTGTGATAAAGGTATAATTTCACAAAGTATTATTACACTGTAATAAAGGTATAATTAAACATTTATTATTACATTGTAATAAAGGTATAAATAAACAATGTATTATTGCACTATAATAAAGGTTTCATTAAACATTTATTATTAAAAGGGTCATATAATGGTACATGCACTTTTACAAGTTGATTGTACTGAAATGTGTGTTGGCAGTGCCTGTACACAACCATCATAAAATGATAAAAATCCATCCAGTGTTTTTTTTTTAAATCTTCTTATATGTTTTCCCCTCTCTCAAATCAAGCTGTTCGACCGTGTGAAGTCACACGGTCGGATGCCCCTCCCACAATTGTTGATTGACAGCAGCGTTTCAACACAGACCCGCCCTCGCTCATGATAGTCCGCGGACTCCGCGCGTCATTGTGGATACGCTGGAGCACTGTCTATGAGCAGAATGTCGTCTAAGCGATTGTGGTGTTCTGTTCTTGGGTGTAATAACGAACACAGCAGTCATTTTGATGTTCCTAAATCCGAACCGCTGAAGACGCAGTGGCTGAGTTTGTTTTCGGAGGGAATATTCCCCACGATCAACGTCAATGCTTTCATGTTTGAGCGAATCATTTTACCAGTCTGCGATATAAACAAGAACATTGAAAAAGGTATTAGCTCCTGTCTGAGTATGTGTTGTTTATGTGCCTAATGACTGTCATAGTCTCACAGACTGCTTATTTTTTAAACAGATCAGTAAAATTTTAGTGCTTCAGCCTTGACAGTTGTACCTAACACTGCATAGATAACGTTACGCATCACTGACAAGCCTACATTTACCGAAAAAAGTTTTTCATGACCATTAGCTGTAACATCAATCTGTCAATGAACTAACTTATACATCAGTAAACACATAGCTTTCGTATCTCACTACTCTACCCTGCCAGTACACACAAAGATAGATCAAAGTAACATTACCTTAACCAACCATTCAGAAACGTCCTGTTTTCCGACTGCGACTCCAGTTCAAATTGATACGGTTGCACAGTGTCCTCAGAGACTCCCGCTGCCATTCTTTAAAATATACCCTCAACTGTTGTCAAGGCAACACTCCAGGTGTGTTGTTGTGGCAAAACTCCCCACAGAACAGAGGGGCGGGGTGAGCAAAGCTCATTATCATTTAAAGACACATGCACTTAAACGGCGTGCTGAAAACAGCTGTTTTTGACCAGGTAAAATGAGTGTTTTCTTACTAATACTAATACTAATGAGAATTTTTAATTAAAGTATATTACAAACCTTAAACTGAAATGAAGGTATAATAACACAATGTATTTTTGCACTGTAATACATCTATAATTACACTGTAATAAAGGTATAATCACACAATGTATTATTACTCTGTAATAAAGGTATAACTACACTCTAATCAGAGGGTAAATTAGGCCAGGTCCACAGGTCCACAACACACCCTGCCGGAGCTCAGCTCCGTCTCGTTCAGCACCAAATATTTTTATTCCACTTGAATTATTTTTCATCTCCTGGCAACTACATGGCATATGATATTGAATAATTAGCAAGACTACACAGAGACACCAGGCTACATGGAATTATCAGACATCATAATGCATTAATCTCTGCGTTCCCTGGTTCAGCACCCCACCCACAGTCATTAAGGGAAAACTGTCACAATTGTAAGCGTAACAGCGACATTACCAAGGAAACCCGCAAACAGCTAGAGCGATCGAGTCGCTACCACTGAAGTCCTCTTGAATCTTTGATTTTTTTTTTTTTTTTTGTGCCATTTTCAAAAGTTTTTTGGGGGGCCGAATTAAATGTTTTATGGTCAAGATTCATCTCGTAGCTGGCTGCCTTGGTTTCAGACATAAAACTCTTTATATCAGCAGTTTAATGAAATGTCAATGGAGATATTTAACAGGGAAAACACTTCGTAAAAAAGAGCCGTTAAAAAATGGACATCACTGTTGAAATCTAGGTCAAATGAAAGCGAAGCTCGTTCTTCTTTGAAGTCTGCATCTACTGGACAGATGCGCCTCCCCATTGCTCCGTCAGAGCTGCGTCAATAGCAAAGGAAAAAGACCGCGAAATTTAAAATACGACTGTTATTGTGTCACGAAATGTATTTATAAGAGTTTCTCAGTCGAGAATGTAGTTGTTTGAAGCTCAAATATGTTGTTTATTTATTATAAAAAACACACTAACAACGAGAAATGTTTAATTTCACAATCTATAGCTTCGGTTAAATACTAGTTTATGAACAGTGTTGGGCAGTAGCGTCGCTACAAGTAGTGACGTTACTAGCTTAACCCTTGTGCATTGTTCAAATTCACTACCCTTTCGTTATGTTCGTGGCTGAAAACAGCCACTACTTTAAACTGCTGTAAAAATGTATCAGATAAATATTTTTTTACATTTTTTTTGCATAAATCTATTAATCAACCTCAGTCCTGCTCAAAAATACTAAATGTTTTTAAAAAAATCAGGATTTTAACTCTTTAATTGCCAAATTCGTAAATGATGTCACTGATTTGGGAAAAAACACACACAAAATGACTCATTTTCAATATAAAATGTGATTGTGGACTGGATTTTTCTTTACCTTTTATCACAGTCTTGGACATGTCAAAGATTAGAAACAACATTGTTTTTGATGCATTGTTAGTTTTTGTGCAGCATCAGATTTTAACTTTTTCTCCCTCATTTACTGTTCGTGGCTGTTTTTGCCCCATTGACTTCCATTATAACCACATTTTTTGACTGCAAAGACATGACACCATATAATCATGCATTTTTGACTGTTGGTGGTTTTCCCTGTTGGGAAGAGGTAAAATTTGTCATTTTTACTGTTGATAACCAGGTGGCACCATTAACCCTTTAGATAGGCCTGTGCAAAAAAAAGCTTAGTTTCTGGCTTTTACATGGAGTTATATGGAGTTTATATGGAGTATAATAGCATAATAAAGTGTGTGTGTGTGTGTGTGTGTGTGTGTGTGTGTGTGTGTGTGTGTGTGTGTGTGTGTGTGTGTGTGTGTGTGTGTGTGTGTGTGAACTCACCTTGATGCGTCTGAGAAAATCAAAATATGCACCTCAGCTCTCAGAACTACATGGAGTAAACAAAAACAAAGTAAGTGTATTTATGCATCTGCTGCCTTTTGATGGTGAGAAATGCAGACTAAACAAAAACAAAGCAAGTGGATGTAAACACTTGCATGCAAGCCTGCTGGTCATTTGATGGTGAGAAGAGCAGCAAGCAACATGAGAAAGGGCTTGACTTGTAGTGAAGTTTTAGAGATGATTATGCAGCCTGACCCCTCCAGCGAGCTGCATGATGTATCGTCTTCTCCCTCTGACACCACAGACTCAGGAGAGTCAGATCCTGATTTGGATGTGGCACCCTCATCATCCTCTCTAGCTTCCACTGAAGGCGAGGAGGATTCGGAGGATCCTGGATCTGGGTGGATTGGGAGAAACGGCGAAGTGTGGTTTTCCACCAACGTGGAGACAACTCCCTTTCTTCAGCCTGCCAGAGGCGTGACTCCAGGGCCGACGCGCTATGCCTTCACAAGGCATAGTCATACATGTTTGTATGACTGTACAAACATGTATGTGTTGACGCAAGTCATGCTGACAATGAGGTCAATCATCTCCTCCGTAAAAAACAGATTGAACACGGAATCCATGTTCTGGACCATACACGGGTTTCTTGTATACAAACAATACCGGATGCGCGCGCATCCAGGAGGCAGAAAACCGCTAGCTGTTATGCCGAGTTCTGTAAAAGAACATTGTAATTAACGTAGATTTCGCATTGTTTGTAATTTCTTGTTGACTCAATAATAAACTGCAATTTCAGAGTTGGATCTGTTTGTTTGTGTTTCAAATTAATATAACATTATGTAAAACGTCCAACTGTTTACGAATCAAAATCCGGACATACTGTGATGTATGTATGAATTATCATGTTAGACTAAGTTAGTAATGTAATTAGGGTGACCACCATCAAACAAACCAAATGTGGGACGATTATAAGTTTGTGTGGGACAATGTGGGACATGTTACAAACACCAAAACATAACCTGAAACTGTTATATAATGTTTATCTAATTTAATAAAAACATTTGTATTCTGCCTTTCAGCTGATAAAAATTCTTTGTTCTTTAGTTCCTTTCCTTCCAGAAAACACCATTACATCACTATGTAACATAACATGTCTTTATTTTACATGTCATTTAAATTCAACATCACTGAGCCCAAAGGCAGCAGGCATCATGCGCATATATATCTATCTCTATATATATATATATATATATATATATATATATATATATATAATTTATTATTATTATTATTTTTTAAACAGTTCTGACCAACTCCAACTAAAACCCAACAAAATAAACAATGAACAAATAAAATATAAAACATGAAATTAGATCATTGACAGTCTTATATATTAAGGATATATTAAACCAAAAACGTTCATATTTTTTAGAAAGGATGTGAATTAAAACAACCACAGCAGGCAACAAGTTGATAAATTCTGTTTAATTTAAATTTACCAAATTATCTATTTGTTTTCTGACAGGAAACACATGGAACGAATACACCGCTCCACATTTTGATTGACAGCCGTCACAACCTACTTGTTGTGATGTCAGTCTGTGTTCCCCTGTCTTTTCATGTTTATTAGTCTCCCCAGGTGTTTCAGATTAGCCACGCCCCCTTGTTATCTTGTTTAGCTTGTTTGGCCTTGTATTTAAGCCCTGTGTTTTAGTCCAGTCTTTGTGAGTTCTTGTGTTGTTTCTGTTGATGTTGGTTGTACTGCTCCTGAGTCCTGTTCCTGGTCTGAGTCTTTGTATTGTGTTCAGTTTATTGAATAAAGTGTGCTGCATGTGGATCCTGCTTCCTCCCTGTTTCTACCGCATCGTGACAGAAGAACTCACCACAAAATGGATCCAGCAGTGGTTAGCAACCAGGCCCTGAGGAAGTTCCTTTCTTCATTGTTTCAAGATGGCCAGCCGATTAAGAGGTATGTGAAGGACTTCTTGGCTACCTGTCATTTGGGATCACTTGATGACACTGAGCTCATGGACCTGTTCTGGAGCGGGCTGGATGCAGATATCGCTCAGCTGATGCCTGACGACTATACCGGCTGGACTCTAGAAGGATATATTGACCTGGCCCTTTACCTGAGCGGTTCAGCTTTTACTGTGGGCTTGGCCGATGAAACACCCCGCAGGCTCACAGTACCCCCTGAGTCAGTTCACATCTCGCTTGGCCAACCTGAGTACCTTCACTTCAGCCTAGCCGAGCCTAAGTTTCTCCATGTCACGCCAACCATCAAGCCAGCCATCGCATCGGTCTATGGCCATCCAGGACTTGTTTCCAGCGTGGCTGATTCCCCGCTGATGTCAGCTCGTGCTGCCAAGAGAACCATTGCTCCCGAGCCCTTCCAGCCTGACCCTGCCGAGCCAGAGCCAGAGCTTCACGTCAGTCCTGCCGAGCCAGAGCTTCACGTCAGTCCTGCTGAGCCAGAGCCAGAGCTTCACGTCAGTCCTGCCGAGCCAGAGCCAGAGCTTCACGTCAGTCCTGCCGAGCCAGAGCCAGAGCTTCACGTCAGTCCTGCCGAGCCAGAGCCAGAGCTTCACGTCAGTCCTGCCGAGCCAGAGCCAGAGCTCCCTTCGCCGCTGGTTCCGTCCAGTCCAGAGCTTCCTTCGCCGCTGGTTCCGTCCAGCCCAGAGTTTCCTTCGTCGCTGATCCCGTCCAGCCCAGAGTTTCCTTCGCCGTTGGTCCCGTCCAGCTCAGAGCCCTCTTCGCCGCTGGCCCTGCCCAGCTCAGAGCCCTCTTCGCCGCTGGTCCTGCCCAGCTCAGAGCCCTCTTCGCCGCTGGTCCTGTCCCGCTCAGAGCCCTCTTCGCCGCTTGCCCTGTCCAGCTCAGAGCCCTCTTCGCCGCTGGTCCTGTCCAGCTCAGAGCCCTCTTCGCCGCTGGTCCTGTCCAGCTCAGAGCCCTCTTCGCCGCTGGTCCTGCCCAGCTCAGTGCCCTCTTCGCCGCTGGTCCTGCCCAGCTCAGTGCCCTCTTCGCCGCTGGTCCTGCCCAGCTCAAAGCCCTCTTCATCGCTGGTCCTGTCCAGTCCTGACCTGCCCTCGTCGCAGACCTCGTCCAGCCCTGACCTGCCTTTACCGCCTGTCTCATCCAGCCCTGACACGCCTTCGCCACTGGACTCCTCCTACCCGGCGCCTAAGTCCGTTAACCTCCCCAAGAAAATTTTGGGGGGGGGGCAATAAGCCTTCACCGCCATGGCCACCCGAAGGGTCCTCTCCGCCGTGGCCACCCGAAGGGTTCTCACCGCCCTGGCCGCCCGAAGGGTCGTCTCCACCGTGGCCGCCCGAAGGTTCGTCTCCGCCCTGGCCGCCTGAGGGGTCGTCTCCGCCCTGGCCGCCCGAAGGTTCGTCTCCGCCCTGGCCGCCTGAGGGGTCGTCTCCGCCCTGGCCGCCTGAGGGGTCGTCTCCGCCCTGGCCGCCTGAGGGGTCGTCTCCGCCCTGGCCGCCTGAAGGTTCGTCTCCGCCCTGGCCGCCTGAAGGTTCGTCTCCGCCCTGGCCGCCCGAAGGTTCGTCTCCACCGTGGCCGTCCAAAGGTTCGTCTCCGCCCTGGCCGCCTGAAGGTTCGTCTCCTCCCTGGCCGCCTGAAGGGTCGTCTCTGCCCTGGTTGCCTGCACAGCCTGCACCTCCATGGCCGTCTGCACAGTCTGCTCCGCCCTGGTCGCCTGCACAGCCTCCTTTCCCCTGGCCACCAGTCCTCACTCAGTCTCCAGGCCCTCTTCCGTTCCATGGCCCAGGTCCGCCCTCGTTCCATGGCCCAGCTCCGCCCACGTTCCATGGCCCACGTTCCCTGGTCCCGTTCCCTGCGTGGACCTGGCCCTCCATCCCTCCCCCGGGTCCGCCTCCGCTCCACCACCCTCCCGAACTGTTTCCGGTTTTGATGGGCGTCGGGAGCCGCCCATAGAGGGGGGGCTATGTTGTGATGTCAGTCTGTGTTCCCCTGTCTTTTCATGTTTATTAGTCTCCCCAGGTGTTTCAGATTAGCCACGCCCCCTTGTTATCTTGTTTAGCTTGTTTGGCCTTGTATTTAAGCCCTGTATTTTAGTCCAGTCTTTGTGAGTTCTTGTGTTGTTTCTGTTGATGTTGGTTGTACTGCTCCTGAGTCCTGTTCCTGGTCTGAGTCTTTGTATTGTGTTCAGTTTATTGAATAAAGTGTGCTGCATGTGGATCCTGCTTCCTCCCTGTTTCTACCGCATCGTGACACTACTAGTGACTGTGTTTACTCCTTTCCTTTCAACCATTGGATAGGATTTAAAAAACGGCTGTTGTATTTGTACTTCTGACGAAGCGCTGTTAAATATAGGTGAAAAACTACGCCGCAAAAAGAATAAATAAAACTTACTCTCAGCAATGGTGAGATCTTGCCGGATCCCTACGCAATACATGACGATCTTTGGATTGTGGATGACAAGAAGTGGCCAGCAATTGTATGGCCTGATATATAGCCATAATTATCTTATTCAAGCAAGTGTGTATACAAGAGAAATGATAAGAGCGTACAAATCCCTTGATGCATACAACTACGTGCTATGTGGTCATGTGCAGCTCGTCAAATTATGAATATAAAGAATATAGCAGCTAATACAACTTCCTCCTTCTGTCCCACTCTTCCATTTGCCTAGATTTGGAATTACTTGCAACATGTATAATTTAAATGAGCAGATAAAACACAACAGATAGACCTGCATGTAAATAAATTACGCAACAACTCCTTGGTATTTTGACTTAGCGACAATACCACCACTATGCTACTAGCCTAAACCCTTTACTCCAGTACGAAGACCGCGGGTCTTTCTGCCTCCTGGTTGCGTGCGCAAGCAGTGATGACGTCGCCGAGAAATCCATGTATTGTGAAGGCATAGCGCGTCGGCCCTGGAGTCACGCCTCTGGCAGGCTGAAGAAAGGGATGGTTTCGGCGCCGAGTCTATTTTTCATTTACCATTGAGCTCACGCTTAATTAAAATAAAAGCACACTTAGTACCCAAAAAAGTACCTAAAAAGTACCTCTCACGCTTAACAAAGAAATCTAAATCTAAATTAGACATTCTTCTGTGCTGTATTTTTTTTCACTCATGTGCACTAAATTTCAGAATTACTATAAACAATTCAGGCTCTTAACTACTGGATGGACCACTAGTTATGGCGCAAATTAGTTAAAATCTCCCGGAATCTAGAGCGAGCACGCATGCGAGACAGAGACTGTGCTCCAAACCGATAGCGCGCGCACGCACGGCAGAGAGGGAAAGTCTGAACAAGAAAGGTATGTCTTCTCACAAGATTTAAAAAGATTTGAGCCATTAAGCTCTTGTGTAAAAAACAATTCTTTGTTGCAACAAAGTAGGAATTTCATGCATAATTTAACTAAAGACAAGACAACATCAGAAAGTGTCTTCTTAGTGTTCTATGAAAAGTTAAAACAAGGCTGAGTTTCCCGATAACGTTGTCTCTTAGCGCGCTACGAAGACTCTTAAGGTATAACTTAACTGAAGGTATACCATTTCTAGGTGTGTTCCCCGAACTATACCTTAGGAAGCTGCTTAAGATATACCTTCTTACGTGCGACGTTACCCATTTTTGTTCGCTGAGGTGGAGCTGCGATGAAATATTGTTCTTGTAAATACTTTCCAGCATTTCAGTAAATAAAAGTGTACGTCACGTACGGTGCTCGGCAGTGATCAAAAAGGATTTAAAGATTTGAATTTTGAATCTCTTGTAAACTCGGAGATGTGGATTCAGATGGCAATTAAATTACCACACGACCTGTTTGTCAAAAAACAGTAGGTACTAATTTGGCCAGGGATTTTTACGCGGGTTGGGTGAGAAAAAACACTGATATGGATTCGGACGGCACTAAAATCACCGACTTACCCCTGTAAATGTTTAAAATACCGGACGAGCCCATGAGAAACAATATTAGCGTCCGAATAGGACTTAACTGACAGTAGCCTATGCTTTCACTGGCCTTTAAAAGCGCTCTTTAATTAAAATAAATTTATAAAATTGTATTATAATAATATAATTAAAATTCTAACAACAATCAGTGTAATGACAATTTTATTCTTTGCATGAAAACACTTGAATTAGCCTAACTGAACACTGTCTGGGTGTATTAAAACTTCTGAATTATATTCATATAGACCTGCAACATTGATAAGGTAAAGCTAAGAGTGGTCCAGACCAACCTTCCGAAAGTATGACTTACAGAAGGTATACTTAACTAAGAACGTTTCGGGAAACACGTATTAACGATAAGGTACTTCTTAAGGTACAACTTAAGAACGACGTAGCGTTAAGGTAGTTTCGGAGAACGCAGCCCAGATCTTTTTCTTCCACAGTCAACGATTTGATTGTGCTAAAGTGAAACTATTGCAAGTATACTTTAGGTACACTTTAAAAATCTTGCATTTAAAGACTGAAATCATACAGAGATCATATGATCCTTACTAGTGATATTAAAACACATTTTTGGCTCAATATTAATAAATGTGCATTGTGCAATAAAGAAGTACTCCAAATAAAGTTTAATTATAATATTTATATAATTAAGTCATAAGCGATATGTCAGTAAATATGTTAATGAATTTGTAGTTTACTGAAGGAAATCACAACTTTACTACTAGTACATTGATATTAGTATACATATTACATAAAGTATACTTAAAAATACTGTAGGCTAAGTGCTGAAAAGTCAATCAACCAGTCTTTTTTGGAGTTTTAGATTCCATTAAAAGTGGATATTCAACTGCTTCTGGTAAGTAGTTTAGCTAATAAGTTATATATTTTTTAAATATACAGTACTGCATAAAATAAAATTAATTACAGTAAGTTTTTTTTTTTTTTTTATTAATTCTACACCCAAACATTTAATTTCCTTTTCAGCATCTGAAGAATGTGTGACACATCAAACGTTGTCAATGTCATGAGACACTACTGAGTGGAGAAACTTCTATTAAACAGCCGACAAAATATTTTCTGGCAAAGTGTCATAAGGGTTTCTTTTTTTTCTTCAAGAAATCATATTCCTTTTCCACTAATTTAGCATATTCTAATCAGTATGTTCTTGTGACTAAGCCTACACAATTCTCACTATAATTTACTGTTTGCATGAAGTCTAATGTCAATATGTCTGTGGTCATTGTCAATCTTTTGATTTGTTGACCTAAAATGCAAAGTTGTAGAAAAGTATATGTACATAATTAGTAGTAATGTACATAATTACTACAAACCATTAGTACACTCACCACTTATTCATTGATGTTCATTGATGTTATCTAGGCTGTGTATATTATCCTTTAATGTCATACATTTTATTATTGTAATTAAAAAAATATAAAAAGTTCATGCTTTTAAACAGTGAAACTTAGTTTCTCTTATGATCGCATATCTGTGTCTTCCTTCTCTGCTAAAAAGAACAGACACCTAGGTTTGGTTTTACAGACAGGGCTTAGATTAAGCCAGGATTAGGGCTAAGTTAAATGATGAAATTTGAGTAGTTTCTATAAATGTGCCTTAGAAAAAACATTAATTGTGTATCTTGATACAAAACAATGGCACTGACATATTTTAAAATGTTGCTTTCAGTTAAAACAGCTCAAACATGCATATTAGTCTGAGACTAAGCTTAAGCCTTGTCTGTGAAACCGGGGGCTAGTGTCTTAAATACAGCATCATGCAATAGTGTTCAGTTACTGATGCCATTGCAGACATGTGCTTTTCAAATTTATTTAATGGACAAAAGTATCTGTCATGTTTTAATCCACAAGGATGACGAAGAGAAAAGTAGGAGATCCAATTGCAATGTGGTTTTATTGAATAACACATAAGCAGGTGTTCCAAAATGAGACAACACAACGAAACAGAGTGCTAGGCACAAACAATACCGGACAATGAACTGAAGAAACTGAGGGACTTAAATACACAAGACAAACTCAAATGCAAACAGGTGTGCTCTGATTAGTAACATAAGGAATAACCAAGATAACTAATGAAAAGCAGAAACATAGGAACAAAGGAAACAGAAAACAAAGAGAAACATACGTTTTACCTTCGCTTTTTTTCATGTAATGTATGACAACGCTGTCAAAACGATCCCCGTTCACGTGGATCCACTAAAATGATTATGCTGCCAGGCCAGTAGATGGTGATGTCACTTTGTAAAGAAACTACACGACTATAGACTGAACATTTAATACGTATGAACATGCTGTCACTGTTTTCTCAAATTCACATTTTTGTAGTTTACACAGAGACGATTACGGTATCGTTTTCAAAAACTTTCACTTTGAAAACTGTTTACAAAAGTTTGTGTTTTCAGGCCCCCGAAATGCCATTGTCATGTAAATGAACGGCCAAAACGCATAAAAAGTTTTCTGTTTTTAGTTGAAAAAAGTGTGTAAACGTAGCCTGACGTCGTCATACTCAGATTCTAGTCAGAATGTGAGTCTGATACTGCTCCACTGAGCTTTGATTATGGGGCGTGTTTCAACCGAACCAGGAAAGAAAATGCCTCTGCACTCAATTGGATAGACCTACAACCAATCAGAGCAACGGAGTAAGTTTTCATTCATGTTTCCGATCGACAAACGCCTTGATCGCGGTTCTCTTTTCCTCTTTTAAAATTAATGCGCTGTCGATATCTTCTATAACAGACGCGATGGCGGAATTTACACATGATGTTTCATAAACAAAGTTCGGCAGGAGCACGTTCACATAATCAATCCAATCAACTTGTCATCAAACACAATGTCTACACTATCAGCATGAGAGGAAGCATATTATTCACTCTGTCAACTCACCTAACATTCCTTGACAGTTTTCAGCATCCCTCCACTCACTCTCGGCTTGTCCTTCCACAGCCAGGAATACAGGGGGCGTACTTTGGGTTCGGGCCGAATACCGAGCCCGAGCCCTCTCCTCAGACAGCACGCCAAATATGCATTTATTCTATCTGACTTATTTGTAAGTGTGAACTCGTGAAATCTCAATTCTCCAGCGGCAGTCATTTGAATTCAACCCAATCGCTCGTTGATGACGTGATGATTACGTTACTGTTGCTCATCTGTCCATCATCGCATAAAGCCCGCCCTGACAATTTGATTGGTCCGAACAATTTTTGTTTGGGCATAATAGCTCCTCAACGGATCGAGTCCAGACCGAACTTCCCGACCTAAAAAATTTGTGGGCGGGGCTAAGTTCGGCTGGCATCCAGGCTAGTGTAAACGGCCCCTTAGTAAACAAAACCAAAACAGACGAATTGTGACAGTATCCAGTAAAAAGGAGTTTTATGGATGTAAAACAAGTAATATTTGACTCGTATCTCAACATGTCTGCCTCCATGAGATGACTCACTTCTTGTAAAATAAATCACTGTATTTGTTAAATCGCTGAAGAGTGGAGTATTCATAAATAAACTATTTATCTTAAGATTAAATTAAGATTAGACTTAAGATTATTACTTTAATGCTTCTTCCACAATTATCCCTCTGTGCTAAAAGTTTATATCTGAGATTTAAATAAAATTGTGATTTAACACCATTGTACATTGCTATTCTTTAAAAGTGAAACTATGTGTAACCTTAAAAAAACTGACATAACTCTCATGTTAAGGCTGTTCCAGGAAATACAACTTGTTTAACTTGTTACAAACCTTGTTACCTGACACATACTGAAAATGTCTGTATAGAGAAACACGTTTTAACGAGACAACATGAAATTATTAGTTTTCCTCTGTGTGCTGTCATTTCCATCGGCTGTTTTTACAGGTAGGGTTTCATAGAATTTCAACCCTTTTATTTTACACATTTACACAATCTTATTTATTTGTTTTTGTTGTAGGATCTCAACATTCTGCCATTGTCTCAGATTCTGAAAAGGAAAATGTTTTTTTCATATACCTTTTCTCACAGGTTCTCACTCCTGGTCGGTGCTGGCAACTTACATTGAAGGAGAGACGCCATTTCCTGCATTTAATGTTTTATATATGTTGGATGACATTACAGTTGGATACTTTAATTCAGAGACGGACAGCTACGTTCCAAGAGGAAATACAACAAATGAAGATGAGGAGGTTGATCGTATAAGTCTTTGCATAAAGAAAAATATGCATCCTTTTATTTTGGATACACTTGAAGGAAAACTTCATAACAAAACAGCAGGTAAGTTCATTGAGACAAATATCATAATCTTTTAAAGAACTGATCTTGGGAGTCATGAGGTCAGTGAGTAATGAAATAAGATGCTGGAGTGTGTTTTGACATCTGATATTCTTCTTGATCTAAACAGGTCCTGTAGTTTTGCAGACGCTGAGTCTGTGTGAAGTGTTGGACAATGACAAACCCGGGCAAATGATCACTAAGATTGCTTTTAATGGCTCCACTACAGACGAAATGCGTTTTTTTGATGACATGTTCACACATCAAAGCATAGAAAAGCCATCAACACTACATCTGGAGATATACAAATTGCTCTATGTAAATATGTATTATCCAGGCTGCACAACGGATCTCAGGAGTTACCTTAAAAAGAGAGGACCTCAAGGGAAGCGGAAAGGTACTTTTCTACTGTTTTCTCCCCTGCATTTACTGTATACGCTGCCAGCCCATAAAAGCAATTAATTTTTTTACAATTACAATTCTCTCTTGTTTCTTTTTCTATGAGTGAACAGATGCTTAATCTTCACAAAATGTTAAGCAACATTATGAATGAGTTGAGGAAATGTAGGAAGAGTGCTGCTGATTTTTTTTTTTTTTTGAGTGCCATAATTGTAGGTCTACTGAATGCTTAAAACTGCATCATAAATGAGTGTATTCCCATTTTCAAGATTCATGTTTCCCACAGTGAAACCACGAGTCAGACTGATCAAGAAAGCAAACTCAGATTCTGGAGGGTTTCGTGTGAGTTGTTTGGCAACAGGATTTTACCCTCGTCACATCAACCTGACCCTGTTCAGAGATGGACAGCCTGTATCTGATCATGAGATCACTGGAGGAGATCTGCTGCCCAATGGTGACGGGACGTACCAGATGAGGAAGAGTCTGGAGATCAGTGCAGACAAACACAAATACAGCTGCTCTGCCACACACCTCAGTCTGGACAACAAACTGGATGTCACTTTAGGTAACGAATTGGTTTTGAGAAAATAATAAAATCTCCCAGTTTTGTTTGTCATTTGTTTGTGTCCTTTTTAATGTGTTTGTTTTTAGAATTTGATCCTGGTGAACCATTTAAATCAGTGATTCTCCCAGTGCTGATAGTTTTGGCTCTGCTGTTGGTGTTTGGGGCCGGAGCCGTCATATATAAATACAGGAGGAGACGAGCAGGTAGGATCTACTCTGGAAGGAATGAAAAATACCTAGGCTGCATCCGAAGTCGCATATTTCCTTACTATACAGTAGTGGAGAAAAACAGTGACAAAAGAAGTATGTGCAAAATAAAAGAGTATGCATGGCATGCAGTGTAACAACTGACGCTGGCAGGTCACGTGATCCAGATTACATTCATACTACACTCATATATAGAACATACTTTTTTAATGGTTGCAAAGTTGCTTTGTTCAAAGTAAGTATACAAACTCAAGAGAGTATGCGATTTCAGACGCAGCCCTAGATATATCTTCAAGGAATTTTTATTAATGTTTTTTAACTTCCCTTCATGTTCTAGCATCATCTAAAGGTGATTATTCCTCTGCTTCGAGTGAGTAATTTGTTTTAAATAATATTTTGTATTATTATCACATCAGAGTGCAGTAAAGAGTAAAATGTATTGTTTACAATCACAGTTGATTACTGGATGCTATAAATATTATATTTATTTTATAATTTAAAATGTATTAGTTTTCATTCGCACATTCTGATGACTAATTAAAATTTGATTTCATTTTCAGCATCTGAAGAAAGCACTGACTCAAAATCAACACATGAAGAAGAAGAGGAAGTTACACAGATGAGTGAAGTATTAAGTAAATGAATGAACTAAGAACCTCTTTTATTGTAAAATTAAGATGATTGGATTATTGTAAAAAGTAAAAATAGTAACAGTAATAATTCAGTATATACAATCTTGTGATGACAAACAAATCTTTTTTAACATTTTATACATATGCTCATAGCATTGCCTGCATCTCATTGCTTCTGTAAAGAAAATCATTTTAGACATTTATGCCATTCATTAAAATCCCAAAAGTATTTCACCATACACTGTAAAAAGATTGTTATACATTTTACAAGAAAATACTATTTCAGTTTTTCTACTAATGTTTAATTCAGTGTGTTACTTGCTTTTTGTTTGTATTATTGGTTAAATTTACTAGAAATTTCTGAATAGAAATGGTTTCAAAGTAAATCCTATACACCCTTTTTCCAGTGTAGTAGCCAATGAAATCATTGTTTCTTTTTGCAGTGAATTTTAACCAGCTGTTCCCAAGGTTATTATTTAATTAAGTCATTTTTTGTATTTGTGCTCACTAAAATGATTTTATTATAGCAGCGTTTGAATTGTGTTTTCAAAAATGTATGAGGAAAAAACTAAGAAAATGCAATTTTATCATATATTTTAAAGTATTTAATTGAAAAAGACAATAAATAAGCAATATATACAAATGTATTCAATAGAAAAATGTTATCTGATAAATAATTACAAATAATTAATGCAACAAACAAATAAAGTCTTGTTTTTGGCGTATCCTCTCTGTGTTCTTCATTGATAACACTGATGGCTGTATGTAGCATCATGTGTTGTTGTGCAGGGAAACTGTAAAAAGAAGAAAAAGGGGATTCAGCACACAATTAAATCACTGTGCAACAAACAAATAAAACTCTTAGTCATTATTAAATAAACATTCAGTATCAGTGTAAAGAAAAGCCTCCTTACCATATAGGATTGTGCATCTCTGAAGTGTGAAGTAGAAGGAAAGTTATTTTCCATGTGTTGTGTTGAATCACTGAAGGCTGTGAATGTTGGACAGTTCTGGACGTTGTCTTGCACGTGTTCCTCTGGCCCATCCATACACCAGGCTTCAGTCTGAAGCCTTTCTGAAGTATCTTGTGAGAAGCATCTTGGTGATGTTTCATGGTTGGAGGTCTCAGACTGTTCCAGCTGAGCAGAAAGGTATGAGATGTAGCTAATAGTGAGGCGAAGGGTCTCAATCTTGGTCAAGGTTTGTCCAGGAGGAGCCACAGAAGGAGGTAGGTAGTTTTGGACATGATGGAGAGCTTTGGTCAGATCCCTCATCCTGAGCTTCTCTCTTTCGCTGGCCGTCTGACGCTTCGTTCCAGGGTTTTTGGACCTGGAACGTCTCTTTTCCTCAGCAGGAAGAATTATTCTGGGTTTTTTAGCTGGTATGCAGTCGATGTTGGGTTTCCCTGCAGCCTCCGGTTGTCTTCCAGCTCTCCAACAGCTGGCAGGAGGAGAAAAACATCCAGAATCAATGGAGGAGCTCGGAGAAAGACTTCCACAGGCACTGAAGTACCCAGCATCAACGCTGGTAGGTGATTCAAACTGGAATTTGGCTCCCTGGAGCATATAAGGAGAGAAGTTAAACTCCATGGTCGTGATCTTTCAGCAGAGGAGATGTTTCCTTCTCGTTCTCTGGTACCTGAGTGAATGCTAAAGAGCTGGAGGTAGAAGCCCAATATATCCAGGATGAAGAGGTGTGATGTTGCACCTCCACAAGGCGCTTAAGAATTTCAAAGCGGCGGAGAGACGTCACACCAGGGGCAGGGGGTCTCTGGGAAAACTCACATCACTTCAAGCACAGGTGGGAGGTGGTAAAATAACATTCATCGGTGCAGGACAAGTTCAAGATACATTTATAATTAAAGAGTTTTTTCATTTATTTTTATTTATTTAAGTTCAGTACTACATGTCACATCATTAAAAAAGCAATCAATTTATAAGTTCCTTTTTTTTCCCTTTAAGGCAAACAAAACAATGCCATTCAAATTTATGTTCCATGTTGCACCATGTTTACAAGAAGTTAGGCAGGTCTTGTTGTTTTTAATTGTTTAATTTAGTTATTTCTTTTTTGCACTTAATTTGCACACACACACGTTATATACTTTATTTGGTTCCACATTACAAGTCAAATTTCATTAGGAATCAAATTTTTTAAATAACAACAGATTTAAACAAATCAGCACATTGTTATGGATTAAACCATTTTAAGGGTACACACACACACACATTGGGTTTACATATTTCATGTGGACTTTCCATGGACATAATGATTTGAATACACAAACTGTATATTCTATCCCCTAACCCCTAAGAAAACCTAGTCAAAAAACACAATTTAATACGATTTATAAGCTGTTTTCTTCACGGTGACGAAAAAATGTCAAGGGTTTCAAATATTACCATCTTTAGACATTTTGTCCCCATAATGTAGGGAATACTTGAACCACACACACAACTTTCTGCATTTTTACATAAAAAACTAAATTTAATATGACTTATAAACTGTTTTCCTCTTGGGGACCAAAAAACAATATCTCAATGGAAATTTGATTAAAAAAAAAATAGTTTAAACCCATATTAGGGTCATATATGGACAAACCCCACCTTTGGTTTAAATTTGTAATAACTTTTTTTAAAACCAGTTAGGTTTGTCCATATTTGACCCAAACATGACTTGAAACAACCCAGTATTTTTTTAGAGTGGGTTTACCATGACCACATTTATTAATGCATTCATTCTTTATAAACTTGTTTATTATTTGTTGTAAATGTAAGTTAAGAAATTTAAATGGCTTATGTTCTGCTTTTTATACTTGCTCTCTCAGAGTAACATCTTTTCGTGAAGTGTGTAGCCTGTAATCTGTCAGTTGTTCACAGGTTTTTGTTTAGACAACTGACGTTTACCTTTTATGACCTCATGGGAACTCAAAAAGGACATAAAAAAGGGCATATTTTAAATGGTTGATTTTTAAAACACAGTTTTACTTAATTCAGTTTTACTTTAGTATAAAAATGTAAAATATATTATATAGAAAATAATAAATGTTACTCTGTTTATGAAACATCTGCTTTTCGATTTGAAGCCAGATGAAATATTGCTGGTTGTATATGCAGTTGTTGTTTTCTTCTCTGAGGTGTAAGGTGAGCTCTTCCT
Organism: Abramis brama; assembly: GCF_963993115.1. Taxonomy (NCBI): domain Eukaryota; kingdom Metazoa; phylum Chordata; class Actinopteri; order Cypriniformes; family Leuciscidae; genus Abramis; species Abramis brama. The sequence goes on along the minus strand of NC_139982.1, from coordinate 25,661,104 downwards.
CAGGCCTGGGCTTGTGGATTACAGCTTCAGTGTGAGTAGCTCTGAGGAAATGGTTCCCAGACCACAACGTGTCACTTTTTGCTCCTTCCTGCCCCGTGCTGACCTCAAATAATTAGATTTGGACTGTTCTCAGACAACACACTGATCTGAGACAAGATCAGAAGAAATGACATTAAAAAATGAGAAAGTTCTAAATTCTGAACATGAGGTTAGAAGGGATTTCAAATGTTCATCTGAAATTATGGTCATGGTTTTCTGCATTTAACACGGTCTACTTAAAAAATATAGTGAAACTAAATACACTGTAAAAAAAGAAAAGTTGACTTAACTTAAAATTATAAGGCAACTTGCTGCACAGATTTTTTGAGTTGGCTCAACTAATAGAGTTTACTCAACTGGAGATGTTATAGTTGAGTCAACTCAACTATAGAGATGTTTTAGTTGAGTCAACTCAAAAAAATCTGTGCAGCAAGTTGCCTTATAATTTTAAGTTAAGTCAACTTTTCTTTTTTTACAGTGTAGCAAACATCAAAAAACACAAATTGTGCGCTCAACTCATTAAAAATGTCACTGGTCACCGTCAATTCACCGACATGTTGATTTAAAGTCTCAGACCTCCCTGCAAATGAGCTGACTTCTCCCTTTTCAAAGCGTCTTAGTTTTTCCTAAAGCATCAAAGGTCGATTAGCACATCAATGTGAAGTGTTTTTCTTATCCTCGGTTAAATGTTGATTTGAGGTAAACAACTAAATTGTCTAAATCCTTTCCTCCCAGTGCTCTGTAAACTGTGTATTGAGTTGCACATTAGCATATCAGTCACAGGGTCAAGGGTATCTAAAGCAGAGGCCTAGTTCTAATTACTCAGTATCTCGCACCTCGGGACGGTCCTGAAACGCATGCAGCGGCCCGACCCCTCTTGCATTAGAGGATTATGAAGATAAGGATGCATGAAGTTCAGGCTTTTGAAGCCGGGATCATCCACTCCAGACTTAGAGGTGCGAGATGCTCTTTTTGTTGACCTGTAGTTCATTAAGAAAGAGCTTTTATTTGCACAGGCCTGATTAGTACTTAGCTGACAGTGAGGCTTTTGTGGAATGAGCTGGAAAGGCTTTGGGAATATCATGTTATTTCTTTTGTTTTATTTGTGTAGTAGAGTTTAAATAGTATTAAATATAATTTAGCTACAGGGAAAATGTAATCTGATAAATGTAATCTGAAAATGTAATCTGAAAACGTAATGTAAAAAACTGATATAAGTATAAAATATGAATGAATTCAAAATAAATGTTATATATTATATAATTTTATTATAATACACTAAAAATTATTACATATAATATTTTAATAATTTTTTAACCCTTTTTTCTGATCAAGATACAAGCTGTATTTAAGTTTCTGACTGATTTTAGTTGTTTAATGGACGATATCTCGAGTCAAAATATATTAATGGAATTTTAATGTAAATGAGACATTAAACATGCTGAAATTAGACATTTATTTAGCAAATTTTAAACTACATTTGCTTTAAAAAACAAAATACATTTTGAGATGAAAGCAAGGTGGAATAAGCACTTTTGATGATTAGAATATTAAAATATTTGTAAAAAATATTTGCTAATTATGCAAATTTTAAACTACATTTGCTTTAAAAAACAAAATACATTTTGAGATGAAAGCAAGGTGGAATAAGCACTTTTGATGATTAGAATATTAAAATATTTGTAAAAAATATTTGCTAATTATTTGACCTGGCCAAACATAAAGGTATATACATATTTTAGTATGCTTGGAGAGAAAGATGTTCCAATTAAATAGTTAAAAATTTTAATTATGTCATCATTTACCAATCTTTACCATAATTTACCATCATTTACAATTCTGTCAAGTTGTTCTAAACCTGTATGAGTTTCTTTGTTCTGATGGAGAACAAAAATATCTTCACATAAAAGAAGATATTTTGAAGAATATTGGTAACCAGACAGTTTCTGTTCCCCTTTGACTTGCATAGTATGAAAAACACTATGAAAGTCAATGGGGACCAGAATTACCAGCCAATAAGAAACATTTTTCTAATTACCAGCATTCTTCAAAATATCTTCTTTTATGTTCATCAGTAGAACAAAGAAACTCATACAGGTTTAGAACAACTTGAGGGTGAGTAAATAATGACAGAATTTACATTTTTGGGTGAACTATCCCTTTAAGAAACTTCTATCTGTCTCATTTAGTCCTTTAGACCACCAGAGGGCCTCAAAGGTTTTTTTTTTTGTTTTTTTTTTGTAAAATAATAATCTAATAAAGGATGTAAAAGTTAAATGTCGTTCTTGATGTACAAATGTTCAAGAATAGTATCTTTTTAGGGAGTTTTTCTAGACATTGTTGCCTTTTGCTTACTCAATATGGCACTATTTCCTGTGAAGCTGCTTTGAAAAAAAAAAAAAAATGAAAAGTGATATGCAAATAAAGTTGAATTGAAGTGAAATTATTCTAATATTGGGAAGAAAATCATGTTGTTGTCGTCAATAAAATATTTGTTTTCCCCAGATTATATGATGTGTTTTGGCTTTTTAATAACAAATAAAAGTCAATTATATCCATGTTGTGAAGTAGTTGTCTTTATCACACTTAATATATTTATTAATTTAATTTTCTCACAATCTTTATACATGAACACATATAGCTGCCTTTATATATTAGGAAGCATTTAACCCTCAAAAAAGGGATCATAATATTTCAATTTTGTCTTGCTTAAGCAATTGTGCTGTGCTGTTTTTCTTTTTCGTTATGTTGGGTTTTAACTGCATATTAAATTAACTTTATCTGCTTGAATCGGTGGTTAATACTGGCTACAAAAGCCCATTATCAGGATTTGGGGTGTAATTTACATGTTAATGACTAAGATTAGACTCAAAGCTTCTCCATTAACAATGTAACTGCCTATCATGGGACCTTTTTTTTTTATTTCTTTAATTCTCTCCCATGGCCTCATGGGATAGTAGTGCCCATTGTATGCTCACTTCAGTTTAGCCTACTTTTTTTTTTTTTTTTTTGAGTAGCCTACTGTGAATTCTGACATACTTCTTTTGTCACATAATGTTTTTCACCTACTAGGAAGTATGTGATTTCGAATGACATGAAGAGGAGGAGTCATGCAATAAAAACATTGCTGTGCAGCTGCATGTGGCTTGTGGCTGTAAAATTGCGCCATCTTATGGAGACAGTAGATATTTCACCACAACAAAACAAACCAATACTAACCCAACTGCATAGTGCAGAATACATCACAGCAGTTTCAGGACAGCAGCGCCATCCAGCAGTCTCAGACCGGAAGTTAGGGTGGAGATTATATTATCGTTAAGGTTAGTTTTAGTGGTGGGTGAGGTTGGGCATTTGTTATGGTGGAGCTTATAATTATAGTGAAGTTAGGGTTTGTGGTTGTGCAGGGTTAGGGAATCGTAAGCTTCATCCTAACTATGAAAGTGTGGCTGTGAGGGATAGACTTGTCGTGTTTTCAATGGCATCATAGGCTAAATCTCTTAGATCACTTATAATTTTCCACAACTCATGTTGTCTGGAGTTTTTTTTTTTTTTTTGTCTATACTGAAATTCTTGGAAAGATAGTTTTGCAGTGTTTCGTCAGGAAAACAATCAAAAATCACATTAAACAACAGTACAACCCACTGAAGTGACGTATGTCTATCCATCACAGTCACAGTCTCTCTTTATGAATCAGATGGTGCTTATGTGAATAAGGTCTATAGTGCTGCGATTCTGCAATTAGACATACTGGATCTCCAACAAACAGGGATTCCTGTTGCCTCAGTGATCATTCTGGAATAGGTTTGAGAGTATATTCAAATCAATAATTACTGTATTGAAGTGAATTGCAAAAAATAAATAATAAATAATAGCCTACATTTAAAGTTTTAAAATAGGCCAACATATTTAATATATATATAAAATCAACTTTTAGCATTTTAATAATTTGACAGTCAAATGCTAATACATATATATATATATATATATATATATATATATATATATATATATATATATATATATATATATAGGCTATATTAGCATTTGACTGTCAAATTATTCAAATGCTAAAAGTTGATTTTAAAAAGTGTGAAAACCTTTATTATTATTTATTTATAATTCAACAAAATCTTAAGGTAAAAAGTTAATTTCATTTTCAATTTCAATTTAATACACAAAATCAAAATGTTGACATTTAGATGATTTTTTATTATAAATATCAATAAATTAGTACTTTTGTACAAAACACATGATAACATACAAAATATATAATATTAAAATAGACATCTTAAAATAAGATAAAACAATATATTAAAATACATTAAATACTGTACAGCGGAGTCCATAAAATTAAATATTTGAAAAGTTTTAAATATTAGTCCAATGAGAGTTTTATCCCCAGAATTCCGGAGCAACTGGATAGTGGACGGCTTTGTTGTAGCCCTAAAAAGAGAGGACAAAAGATGGTAAGTATTTTATACAGCATTTAGAAAGCAAAATATTCACATTTGAAAATTGAATTAACAATAAATCACACAATATGCATAAACAAAGTACACACCTGGTATGTTGTGGCTGTATCTGCATACAAAGGGCTGGCCAGAAGAGATTCTGAGCTGGAGTTGAAGGAATCATCATAAGCAGGTGTTTCCATGCCCATGAAAACCTGATGACAATCCGTTTCTGTTTGCCTCAAGACATGCTCTGAAGGTCTGAAGGTGCTTTGACACAGTTCTTGATGTGATGTGCTGAGTCCCCAATACTCTGGCGTTGAATTGCCCTGATATTGAGACGATTCTTGGTATCTAGAAGCTCCAAGGTCCCTCATCTGGCAGAGAGACTCTTCGCTGAGGCCTAGTTGAGCTGACAGATAGGAGATGTAGCGGATAGTGAGGCGAAGGGTCTCGATCTTCGTCAAGGTTTGACCGACAGGAGCCACTGAAGGAGGTAAGTAAGTCCTGAGGTGATTGAGAGCTTTGGTCAAGTCCCTCATTCTGAGCTTCTCTTTCTCACTGGCACTCTGTCTTTGCTTGCTAGGGTTCTTGGAGCGCGTTCTTCTAGTTCCGACACGGGAACATGCGCCGTCCTGATGTAATGAACCCGAAACGGGTGCTTTGGCACCTCTGGAAGGTGGAGAAGAACTGTTTTGAAGCTGGGCTGAAGGAGAGAAGTCCACGTAGGAGGTAGGAGACACTGCCTCAGGAGATGAGATGTTGTAGAACTCAGAGTCTGAGCTCGGGCAGCTCCAGGAGTTCTGTGTGAAGTAGCGGAGGAGTGGAGAAGACACGTCCATTCTGTGTGGTTAGAGAGGGTCAGTGATGCTGGAGGGTTTGCTGGAGGGAGGATTTATACCAGCCTCAGGCCTCAGAGGTGTGAAGTGACACCTCCACAGGCCTCTCCAGGCCACCACTGTCTGTCTCAGACCAGACTACAGTGAGAGAGGGAGAGAAGTCCAGTCCCGATGTGGGAACCTACAGATATGAGTCATCAGGTAATGTGTGATTTTTCACCCCTACCCAGCATCAACTTTTTTTACTTCTGTTTTTAACATCAAGATCTCCAGAAGTATTTGGATTATTCTCAATCCATAAATAGAAACACGATAAAGTGGTATTGAAATATATGTGAAAAAGTGGTTCATTAAAAAATATTCATGCTAAGTAGTATTTGGCAAATTAAAAAAAGAGCAAAAATACTGTAAAGTATACAGTAAAATATACAGTAGTCAATAAACAAGTAAATTATACAGTAGTCAATAAACATGTTGGCATATATATATATATATATATATATATATATATATATATATATATATATATATATAAAAATGTTTATCACTGTATATCACATGCTGCTGTCCTATGGTCAACTTTGAATAATTAGTCACAAATATTTTTGAAAATATGATCATATATTTTTTGAATAAAATAAATATTATTTGTACCATATGTATCATTATTTCAAATTCCCCATGGAGTATAAATAAATATGAAATGTTATATGTAAAATCTACATGCTTACATACTATACTGTGTATATATATATATATATATATATATATATATATATGTGTGTGTGTGTGTGTGTGTATATATATATATATATATATATATATATATATATACATACATACAGTGTATACATACATACATATGTACATACAATAAAAACAATATTTTTTTATAGTTTTATGCCAAAAAGGCATAATTTATAACAAGAAATTTCCCTAATGCAAAGTTTTATAGCCATTGATTATCAAATAAAGGATAAATCTATACTCTGCTTTCTCTAATTATTAAGAAACCAATATACAGACGATGATGTGTGGTCAATAGGTCACAGTTGTAAGGGGACAGAGGCTTGGGTCATTCTCTCACAGCCAAGGTGTTAAACGACACCTCTAATGGGTCACATTAAAGGGAAGTCCACTGGTCAGTTGTCTGTGTGAACCTTTAATGGAATTTCACACCACACATGTAACTGGGCTAATGAGGCTGGCTAAACAATATTAAGAGCCATCACACTAATATACTGCCATTGAAAAGACTTTTGAGAAATAAAGCCCACTGATTTGTAGACTGTTAAAAGCTTTTAGATTCCATTTTGTAAACTTTGATTAGCATTAGCATTGATTAGCATAGTGTGCTGCAACATGTGCTGCTAATTTCAAATTTATAAAATGGCTCAAAACACTCAAAATCAATAATATGTGATTTGAAAACATCTTAAAAAAAGCTATTGACTACATATTTGGACTCTTTGAAGGTGTGTGGGTGAGTGTGTGGGAGTTTTGAGATGCCACTGTTTAGACTGGCACCTCGAAGTGGCACCTTGAGAACTACTATAGGTGCTAAACCTGTGAGACACAGTTCACGAGAGTCTCCGTGACCTCGCCGAGATCAAGTCAAGAGTTCATCTTCTCAGAATCACTCAAGTGCACTTAAAGCCTCTGTATTCAACAATAACTAATACAATCAATCGATTTTCATAAGTATCTATTTGCCGCTCTGCAGTAGGGGAGAAAACAGATAAAAGATTTAACATTAATATAACTTAATGCACACTGCAAGGATATCAGGTTCCCAAAGTAATGACCAGTGACAAGAATATATACATATTATTTTTATTTATAATTATTCTGTGTGAATAAATTAAGTTAAAATTATTCTTTGTCATTTAGTTCTGTTTTTTTTTAAAATATTTTAAGTAACTTTTTTTTAAAGAATTTTTTTTTTCAGCAAGGGTGCATTAAATAACAGTGAAGACATTTATAATGTTATAAAATATTTTTATTTCAAACTGTGCAATATTAATATTAATAAGAAATGTTTCTTGAGCATCAAATCAGCATATTGTGACACTGAAAACTGGAGTAATGATGCTGAAAATTCAGCTTTGCCATCACAGGAATAAATTACATTTTAAAATATATTAAAATAGACAACAGCTATTTTAAATTGTAATAATATTTCACAATATTACTGTTTTTTCTGTATTTTAAAATGCAGTCTTGGTGAGCATAGGAGACTTCTTTCAAAAACATAAAATATCTTACTGACCCTATACTTTTGAATGGTGTATTTTTACTTATCCGGCAGATATAGTTTGTGTTGCAGAAGGTTGTTGAGACATCTCAGCTAACATCTGAGTTTTTGCACGATGACTTGTCCTTTCAAGGCCTTGGTTTGACCTTTGTGATTGTGAACTTTCCGTACCCTGGTCTCGAGAGAGCCGAGAGGTGCCAGGACTGTGGTGATCTTTGGCACCTCAGAGGCAAGGAGAGCGAGACAGTTAGAATCTATTAGTTCAAAGTCTTATAAGACCACAGCGTTCATCTTTTCACAATCTCAAAAGGAAAGAAATGACTATTTTATTAAGGCCCATGTTTCTATTCAATCCTACCATTTAAAGCAACAACTTTTATCCAAATCAACCTCTCAACCTTCCCATGGGAACTACAATGTTTTCTCTTTTTTTTCCTCCTCTCATGGCCTGCAGCATTTTGCACCCTGAGTGTGAATCAAAACAAAATATCTTGAGACAGAGGTGCTGCAAATCAGGAGAAACATGACATTGCATTGTGAGAACGACACAAGTATGTGGTGCCCAATGTGCAAAAAGTATCAACAATCTAGTATTTGTTATGCACTCATTTTTGACCAGAATCTGCATGTAAAATGATCTTTGCACTCATCTTTTTGCATATTTTCCCACCCACTTCCACAGTTTCAGTGACCGTAAGAGCTGAATAGCTTGTCTACAAACTAAAACCTCTCAACCAAGCGAAAAAAAAGGGACTCTGCTCCAACTCCGTTTCCCATGTCTTGTTGTTACATCTTTCACAGAGTTGCTCAAACCCCAGGACAAAATGAGCTGGCAGGCAGAGGAAAGTATTCAGCCAAAAAAAAAAAAAAAAAACACCACATAATTATATTTTTTTTAATTCATAATATACAGACACAAAACAAAAACACCAGAATGGAAAACAAAAAAAATAATTATTTCTGTGACAGCCAGAAAATATTTCCAAATAAATATGCTATTAAAATGAAAAAGCAAGTAATAATAATAATAATTTGTTACATTTATATAACGCTTTCTGGGTACTCAAAGCGCATATGGAAGGTGTGAATCTCCTCAACCACCACCAATGTGCAGCATCCACCTTGATGATTCGACGGCAGCCATACTGCGCCAGAACGCCCACTTATTGGTGGAGAGGAGACAGAGTGCTAAATATATATTATGCAGAGTTTATTGTTAATTATGCATGATGAGAAAGAGGTTTTCATTGAATTATTCAGCCTTTAATCAACTTTTCTAAAAAATTTCTTCAACCTATCAACCGGTCTGATCTTTCAGGCATAAACATTTAATTCTGGTGCATGTATTGAGTTTTAAAGCAAAACAGTAATAACATGCACAGCTTTGTTCGGTGACAGCTTTATAAACCTTAAAGGGATAGTTCAGCTAAAAAATTTAATTCTGTCATTTATCCACCCTTATGTCGTTCCAAACCTGTATGACTTCATTTCTACACAAAATAACCGTTTTTTGTCCATACAATGAAAGTCAATGGGGTCCAAAAAAAATATTGGACCCCATTGATTTTAATTGTATTCTACATTATTTTGTGTTCCACAAAACAAAAAGTCATACAGGTTTGGAATGACATGAGGGTGACTAAATTATGATGGATCCTTTATTTTTGGGTGTCTGTCCTTCCTATAACCGGCTCACTGATGTCAAACAGAAATGATACAGGTTACCAATGACTAGTATGATCTAACCGGTTTTATTTGCAGTGAGACATACATTAGATCATCCAGACAGCACATTGACACAAACATTACTTTGTAAGTTACACACATGCAACTCAGTCAACAACGAAGTACAGATATGTGGCTCTGTGAAGCTTAAGTCCAAAGTGACAAAACCGTTCCACTTTTTCAGGATTCACAGGATGCAAAATAATAAAATAAAGGGTGGTAGAGAAAGAGAGTGAGAGAGCACTAAGAAACAACACATTTAGTGAAAGGCAAGGTAAAAATGAGGCTAGCTTTGTAAGGGACTCCGCCAGATTGGGCGATTTACAGTCAATAAAGCAAAAATAGAAAATGGAGGAAGCACACGTAATGGCGCAGTGACCTAACAAACATAAGCGCACATTCTGCACCGAGCATCCGAACGTACAGCGACACATTGAGATCAGTCTCTTGACATACAGTGGGACACTTGCAAACTCACAGGACAGAAATACACCTTTTTTCAGGCGGAGATTATATCATAAGCAAAGGCAGAGGATGAGACGCTAGCAAATTACAAGCTATGGAATAAGATAAAAAGAAAATTCTTCAACAGTACCTGAATTTTTTGACCAAGAAATGGCACAGGATTGAGACTTCCACGACTCAGATTACTCCAAGCAAATCTGGGACAATTTTATTTTTCATTGGAGAGTTTTTTCTCTATAATACTCCCTGTAGACTTTTCTGAAACTATATAGCTAGAGCAGATTTTGGGGGGGGGGCTGCAAATGACCAAACAGGCCTTTAACATACTGTCTATGAAATATTAGGCATATCAATCAATAGTTGACTAGGGGTAAAACCATCAATTGGTCCTTGTAGTTTTTTGAATATTGGAGTTTGTTGACACTATATCACATATTATTAGTATTTTGCTTGTTTGTTTTTGAATAAACCCAATTTTACACATGCCAGCAGTTGTTATCTCCACACTAATAGTCATATAGAATGGTTCCAAACGTTCAGCTTCAGATTTTCACAGCAAGATCTTCTCCCTGGTCTCAGGCAGTTTCAGGGCCACCAGTCCACCACCGACCAGAGCACCGAAGGACAGAAGAATGGGGATGACTTTGGTAATGCCAACGAATGACGCGAAAATTGAGCTTCCCAATATAGCCGCCAACTTACAAATGGCATTTAAGGCTCCAAACGCTGTGGCTCTGTAAGAAACATTGAGAACAGGAATTAAAAAGATGTTTACTACTTTAAGGGCCAGATTTACTGAACGGCAAATTAATGTCCACAATCTAAAAAAAGCGCCGATGGGAGTGGGAAGTTCTTTGGGTGTCATGTCAGGCTCAACAATGGTATTTGTACCATCATTTACCACCTTTTTTGAGCACTAATAAAATAGCACAAATAGCACTAAATTGACTAGCGCAAATGTCACATGGCATGATTCATTTAAATACTCTCCGTCCAAAAATGTAGTGGTCTGACAGGGAAACTGCATTTGCACTAAGGTCAAGCACAAAAATAACGTTTTCATGCATTTTAATAGCTAATTCCTCATTGCCTGTCTTTAGGAAATCCTGACAGTAGTTTTTTTAATTGCCCTAAAAGTAAATTGTACTAAAGAACATTTAACAAACAATTATACTATTATTTCATTAAGCCCAACTATCTGTACCATTGTTTGCAAAGTCGAAATAACAAACCTAGATAATATGACGTAGTGTGTAATATGCGGCATGTATTTTATATACCTTTTTGAAGCTGGGTAGAGTTCCACGGTGATGACTTGAATGCCGTTCCATGCTGCTACGCTAACACCACAAAACAGACACTGCCAGGCTATAATGGCTGCCTGACTAAAGCTCAAGAAAAGGAAAAAGGTACATCCAGCAGAAATAAGCATCGAACCACCTGAAGAAAGAAGAAAAAATGGTTTTCACAGGCTTGTCTTGGTTGGAAAAAACATTAGTGACAGATTGCAAGCTATTAGATCTAAAAATATGGATGGCACCGCAAAAACATATTATAAGAAAGTTTGGATAACATTCCCATTAAAGGGTGAGTTCACCCAAAAATGAAAATTATCCCATAATTTATCATTTATAATTCATAATTTATATGATTTCTTCTTTCAGCCAAACACAATCAAAGTTATATTAACAAGCTTTACAATGGGAGTGAATGGTACCTTAGATTTTGGGCTTCAAAATCAAAGGTGCCATTCACTCCCATATTATTTTATATATATATATATATATATATATATATATATATATATATATATATATATATTTTATATAATTCCAATTATGTTTGGCTGAAAGACTAAATTCATATACATCTAGAATGGCTTGAGGGAGAGTAAATTAAGGGATAATGTTCATTTTTGGGTGAACTAACCCTTTAAGTTCTGAAAAAGTAATTTCTTAATGTCCCCTGAACGTTCAAAACGTCGCCCCAACATTCCCATAAAGATTTGCAAACATTATGGGAATGTATACTTTTAAATGTTTTTGAATGTTCGGAAACAAATGGTAACATTTAAAAAAATGTTAGACGAACATCCAACTAAAACATTTAAGAAACAAACGTTCCATGAATGATGTATAAATATTTTTTTAGTGCTGATGTTTTAAGAACATTATTAAAGACCAGATAACTTTGAACAAATGATCTATTGACGTAACTGGAAGAACATTTGTTCATAACTTAAGGAGAACCTTGCCAGAACGTCTTCTAACAGAACTTTGTAAGCAGGGTAAGCTCACCTATAATCTTGATTCGTCCAATTTTGTCCATGAAGAGTGCTGAGATGATATTTCCAGGCAACACAGCTAAGCTGCCTAAGAAGCTGACCAAGTAGATGAGGACGTCGTTCTCATCCTCATAGTCTAAATGGCATCCCTTCTTGTTGTGTATGAAAGTGACGTTCTCAAATGTACAGTCAATGAACTTTTCTTCATATAAGTCTGTGGAAATTAAGAAACCATGAGGCCAAGTGTGCTAAAACAACTCTGGATAGTGGGTAAGATCTCTTACCTGTGTCGTTAAACACGGTACTGCGGATGGTGCAGTTCTCAAAAAACGTTTCTGTGGATCGGATGTTCTCGAATAAGCAGTCCACGAACAAGGAGTCTTCAAACTTCACAGACTTCATCTCAATGTTGATGAATCTGCATGAAAGCCCACAACATACATTGAGAAACTGTTGCCTGACAATTAAAAAAAAAGCATTCATGGATAACAGACGTCGCAGTTTCTGTCAACGTACTTGTCGTTGATGTATTCTCCTTCTCTATGGACTTGGTTTTCCAAAGAAAAGTTGAAATGAAAATGCTCCACCTTCTCCCGATGAAATACTTTCAGCTTGGATTCATACTCCTCGTGCTGGAGGTGTTTGACCATGTCAGGAAACCACACCGAAAGCCCGTAATAACTGAAATATACCACAAGAAAGACAAGAAATGAAATGTATAGTGTAAGTGTGAATACTCCACCAATGGTGTGAGTTTGGGGGAGGAACTATCTGTTTTTCTGACCAATGGCTGAGAGAGTGGGTGTTCTGGTATTGCAGTTCCATTTTCTGACACTATAGGCGCTAACATTTACCACCAGTGTTTCAGAAATCAAGACTAATTAGGAATTAGTAAAAATGCTTTACCTAAATGCCATAGTGAACCATATGATGGCCATTAGCAGAGTAGCGAGTCTTAGATCACGGCCCAAGAGGGACAAAATATTTTTGATGACCTGCACACAAAAATAGCTTATTTTAAGATTACACACTGAATAACTTAAGGTCAACTAAACTGTTAGCTTTTTAGTTTACCAGCTTGGTCAGTGTCAAAGTTCGAACCCCCCATCTCTGGAAAGCAGTTCCAGTTGCAGACTGAATCTCAATAAACTCATCTTCCTGTGTCTTTGGAGTCTTGATATGAGTTACCTGGATAAAAGGATTCATTATTTTTGAGGCATTATGGTAAAAGACAGATTTCACCATGTTATCATAGTAGATATAATTGCATTAAATTTTATTACAAACATCAAATCAGCTCTTAAAAATCATTAAACTTACAGTAAACACTCTCTCAGGTTCTCCTTTGGCTCTCCAGTTGGTGTCATGAACCTGTTTCAGGATCATCCAGGCTTCATCATGTTTAGCATTCTGGAAGAGACAGATATTGTTTTCTCACAGCTGTGTCAATATTACTCATAATGGTTCATATTACTCATACTCATAATGTAGTTGTGAGATACATACACTACCATTAAAAGTTTGGGGTCAGAACTGGGGTCAGAATGATCAGAACTGACATTAGAAAAATGTATAATGTTACAAAAGATTTCTATTTTAAATTTTTTGAATTTTAAATTTATCAAATAATTCTGGATAAAAAGGATTAGCTATGGTTTCCAAAAAAAGGCGTTCTTGAGCACCAAATTCAACTTTGTCATCATATGAATAAATTATGTCAAATATTAAAATGAAAAGCAATATTATTTCTCAATATTACTGCTTTTACTGTTTTTTTTATCTTGAGACTTCTTTCAAAAACATTAAAGAATTTGTACTGACCCCAAACTTTTGAATGGTAGTATAGTTTAACAAGTTCAAGCAACAACTACATGTGCTTACATGCATTTGTATGTATACATTTAAAGAGGAAACATTACACTTTTTGTCTGTTTCAAAACCTAGCATAATTAAAACCCTGCATATAAGACTTGTGAAAAAATAAGCTAAAGGTGAAATCTTGATCGTAAATAAACCTTTTCACTCAGTACTGAAATAAACAGTGTAATTAAAATAGATTATTTTACAATCATTAATATTTTTGTGTGCTGTGGGTTTGTTTATTAGAGTATCACTTGGTTAGCTTAGCATCATGCTAATGTCAAACTTAGCTCAAGATTTGTGTGGTGTGAGTTGCAGCCTATGAAGAATGTTCCAAATCGGTCACTTATGACGGGTTATGATGCCGTCTGTGTAGGTAGTAAGAAGCGAGACAGCTTACTAGGTCTTGGAACAAAGCTATTGTATAGCTGAAATATAGTTATGTACCTCCAGCAGGAAGCGTGGGCTCTCAGGCATGAACATTAGCCCAACAAAAGCTGCTATTGCTGGGAGAGCACAGACCAACACAAACACCCTCCAGCTGTGGAACTGGAACTCAGAGCCCATACTGAAACCCCAGCCTGAAATACAGCAAAACACAAGCAATAAACATAAATACAAGGGGGAAAAAAGGAACTTTATCCTTACACCGCTCTACAATTACAAGGTATATGTTTGTACCATATCGAGGGATGATGCCCCAGGCTGTGAAGGAGGCGTAGATGCCCCCCATCATCCAGAACATGCAGAGCCAGCTGAGATGTTCTCCTCTCTTATCCATCTGCAGGAACTCAGAGAAGTACGAGTACACGATTGGGACGGAGCCCCCGATCCTGCAAGAAAACACAGGGCAGCAGTCATCTTACAATGCAATTATTCATATACCTGAAAACCTCTTTCTTTTTCACAAAACCTCCATAAATGGCCACGGGAGCATATTGAGGAGACCTCTAAAGTCAGGATACAGCCCTTAGGCTTTTATTGCTTGAAAATATTACCAGAGGCAGCTAGATTGAGAGTTCCCCGTAGATCAGTAGCCTACTGTAATTACTGCCCAGCCTTGCTTGGTTTAAATTAGATGTTGAGCCGAGGGAGAAAGGCCTGAGCCTGGACAAGCCTGATTTACAGTATAGGGCTCAAGCTCCAATGGAAAACAACGACTTATTATCATGCAATTATATGGCTTCCAATGTGGAGGGCAGACCCAAGTGTTTTTTCTTGATATACCATTCCTTCTCTTTCTTTCTTTGCTTTGTTCTTTTCCCCTCCAGCTTACCCAAATCCAGAGAACAGCCTGAAGAACAGGAAGAATCCGTATCCCTGGGCAAACGAGGAGAAGAAGGCAGATAGGCAGTTCATGGCCAGGACGATGACCAGACATTTCCGTCGGCCCACTTTATCAGCCAGGCCACCCCAAAGAAATGCTCCAAACATCATTCCCAGAAATACTATCAAACCTGCAGGAGAAACAACAAACCATGTGAGATCAACTGACAAACAGATACATTAAATATATATTTATACATTTATACATAAAGATATAATAAATAATATTATTATAATATTATTATAAATATTACATAATATTTTAACATTATACGATTATATTTTAATATTATTTAAAATATTATTTGTTTAAAATATTTACAATGTAAAAACTACACATACATACAGAAATAAATACTTTAATGTTTAATTACATTTAATTTAACTAAATAATTTATTCATGTGTTTATTTATTGGTACGTTTCAAGCATTTTTTGTAGACATATTGTTTGAGTACCTCTAGGGGGCGCCATCTCACTCCTTTCCTTCTTGTTAGTGTGCATTAGGATTCTGATCACCCCCCAAAATAGTTTTTCTGTGCAGTGTTTACTTTCAATTACTCTCATCTAATGAGATTCAATAGAGCCTACATGTGTTTTTTTAAATGACATAGACGTAAGATCAGAACTCAAGTAACCACAGCTCAACTTAAGCTAATGCAGTGTCAGAAATAGAGGGAAAAGAACATCAAATGAGCAGTCACAATGTTAAGTGATTGCAATAAAAGGTTTTGCGGTTCTGGGCTGCGTTTCCTAAAAGCATGGTAAGCTTAAGTGTATCGTAGACACCATTGGTGGCAATTGTTCTACAATCAACTTAGGCTTACGATGCTTTTGGGAAACCAGCCCAAGTCAAGCTTAATGACTGCGAGTGGGTGTTCAGAAGCTATAGCAGGACTCACAGGTGTGCTATAAGGCTGACACAGCATGTTTAGTGATTGTACCTGTCAGTGGGGTGCTCACTTAAGAGAACACTGAAAGAGCTGGCATTCAATTTGAACCTTTGCGCAAATGTCATATGATGGTGGAGGCACATTATCATTATGCCAGTAGATTAACTCCTTTTTTGAAAAGCGAGATTATTACAATTATACTTCAAGAATGCAAAAGAAATTGAAAAGGTTTAATTTTAATCATGATTCAACACTGAGGCCAGTTTTTAGCTTAAACACTAGCAAATGGCGCTAACAAGCATGGGCTCAGTTACCATGCATGACCATGTCACAAAAGTTGCTTTAGATAAAAGCATCCACAAAATGTACAAACGTTAAAGTTAGCTCAAGACTTAGAATTCAGACTTCAGAAATCACAGAATTTCTGTCATTGTTAATATCTGCATGATTTGAACAAAAAACAGACTCATATTAACATCATATAAACAAAAAGCCTCAGCTCAGACTACAAGAGTCTCTGTTTTAAATTATACAAAAACTTATTCTCATAGTTTGTTTATTAAATAAGATAAAACATTTAAGAATTGAAAATATAAATATTAAATACTTATTCAATTACATCCTTTAATATACTTTTTTTTTTTCTTTCAGATTTTATTATGCTTTCAGACACCAATACTCTCATCTCCTTTTAACTCATTTAATGAAATCTTTTCTGCATAATGCACACCCCCAAGAAGCACGAGGGCCTGGCGTTGAGTACAGATGGTCATGTGGTGAAGGGTGTCGGACTGGTGGAAGAGTGACAGCACAGTCCTCTCTGAGCAGATCAACATATGGAGCTGAGCTGCCATTATCCCCCACCACTCAGCGTGAGAATCCTCCCAGCGTCCCATTGGTCAGCCCTAATCCGCAGTCACGCAGTCGTGACAATGTTTCAGAGCCAAAATGAGGGCTGTGGCTTTATTGCCATTCATATTTAAATGAGAACTTGAATATTGCCAGGGTTGAAGGTGATGTGTGTCATCTTTTCAATACTTTCACATATCCCAAATTAATATGCAGGCTATAAATAAGATATTCGTAGGCTGATTCCACCGAGAACTAAAAACATTGCTGTGTTTGTTTGAGAATTCCGACCAGGCTGACATAGCAACACTGACTCGACCAATGGCATGGGTTCGGGCGGGGTTATTTGTTTTTTGGGGACCAATGAAAGATAAAGGAGGGTCCAGGAATCTATTTCAATTTAAATTATGAAATTGCTTTAGCTTAGCTAGAACTTTTTGTTACAGTGTTTTACTGCAAATCAGGTACAGATGAGACACTTTGAAAGACTAGCTGAGTATTTGTCAATTTTTTTTTTTTTTTACTTCATTAGTAAGGCCGACTAGTCTTATATTTTTGGGGAAAAAAATAAAAAAATAAAGAAAAATCTTTTGAGTAATGATATTTTTAGCTGGTGTTTAATTATCATGTTGTGCTTCAGCTGCTCCCTGTCAAACCAGCCTAATTATTCAGGCATAAAAGTGCAGTCACATAAGCGTTCACATTTTCTGTGAAATTTTGCTGGCAAAGATGGTCCATTGTTTATTTTTTCTTGTCTATCAAGATAATATTGTCTATAAAAGGTGTAGCGATGCATAAAGCAGAGCTCACACAGAAGTCACTTTCAAACCAAGCAGCTTTCTGTTGGTCAGCGTGTTGAATCCGCATGAACTGAACTGAACCCGATGCAAAATCCGTGAGGGAAATCTTTCGGCCTAACGTGAAATTCCAGATTTCGTTGATTCCTACCAAAAATTCCCCAAACAATGGTAAATGTGACCGGACTTTTTATAGCGATTAGTTGACTAGCATTACCCACCACCTGGATATTTCTGCACACCACTAAAATCAATGTAAACTCTGCAGCGTCATGAAATCTGGCACAGTGTTAGGCCAAAAAATGAAAACAACTATGAAAACCTGTAAAGTAAAGTGGCAGATCCATCTACAAGACTTCATGTTCAGTTCTAGACCTGCAAAAGGCTTTAATGTCTCTATAAAGATGGCAGATCAGAACCAACACTGTTAAGTATATGAAAAAGCGAGTGATGAATATAACTCGATGGAGATTGCAGGGGGAGGTGAGCACAGGATTATGTATCAGAGCAAGGTCAGAAGAGAAGCTATCGATCTGTCGGGCTACTGCTGACTCAGTGGTTCTCCACCGACGGGCATGCAGGATGAAAAGTGCTCACTCATTCTGGCTCCCTGAAGCTCACAGACAGTCTTTACTCTCTCATACACGCTGCTTCTGCACACACATCAATATCACTTAACCAAACAGGGGGGAGGTTTTGCACTCTCACCTCTGGTGCTTTGAAAAATTCAATCTGATAGACAGATTTGTAGATTGCCTTCATTATTACAAGGTAAGCCAAAGTTTTTAAATCTGGCTTCCTGTAGTAACTATTGAATTAAGGAAAGTAGATCAATAAAATATCTCTGAATCAGGTATATCTCTGAAGTGAGATCAAAAAGCTGTAAAAACTGTGTTATTATTAAAAAAAACTGTATCATTTATGAAGTGTTAGTTTCTGAAGCTGTTCAGAAACTATATATATATATATATATATATATATATATTATATATATATATATATATATATTATATATATATATATATATATATATATATACATATATATATATATATATATTGATCTTGCTTCTCAAACTCTCCCTTTTAAGTTTAGCTCAAAATAAAATAAAATAAAACAATGTAAAACACTCAATTAATATGTCTGATTTTATCTTTTGAAAATAAAATAGCAACTAAATAAAATAATAAACTATTTTTTCCAAGTTATACCATGAAGCTTCGGTTTCATAGGGACAATATTTTTGGGGTACAAAAAATGGGGTTTGGGGTACTTTCCAACACTCCGATTTCTATGCTTGCTTGGTCTTGCTTAATTGTTTCTCTGAGGCTTTAGTTTGGCTGAAAACTAACCCATCTTAGTCTTACCGTTGGGAGTCACGAGTCAGTTCCCCCAACTTGCTTTACTTAGCAAGAACGGATTGATGTAAGGCGAGTGCGAAACCCAGTTGCAATGAATCTTAACCGTCGAGTGCTCCATTAGCTAATTTGAGAACATTCTTAATTGATGGTCTCCTTAAGTAGCAGTTGGCTAAAATAACTGTATATGCATTCACTCAGGTCTGCTTAAATTCACAAAACCCACTAGGATTAATTAAATGAAACAATTTCAGCAGCATGGCCATATGGAAAAGCATCCAGGACTCCATAACCAGATAAAATTAATTTTAAAAGAAGATGCAGGAAAAAGGATATCTGCACACCCACCCATAAAACAACACCATACACTGAGAAAATCATTCTTTTATCATCTCAAGTTCATGTAATTTATGATCATTTTAATTGTCAGTTGACATAAATTGTAACTGAGATGAGCTAACAATGGGATGCTAGCTGTAAAGCCTACCACCTGCTACAGTATGTTTAAAAATAGTATGTGAAACAGTGCACATTATGCAGTGCTAAAGGTTTCAAATAGTATTACACTACATTTTGTCCCACAACCTCACCACGTTTACTTCAGCTGATGGTGTCCGGTTAACATTTCTGCTAAATACTGTTATTTAGCATTTTGTTTATGGCTGCATCCAATATAGCATACTTTACAATACAGTCTGTGGAAAACAGTATGTGAACAGAGTCGGAATTCACAGTATAACAAAATAAAGTAGGTGAGATTTTGAAGTGAGCATATGGACACTTTACCATCCCATGAGGCCACAGGAGAGGATTTGTGACAGTGAAGTGACGAATCTGACTCTGGTAGGTCACATGATAACGACAACATGACGAATGTAGCGCATATAGGCTAAGTATGTTCTATATAGAATACTATATAAAACAAAAGTTTTCAGCCTGATAGGTTGTTAGCAGAGGAAATGTGTGCAATGCATTATGGGAAACCAGTAGATAGCGCAGTATACTGCCGATTTTGGCTAATTTAGTGGATCATTCATGTGTCAACTGCATAAATACTGAAAGTAGTATGATAGCATGCTATTCCGAACTCTAAAATGGTGACTTACCCAGCATTCCCTTCTCAGAATGGGACAAACACATGTCTTTCTCCGCACTGGGTAACACCAAGGCCACTACAAAGCACTCCACGCTGTCCGCCATTAGCGCCAGACCCAACACCACGAACAGGGTCCACTGGAATCTCCCGTGTCCACAGTCCTCCATGATGTCCTCGTATTGTTCAGCCAGCTCCTCCTGTTCTGACACGGCGTCCGCCGTTGTCCTCGCTTTCGCTCTCGCCGCCCTCCTGGCAGTCTTGGCCTCATCTGGATGCGGGATGCCCTGGTACTCCCCTTCATACATTTGATCATCTTCATCATGTCCCTCGGTGGCGTCACTGGCGGCGTCTTCCTCTTGGGGAGGGTAGTCAGTCTGATAACCGTAGCCGTCCGGTCCTCCCTGTCCATATGTCCCATAGCTGTCTCCGTCTCCCTGGTGGTAAACGTTGTTGTGGTAGGGGTCCGCCATTCTTTCAGATATGTTCTTACTTAAACTGCACGTCGGAGCCTATATGGGCATAATCCGTAGTTGATATGGTTTGTGTCTGTGTTCGTTTAAACTTCCTGTGTGTTTACAGCTAAATAAATCTTGAGAGGTCCTCGAGGCTCCAATCAAATGGGTTTCTTGAGTTTGACTGTAAGGATAGCAGTTGGTAACTTCTAATCACCTTTGATTTTCTGAGCTCTCATTGGGCCACATGCTGAGCCTGCAAATGGAAATAAACACTGAATCAACAACACATAACCTTGGAAAAATGCTTCAACATCAAGCATAAATGAAGGACACATTTGAACTTTATACACACTCTCTCATGATATAAGTTACAGGCTTCTTAACCAGGGCTGCGTTTCCCAAAAGCATCGTAAGTTGTTCGTTGAGACCATTGGTGGCAATTGTTCTACAATTGATTTGGGCTTACGATGCTTTTGGGAAACGCAGCCTAGACTAGTACATTTGACATCAGTGGTTTGGCTGATGTCAAAACTGTTTTTTTTTTTTTACTTTTAACATGAGTGGGAACCAAGGAACCACAATGGATTGAAAATGGTGATCTGGGGTACTGATGGTGAAATGATGCCTTGAGAAGCACAGAGGCTTTCTTATCAACTGTTTTGTAAAACAGTCAAACTTACTCAAAGCTTTTCAACATGATGCATGTTGCTGTCAACTAGTGGTCAAAAAGATGAAAAAGATGATTGTTTCACATCTGGTTCTACAACCGACTCTTTGACGGTGATTTAATTTGAATTTAATTTAAAAAAATAATGCTATATTGAAGGCAATAAATAAACAAAGAAATAAAACAAAGAAACAAACAAACGTATTACAACATTACAATAAAAACTTCATGGAGAAAGGGCTGATACTGTTTAGTAATGCATGCTTCATTTATTGTACTTATAGATACCATTGATTACTGAACTGTCCTGCATTTAATGTTACAAACACTAAATATCAATATTCCTATCTAATATCAAATTAGCAGTTATTATTGTAATGTTGTAAGATGTTTAACTGTATGATAACAGGCAATATACAGTAAGTGCAATAAAGTAAACATGCATTCCTGAACAAAATCAGCCTTTTTCCTTTTACTGTAAAGCATGTCACACTATTAAATATTCCTTCCGTTGTTTCACACTAACTAAATCTGCTTACTAATGAAACCCAGGCCTGTCAGAAGACACAGAGGCCTCTTCTCATTTATTGACAGCTGTTTGGGTCTCCGCTAATGCAGCAAATGAGATTGGTCTCACTCGACACGATTCTAGCTGTCTTTCTGGCTCAAGCAAGGATTTACCCAAGAATCCTGTGCATATCTTATTCCCACTGTGGTCCATATATTCACATCACCAGCAGGCAGACATGCTGTGAATTACAATGTAGAGGATGTACTCCACCATACATATGTTAATGCCATCCGTCCAGTATGTTACTACATTAATGCCTGTGGACTCATTACAGGAAATGTTGCTAGCTGAGACACTCATGAATAAGGTGTGTGGGTTATTAGTTCAGTTAAACAAGGACCTTCATTTAAATATCTTTGGTCAGAGCAAGATGGTACAAGTGGGATCATCCTTTGAATTGCTCATTTGAATAATTGTATAATGAATGACGAGGTCATACACATGAGCCTGTTCCAGATTAATTAGCGCTGATGAAGAAGACATGAAAATGATCACTTCGGATTTGTTTAAATTAATTATATTTATGAGATCTTTATGGCTTTAATTATACAGGAAATACAGCAGAGAGAGAGAGAGAGAGAGAGAGAGAGAGAGAGCAAAACATTGTCAAGAGCATGTGTGCTAAGGGAGTCTGCTAACTGAGCTAGCCATTAGCATCCCATTTATAGTCCTAAAACATTCACTAGTAGCCATCCTGAGCTGTGATGTCAAAGGGTAAAAAGTACATTTTATGCTTTTAAGTGCAGTCACTAGCAAAAAAGTCTAATGTAATTTAATGAAATATACTCAGTGCCTGATAAAAAATAACCTACAAAATTGCTGTGTGATGCATGTTGTGCTAACTGTGTAAATACAACAATTAGCAAATTTTAAATAGTATGTCATATCACATTATTAAAAAGAAGCTATAAATGGTCAAATTAAACAATCATTGTTCGGTTAGCTGACTAGCCTTGCGTAGTGCTAGTTCATTAACTTGCAAGGCATATGCTAGCTGATTAACAAGCGGTTGCAAACAAGAAGCTGAGTGAGACTGCAGAGGTTGTCAGGAACATTAACGTCATCTCTCTGAACAGGAAAACTGATCAACTCATTAGTTCGCTTTCACAGCCTTGTTGTGTTTATAATTGCTTCTCTTGCAAACTATTCTGTCTCAAACTTTTAGCTAAATGTTGTTTTAAAAAAAATAAAGACTAAAGAGTTGTGGGAAACATAATGGTGATAGTATTAAACTCATGCAACTGTATATCCTATGTTTCGCTTTTTACTTTCGCAATTATATTTAAACTTATTTGTGTTAATTTGTGAAGATTATCATGATGATTAAAACAAGAATCATAAACTTTAAGAATCATAAACTTTTGTTGGTCACATAATATATTTTGTGCAAGAATCCAAAAGGCAATGGAAAATAATCTATTGGGTTTTTGTTGAGGTAAGGTGATGCTAACTTTCAGATTAGCCAACAAAAATATGTTATCACTGCAACAATATTGTTTAGCATGCTGCTAGCTGATTAGCCTGCTAGATTAGTGACCAGTGCTACAATTGGGTAACTGGAAACGCTATTTTGATTATCTATGAGGAGACATTGTGAAATGTGTTTTTTTTTTTTTTAACAGGCATAACAAATGGCTACATCTTGGGGGTAGAATCTTACACAACATCGGCATCTAGCAACAGATGCTAACTGGACCATGCTAACCAGCCAAATCTTGGTGTTTTTGATAGGTATGACAAATCACAACACATTAGCACTAATACATTAATACAAGGAGACAAGACTAATGTCAAATTCATTATGATGGGAGACAAAGAAGCAAAGGGTTAAAAGTAAAACACATTTAGTGTGTCTGGAATGTTCATCAACAATTCAGAGAATGAGATTTCCCTCAGGAACGGATCCAAACAAGGCCTAATAGAAAACTGTTGTTGGGGCAAAATCAATTTGCAATCATTTGAGGCAGCGCACTTCCCTCCAAATTCCCATGTCTTGTTAAACATTACTCCCCATCTGTGCATTATATGAAAGGGACGATTCTGGCACAGCGCTGTGCAAAACTGCTAGAGCTCATTAAATGGCTTTTTATTCAAGATTGATTCACTTTGGTTTTTTTTGGCTCCTGTGTGAATAACAATGGATTTGTTTATTGTTCAGAAGAGGATTGCGTCGAGGTAAATGTGCAATTTGGCATTTTCTCAGCCTGCTGGCATCTGCGACAAAGTGGCTCATTCTTTTTTGACAAAGACAAGTGAAGGTCAGAATTTCCAGATGGGCTTTTCTCAAATAGAATCAGTTGCAGCTTCATCTGATACCTTTTCCATCGAGCCTGCAGGAGACATTTGGCTCTTTGCAAACCGACACCAGATGCACATTTCTGGCTGTACTTGTGAGCAATAGTTACTATGACAATGCCAATAGTTTCTATGACAATCAGGCGGAATTGAGAGTTAAGGCAATGACTTTTGTTATTCAGGCTAATTATAAATGTTAAAAAAAAGCATACTTGAGGAAATGTATAATCAATGCTTGTTTGCATGAACACATAGTGAGATCGATGACATAAATCATTTTGCAAGACTTGTAATATGTCTAAGCCACTGACACTCCAGTCAAGTAAAGTCAGGTCATCAATAGAATGCTTTAAACCAAACAATTTTAGAGTATTAAACATGAGGGAAAAAAAACGTGTCAAAGAGGGCGGAGCCTCAGCGCACACCTACCTATTACATACCCAACCTCCAATAACCATGAACCAATGGTAGTTCGAAGGTGTTTACTAGCCGGAGTGAACTTTTCCGTTAAGTTTGCTTTGGCGAGCTGTTTCGAACTCCCGAAAAGAACTCCAAATTAAGTTCGTTTTGGCCTGATTTTGTTTGAAATTACGCCACACCAGTTAATTTTTCAATTTCGCTTGGATTATATCGGTGCCTTAAGGGTGAAGTGTGTTATTTCTGTGCCACAAGTGGCCCAAAACATAACTGTGAATACTGACTATTTCCAAATACGTAAAAAAGAAAAAGTGAATGAGCTAGTAACTCAAAAATAGCACTGCAACTGTGCCATCTTAGGTGAGTGATGTGTGTATTGCAAAAGAGCTGATTTATGCATGGCAGGGCCTTCAGAACTTTCCCTGAGAGAAAACACACTGCAGCAAGAAGACATCCGTGGTAAAAGACACTTCTAGTGCACTGCACCACACCCGCGTCAAGCCAAATATACAACACATGCATCAAACCATAGAAGCCTGGCCATGAAAGATTTAGTAGGATAACACTCATGGAGTCCGTCATTCATTATCCATGGGGATAACAAGATTCTGGTTAGTTGGTGGATTCAGCTAATGATATTCATAATTTGAGCACGGAGACGGCAAACTGTCCAGCGGGAAAGCGTGGAAATTGAATTAGGTCTATTCTCAAATATTTTGAAGATGACAGGTCATCTGTTACTGAGTGGTAGGATGAATGTCTCCCAACAGGAAAAGGATAAGAGAGGTTTTTGGTTTGGGATTATGATGAATTGTGGGAAATAATGTGGATGACAAGGGTAAGTTTTAGGTTCAATTCAGGTGCATTTGGCAATGCAGCAAACCTATATTACAAACAAGTGTAAAAGTAGATGTTGATATACGGGTAGTTGATATGAAAAACTTATGGGAAGTTGATATGTGTGACATGCTATACTCCATCAAAACATTTTAAACAACATTTTTTGTCATTGTTTTATTATTATTATGCATGCTGTTTTTATGCTCTCATATTAATTGAGGAATATTTATAGTAAAATTCATTTAAAATGAACAAGGGAACATAAAATGTGATAAATAACAAATTGAAACAAAAATATAAAAAATATTATAATATATAATATAATAAAATATTATATTATAATAAAAAAAAAATATATATAGGCTATATATATATATATATATATATATATATATATATATATATATATATATATATATATATATATATATATATATATATATATATATATATATATATATATATAAACATTTGAACCTAAAATTTTACATAAATATATGCACAAAAACCCCCATACAAAACCAGTTCAATTATTCACAAATTTCTCATACACAGAAAATTTGCTCCTGTCTACCTCGTCTTCATGCATAAAATGCCCTTTATTGAATATTCCAAGATAGCAGAACAAAGCAAAAGATGCCAAAAAAGTCTGAAAAGAAGATTAGAACAAGTAAACAAAATAGGAGGGAGGCTGCTGTGAAAGAACTGATGTGATATCTCTCCCTCTCATCATATTTTATACCTCATTATCGCAGACGTGGCACAGCATGAGATATGACAGGCTCTTCAAACGGCCCTCATACAACACTCTTCTCCAAAATGGAGGAAAATGTCACCAAAACTGCAGGATTGCGGCCGGTGTGTGTGTAGCTTTTGGGGACAGGAGCCCAAAGCCTATTACATCTCAGTATTCATCATACATCTGATCATCACAAACCCGACTATTCACTATTCTACTATTCTACTATCCAAGAAAATGAGAATGTTCTGAGCCAGTCTACTTATCTACTATAATGATAATTCACAATGAATAGCATTACGTGCTGTATAATGTCTCAGTATGTCCTTTTGTAAAAGTTACATTTGTTATCCAAGTTGTTTTTACATACCAAAAATAAAACTAACACCTGAAACAAGCCTCTGTAAACAGCAAACAGTGTCAGTAGCCGGCCCACACTTTTTTAAATCAACCAGAAAACAAGCCGATGTGAAACTCTCTCTATATACATATTCAGCATTGCTGATATTGGATTGGCTGAGAAGTCTGAATAGGGCGGGGCTTTGTAAAGTGGGCGTGGTTAAACAAAGTGGTTGGTCTAGTGGAAGTTTGTATGTATGTATGTATTTGTTTGTACAAGAATCATACAATACATTGAGATGCAATGCAAATCTCTACATTCCACACAAACAAAATACATTTTTCCGATAATACAAATTCTAGTGGAACAGCTGCTTTAAATGTCTCATGTAAATATAACAACATGTTCACAGTTGATTAAACAACAGTAAATTTGGACAGGTTGTAGAAAAAATAATCACATTGCTACACAATGTTGACAAAGTCATGCTGATCAGAGGTAAATCAAACAAATAGAATTAAAACAACAGTGAATTCATACAGTAAATGAATGAATCACTTATAAAGAGTTTTGGTTCAACAACAAATATTGGTCAAATGGATCAATGAATCACTCAATAAGACACTCACTTGTCGCAACCCACTGGCATAACCAATAAATAACCGGGTAAAAAAAAGCCTTGGAACTGCCAGCTCATTTCTCTTCCTTTAGAGGCACATCCAGGTTTTTTTTGACAATTCAGCGCAGCCTAATTAAACACAATCTAATTGCTCATAATCAAATACACAGATTGGTCTTCCTGGGTCTAAATGAGGTTAATCATATTGGTTTAAAATCTGTCCTGATAATATTCGTGCTTGTCTCTCATTTAGATCAGTTAGTAAGTGTCTTGTTCTGATGCAATCCCTGAAACATACCAGCACTGGCTGGGTTTCTTTGTCTTGCGTTACACTGCTTTTCTCTTTTTTTGAACCACAAAGCTGAGTTCCCTAAACATTATATATGTATCTAGGCTATGTGCAGTCCTTCCCTTTGGTATTGGATCTTTCTAACTCTGCAGGTTTGGACTTGAAACTGGGGCATGGACAAGTACTTGGGGTTCATTTTTCTCAAAGCACACCCTAAAATAAGCAGTGAGGGGTAATGTTTTGTAATGGAGAAGTTGCTGTAGTCTGTAGTTTGTTTAAATGGGTTATTTTAACCATCATGTTCTGCTGAGATTGATTTTGATATTTTTATGCTTGAGGTCCCAGATATATATAAGTAGAGTATAAATCGCATATTTGAGGTCTAAACAACTGCATTCTTACCTAAAAAACTATATTCCATGACACAATAACTACAATTACAGTGTGTTTGCTCCTCTGCCATTGACGCTTGATGTGAGAAATCTTCACTGTCTGTCAGTAAAGATCTGGCAGAAACAAGCGGAGCGATACAAATGTGTTTCCGAGCGATATTAGTAGAATATCACATTGCTGGAAAAGGCTCTCAACCAATCAGATTCAAGAACCAGAGCTAACTTTTGTATATATAAACCAGCTCAAGCAGATCCCCAACAGTTTTCAGAGGATTTTAGTTGGATGATTTAACAACATACTGTATGCTGTGACAGTAATAAATGTGACAAGTAGAAAAACTTGACAAAGTTCAAAGAAAACACCCGCTGAGAGCAAAACCACAGCCAAAATCCCATGTGGTTAACACAAATGTCACATCTTTCAGAGCTACTGCGACCACAGCTCTGATGATGACAGTGACATCTTCATTAACAGAGATGCTATTTCTAACCCAGTGCAAAGATGATCTAATTTAGCATTGATTGACTCAAAACTTGTGAGTTAAGCCCAGAGAGAGGTAAGCTAAAGCCTCTCCAAACACCGGCAACATGCTGTTAATTCATCATGATCTGACCATGAAGCCCCTGTGTAGCTCCTGAAATCTGCCTCAAAAGCTTTTTATAAATATGAATCACAGATCCAGGAACACAGATTCAGAATTCATTTTCATTCATTTCCATGGCTCCAAAAACCTGCAAGTTTCGAAGGAGCCGTTGGCGTCAAGATGATGTCTACACCAAATTAAGTTTTCAGAACAACAACAACAAAACCACCTCTGGAAAGACTAATGCAAAACATGCACAAAAAAAAGAAAAAAAAAGATAAAATTGTATCCTTGTATAAAATACAATCCTTGTAAAATACAATCCTTGTATTTTAATTGAATTATTGATTAAGGATTGTTCAATTATTCAATTAAAATATGTAACGATTCAATTCAATTTGATAGAATTTTACTATTAATTGAAATGCATAAATCTTAAAAAAAGTGCACAGGCACTTTATTTCAGCGGTCCATTTAAAATACTTACTAATAATTATTTAAATGATCTAAAATTCACATTTGAATGATCTAAAATACAACTTTTTAGGTTAGATAATAATTGAAATAAAAAAAAAATAATTATCTAAAATACACATTTAAATGATATAAAATACAAACAATTACAAATATGTGTGAATTACAATGTTGCTTTAATATTTTTTTTTAGGTCTTGACAGCATAAATATGCTGAATTAAATGACTTTAGCTGTTTGAATGTCTTTTGAGCTAAAGAAACGGATTTGTGAAGGAATCATTCTGGTTTTGAATCAACTGATTCATTGAGAAGACTTGACTCAAAAAAACCATTTGTTCAATCTATAGTGTCAAGGAAATTATGGTGGATCTTCATTAAATAACTTAAATTTAAGCCTATTTACTAAATATAGTGCATGAATCTTATATTAAATGCTTTTATGGTGTTTTTAAGTCCCTATTCATTGCAAGAAAAAAAGAGATGAATACAGAATAAATAACCTAAAACTGGTTTGGCTTGATTGGACTGGTTCATTTGGATTGGTTCAGGTTCATTTTGGTTGAACTATCCTTTTAAAAAGATAATAATCTGTCTGTAATGGTTAAGGCCCTTGAAAGAAGCCCAGAGCATTCATCCCCATGTCCACAAGTCAGTAAATGATCTGTGTTATCACTGAACTTTATCTCTGAGATGTGTTTGAGGGGAAAATAACAGAGAGAATCAGTTTGTTAGATCAGTTGTTGTCATGACAGATGAGAGCTGCAATTTAATCCTTCTTAATACTGCGGAAATTTTATTCTGTCCACTGGCCACGGATGGCTTTAGATTACTCTCTGTCTCTCTGAGCTGGAGTGCATAGATGACATGAGAACAGGATTTATCTGTTTCTTGTCTCTCTGTTGTCTCATTGTGTTTTATTATTGCTGTAGACATCTGATTGCAGCTAGCGTCTCTCATCATTGATAAACTATGGCATGGAGCGTACTTTGCTCACTTAGAGGAGGAAATGACAGTCTGCCTCTGTGAAACAAAGCTATTGCTGTTTGTTTTGTTTTGTTTAACTGACTGGTTTCATGAGCCACTAAATTCATCAATGCACAACAAAAAACTCACGTGACTTTGCCTCAAAAGTGGATGTAATTAGATGACTGGACAAACCAGTGGATCAGTTTCCTCGCACAGCAGCTCAAATGTTGATTTGACTATTGTAAAATGCCTGAGCCAAACTCAGAATAACACATTGCGTTTCGTCTGCGCACTGAGACGCAAGTAATTTATGATGTACGAAAAAAGACCCAAAGTGGCTTCCCTGAACGCAAAAACTTCCATTTTATTACAGATATTTTTTTTGCAGGAAGTGACGGTTTTGTTCTCTTGAACATATGGGATGGAAACACTGCTTTATTCACAAATGTTTTATGCGATATTCCAATTTTACGCATAAGTTAAAGGCGCAGTACGCTGTTGATATTTGAAATCACCAAAAGAAACACGCCCATACCCAAAAGGATCACACCCCTATCTTGTTAGCTCCGCCCCCAATTTCACAAACACTGCATGTACCTCCCCCACCATGAGTGTATTTAAGTGTTCAATCCACTTTCAACAGCGTTTCTCAGAATTCGCTCACTGCACCTTTAAATTCGCAGCTTTGGATGAAATCTTTGCTAATGAGATCAATATGAAATCAAAATTTAATGCAATTTCCTTTTTTTCACATTTCTGATCTTACTGTAAGGATTCATCAGTCTTTACTGCAAAGGCAAATATGAATGTTAATCCTTCATCAAAATGTAATTGCTTGTTCATCCTCTGTAGCGACTTTCCAACACCCACTTTTCATAATGCAATCAATTCCCAATGGACAAAATCAGTTTTTCTTGTTGAATACCCAGTTTCACTCAGAAATGCATCACATTATGGAGGTAAAATGGGTTGAAAACTGGTAAACTAATATTATTTCATTGTTATTTTTTATGTATATTTTTTATTGTACAGTATGCATTAAAACCTGCCTAAATGTATAAAATCGTAAAAAATATATTATTATAATATAAAAATAAAAATGAGAGAAAATAATTTATAATGATTTTGAATAATTTATGTCATCCATAGCTTTGGTGAGACGCTTGCATCCTGGTTAACAGCAGCACAGTGTGTGTTGATGTATGTTTCCACACAACCCCTCCCAGCATTCCCCTCTCCAGCTCTCCCTAGATGAAACAGCCAGCTGGGTGTTACATAACCGTTGCTCTTTGAGTTCACGTATGCACCTATTTTCCTGCTCCCGTGTGCAGTTTCTCTCCCTTTAATCATGCGCTGTAATGCACAAAAAACAATGAGCTGCATAAAAACAGATATTTACACAATTCAGTATTATTATACTGTGCTGTATGCAATATTCATGAATTAGTCAATCTGATGGATATTTCACTGGATATATGAGGGTTAATTTACATATTCATCAATTAATTACAGTAAAGGCCCAGGTTATTTCAGACATCTGGAGAACCAAATTTAGATGCTTGACTGGAATTGTTCTATATTAAGATGCATATTTTAAGGTGACGTGGTTACACGTTACTACATTAGTACTTACTATAGTAATAACACTAAAATATGCATAATTACAAGTAAATCACCCTAAACTAAACCATAATCCTAACCGTAACTCTACATTAAAAACATGTTAATTAATATTATTCAGTAATTATGTAAGTACAATGTAACTACATCACCTTAAAATAAAGTGTAACCGGTATGCTCATATATATAGTAATTCATGCTCATACATATATATGTATATAGTAAATATAGAATTTTCCCCAAAATGATAAAAAATGATATATTGTATAAAAAACAAATCATAAATAAATATATAAGAAGAAAACAAATATTATATATTTATATTTTTTATATTATACACTACTTTAAATAAAGAGGACAGTCTTGTAGAATTATAGGTTATATTATCTGGTTTGGATGAAACATCACATCCTGAAAGATCTCTAATAGGTGTCATGCATCAAAGGGTTAAATCTAATACCTTACAATGAAAGCATGGAAATTAATTCCATGCACATGCATTTTAAGATCTACAATATTCTCCATCTTTAATCTTGTGGTAGCCACACACACGCTTTTAATACTATCACACACACGCGCAGACAGATTGGGAGGGATAAATACAATCCGAGAGGTCCATTAAGCTGAAGAGGAGACGCGCGTCTCACCCACCTCTATTTGAGCTTGGAGATGCACACATTACTATTACAAATTTAAAGTTATTGATCGATTCCCGTGCCTTGCAGCTCAGCAGCGCACACATAAAACATGCTGTGTGAAGAGTTATCAAGATCTCCAATAACAATAACAAGACTCCATTTGTGGCATAGCACGTGTTAACTGCAACAACTAGTGTTAAGTCTAGATACATTTTCAAAGAGATTTAGTGCAGATAAGCAGGAGTGGATCCCACACTGTATCACGTCTAGCATCATAACTCTATGGAAGCCAGAGGTCTCTATTAGTGGTACCATTAGGAACAAGCTAAATCTTATTGATTTCCTTGGCATGACGGGGGTGACAAAATGTCCTCGCATCCATTAACCAAATGATACCCTTTGCCAGGCCTAAATTATATTTAAAAGGTAGGTGAATGAGAGCGAGTCTATAGTTAACATGAGATAATTTATCAACTCTTATTACAGCTATATAATATTTTAATTTAAAGAACAATCAGTGAATGAGCTCCACTTGGACCCCAAAAGTAGATTGTCTTTGAAATTACATGGGCGTCTAACATATAACTGAACAGATTGGCGAGTTTAGCTTTTATGAAATATAATTTCATAATTTTTACATTTCAACTGGTATTAGACACAAGATAAAACAAATTACTTCTGTCCCACCAGTTTCATCAGCTGTGCAGGGCTGACGTCAAAACCCGGAAAACTAATTCACCAGTGGTTCCCTTGAGATTTTCTGGTAAGTAAATTAAGGTCTGTGGTAAACATAAGTTGATGAAACATAAATTACACACACCCATATAGAAAAAAACATGAATTTTGTAGCTGTTATGTTAACTAAACAAACATATGTTTCTAATAAGTAACTCGATAAGAACATTTGGTGTGTGAGTGTGTAATTTACATTGTAGAACAAAACGTCCAAGTATCGTCAACTTATGTTTACCACAGACCTTATGTTACTCATAAATTGAAAACCCATTATCAAAACCCACAGAAATCTTGAGGGAACTGGTGAATTAGTCTTCCGGGTTTTGACATCATCCCTGCACCATTGCAACACTCCGCCCTCTCTATCTTTCATTGGTCAAACAAACAACTGGCCCCGCCCCAAATTCATGCTATTGGTGGAGCCTGTTGCTATGTGTGGCTTCTCAAACAAATAAAGCAATGTTTTGAAAACACCACAGGTTTTTTTTTTTTTTTTTTTTTGGAGACTTCAAAATGGCTTACTTATAGTCTAACCTGATTTTAAGAGACAACATAACTATTTTACGCTTTGGCGATGGTGAATTCATTTGAATTCGCACAATTTGAGTAGGCCTCGTACAAAAACAGATTTTTAGAAGAAAAAACTAAGCTTAAATCTAACTCTCAGTGGAGCATAAGAAAATCGTACAAAACCATGGAAATGAGATCATACAAATTCACCTTCAATTCACCAAAACGTTAAATACTTTTGAAATACCATGAGGGTGTGTTGTATAGTCTTAGTATATTAAACAAGAATAAGAGAGCTTTCAAAATCAAAATCAAGAGCATCATCTTTCTGAGTTAAATGTGATATTTAATTTTAAAAAATGGCTTTATTTTGTCAATTGCAAATTATTAGTATTTTATGTACGACCATGTCAGCAGAAAAGGAAAGTTGTTTCAGGAAAATCACATTTTGATTAAAAAATGACAACAACAAGCAAACAGCAATGAACCATTCACAATGCGACTAGGAATGCACAATCAAATTTGATTCATATTGACTTAAACACACATTAACTCTTAAATCATGCACTATTCAATCATATGTACACCACAACACATGCCTAAAATAAAACATGGAGGCTCAACCTCTCCAAATGGGTTTTAGTTAAAACCAAAGAGTTTATCAATGGGCATAAAATATCTGTTCAAATGCATAGTTATTCAATTAAAAAGCAGCACAAAGGGAATAAATCACTGAGGCTCAGGGAAAAGCCGCCATGTTGATCTATTAGGGAGAACCCTGCTGTGAGCAGAGCTCTAAAATATTAAAGAGTCTGCAGACATCCACGCACTTCCTCACTTCAGCAACATTTTCTTCTACGCCTGACTATTATTGCATACCTGTATATGTTTAATTTATTTTTAATTCCATTTGTTGGTCATAGAAAGCTCCTCACTGACAAGGAAACTGAGCTTTTGTGATGCTTAACTAGATGTATTTGTGCTTCATTGATGTCTGTCACCTCTTGGAGATAAACAGATATAAAAAAGGTTAATCCTCATGGTTTCAGGAAGCTGGTTCAAACAAAAGTGAGGAAAAAGAGTTCTTTTTGCAGTAAAGCATGGTTTTCAGGGACGTTCTGCTCCAGCTTTTTTTTTTTTTTTTTTTGCTTCCTCTTGAGATTTACCGTCCAGAAAAAAGCTTCTCTCGCAAACATAAAACACAAGCCAACTGTAGGACTGCAAAATTGGCATTACATTAACTGCCAACGCTAGATTGAAAAAACAGAAGTCTTTTAACGAGTTCCACTCTTTGCACATGCTCACATTCAATTCCGTCCATGTAGATTAGTTACAAACAGTGTTGGGAACGTTACTTTAAAAAAGTAATTAGTTATAGTTACTCACTACTTGTTCCAAAAAGTAACTGAGTTAGTAACTGAATTACTCTATAATAAAAGTAACTCGTTACCAGGGAAAGTAACTATTTGCGTTACTGTTAAAAAAAAAAAATTGCTATATGTCAAAGAATTTTGATTTTTTTTAGCAGTTTTCACAAGTCAGTTGTCAGCAGACAGGTGTCTGTACATAACTTTCGATATTTACTTACTTTTCGATCGCGCCCGCGCCTCTCTTTCTGCTTCTCTCTCTCTCTCTCTCTCTCTCTCACACACACACACACGCACACAAATGTAAACACTGCGACTTTTCGATCGCGCCCGTGCCTCTCTTTCTGTTTCTCTCTCTCTCACACACACACACAAATATAAACACTTTGCAACTTTTCGATCGCGCCCGCCAACTTTTCAGTCAAGATTGCTCCTGACTCGCCATCTCTGCTGCTTCATCGAATCTCTGTTTAGCTGGTGTGTGTGTGTGTGTGTGTGTGAGTGGCGCGTGTGCTGGCATGTGTGTAAAAACACTGGCTCTGATTGGCTACCATGAAACACTCATAATCATAATCGCTTACCTCGTTATTAACCCACCTCCTCACTAGCTGTGCGAGCCAGGGGTGCGTTCGGATTAAACCGTTTATTCAATCAATGCATAGTAACGCACCGCATTTAACGTCCAGTAATGTTAACGGCGTTGTAACGACGGGAAAAGTAATTAGTTAGATTACCCCGTTACTGAAAAAATAACGTCGTTACCTAACGCCGTTCTTTTAAACGGCGTTATTCCAAACACTGGTTACAAATGATTAAAAACATGAGCATTAGATAAAGTTAGTGGTGAAATTGAGTGTGAAGTCCCAGTTTAGGCAGACAGTAATGGTGCCAATTGTTCGTACGGTTTCTTAGGATATATATATAACCTAATTCTTTGTATCTCATTGATCTCATTGGTAAAAGCTAGAACATTTCACAACTTCGCTTTATATTTGGATCATTGATGTATATATATATATAATAAACATGTATATGGATTTAAACATGGTACAATGTTGAAACTAAATTTAGACTACAAAATATTCATTAAAAAGCAAGGTTTTTTCTTTCTTTTTAGAAATGAAAGACATTCCATTTGGGAATTGTGTGCTATTTTGAAAAGTCTGAATATTCACCATCTCTTCTAGGGAGCTTTAGACTCGTTTCTGACAGCGGGACATCTTACACTATGATGCAAAAATGGGTCCAAATTTGATGTAGCGCTTCTGCTAACTCAAAGCCGTTTCCAAGATCTTGTTTTCAGCCTGCATTCCCTCGCCGAGAGGTGCCTCTAATAAGTCATATTTTTATAACATGTTTTCTGCCTTTGATCACCAGAAATCCACGGAGGAGCAGTTTGAAACCCACAGAAGACAGCTAATGATCCAAAGAAATCTAGGAGGGGGAGTTTTTTTCTAGGTTTGCCAACATGAATAAGTTCACCTGCAGTTATATGTATACATACAGTATTATTACTAGCTTTTTGTATCTGAGAAAGGCTATAATGGTGATTCTGGTGCCCGTGAGACATTTAGAGGATATAAATAATGCATATGTTTTTATCCATTGCAAGGAGATCCCCCACCCTTCAGTACACAACTAGCACACACACAATTTATAAATACACACTATTAACACACAACTTGCATTCGCCCACACAGCACAAATACACACACACGGAATGCGCTGAAAGTGATACATCAAAACATCAGTTTTATAATTTAATCAGTTCACACGCTTGCATCATTGCACATCTCATTTTCATGAACTTAATGATGCTTTTCATGTCTAAAAGAGAAGGCCAGCATATCTCTCTGTTCTGCGAGGATCAGTAATCTGAAAAAGCAAGTTTTGTAATGCTTCCAGCACAACTTCTCTCCACGATTGATGACCGCTCTTCTTTCCGAAAGTGGCGACGATTGTGCACTTTATCATATTAAATGATTGCATCACTTAGTCTCTGCGGGAGAAATATTTTCACAGTGTATTGATTACGTAACTGCTTCCAAAATCTACTAGGCAGCAACCAGACTCTTATTGATTCATTCTATAAATGGAAGCATCACCTAAACGCTTCAATGTCTTCGGCTACAGTTGAATTTAAAGAAAAACTCCCTTTAGCTGAGTTTTCTGTGCAGTAATGCTTAGTTTCCATGCCTCTGTGAGCTTCAAACATGGTCATACCCTTTAATATTTCATAAACTTTTACTCTGCAGAGTCCCCCACTGCAATCTCTACTATGGACTTTCATGGCAAAACAAAACAGAAAAACACATTTGATACACAATATCACTATATATATCTAATACACAATACACAAAGAAACAAATCAACTTTCTTACCGTTGAATTATGCTGACTATGCATCAAAATAGTCCCTCTATATTAAAAAATGTGAAAATTTGAAATACCCCAAAAAGCTGTGTATCCGGTAATGACGGCCTGTGTTCAAACATGAGAAAGAGAGAGAGAGAGAGAGGGATCATCCAGACAGCCAGCAGAGATGCTGAACAGGAAGATTAGGATGCGAGCGCTCTTACACACACTCTCCTTCCCTCCTCCCGATCCGTTCATTATAGGAGGAGCTCCCAGAACACGCCCAAGCAACTCACAATGGTAGAGTCCATCCCTACCTCTCTGCTCCTCGCTCACTCCCACATGTGCCAGAGCTGGCGTGAGGGAGCAGCGACTGTTTGTGATAGAGAGAGAGAGAAAGAGAGAGAGAGGGTGAGGGAGATGGAGGGAGAGATATTGTAGAGAAAACATGAATGCACATCAGGGAGGAGAAATTGGGCTTGGCAGATGGATAGCTGCTGATGGGGGGGGGGGGGTCTTTATTAATGATGGATGGGGTTGCTTCAGTGGACTGTGATGAAAATGCATATCTATCTATCTATCTATCTATCTATCTATCTATCTATCTATCTATCTATCTATCTATCTATCTATCTATCTATATCCATCCATCCATCTCCACCTTACATTCACCCCATGAAAGGAAAATGCATCACTATTCTTCACATATTGTTTACCAACTGCAGTGCTCTCACCTGGCAAGGTGTGTGTGTGTGCCAAAGTGCTTCAGGGTTTGCCATATGGAAGTGCTGCATAGTCTGTACTTAAGAACAATGAATTGCCTAAAGCCTGATGAAAAAACCTCCCACAACTCACATGTGAATAAAGCAGATGTCGTAAACACTGTTGTTTCACCAACTCGAGGCTTTCTGCTTAACCTGACTTACACTGGATGTATTTAGTTACGTATTTAAACATTATTTATTATGATTCATTAGTGTTGACAGACATATGTGACTTAATTAAAAAATATGTGACATCCTGATTTTTCTTGTGTTCCCTGCGCGTATTGTGTTGGAAATGGAATCATTAAGATGTTTTATGTTTTCTAAAGAAGTCTCATATGCTCACCAAGGCTGCATTAATTTTATCAAAAATACAGTAGAAAATACTGTTAAATATTTTTTTATAAATTTAAATGTACTAATATATTGAAATA
Organism: Abramis brama; assembly: GCF_963993115.1. Lineage (NCBI taxonomy): Eukaryota > Metazoa > Chordata > Actinopteri > Cypriniformes > Leuciscidae > Abramis > Abramis brama. The sequence goes on along the minus strand of NC_139982.1, from coordinate 25,622,798 downwards.
GATATGTATTCAGTAATTCAATATATTTTATATAATTATAATTTAAATGATATTTATATTTATATATATGAAACATATAGTAGGTAGGCTATTTAACTAATATAAATACCAATATTTAAATAAATATTATTTTGTAATTATTGCAAAAAATATATATTAAAAAGAAGACAAATTAAATGAAGGAAACATTTTTTGAAATGGTTCATTTAAATGAATAGTTCAAATAAACCTTATATGCTACAAGGTGCAAAGCAATAGACAATTAAATGTGATATATTTCCAGTCATTGGAAATATGAGCATGGTGCAAGTGCAATGAAATATGACAAAAACAGTATATCTTTTCCCGTTTATTGGAAAAAATTGCTTGTTGTTACTAAAAAAAGCTACACTATTTAAAATAGCGACTATCGGACAACAGAAAGACACAGAAAAACGTAAGGAGTGTTGTTAATGTTAGTTAGTTACTCTCCAACACTGCCTCAACATCAGAGTAGCTTATTAGCACGAAATGAGAAAAGAATAGAGCAATAGATATTTCCTAATAATGCTCATATGGATAAACAACCATGTTCTACTCCTGTATTTCTGCACCAGCCTACTACATAATAGATTTTGAACCTGCTGATGAATACATTCATGCAGCATTTATATGGTACAGGAGGAGAGATCTAATATGGAGCTCCAGCAAGTGCAGTGTGATTCAAATGCTTCCTCCATGTGTTCCTCCCCCCTGCCCACTGGACCAGCCCCTGTCGGCAGACCCAGTTGGTTTGACCTGCTGCTGGGTCGTCATTATAAAGAGTGGATGTCCCACACAGGAAAGGGAAAATCTCACTAATCCCACACAACATAATTCTGCTTGCATGAGGATTAGGGTCAAGCATTGGGCACAGCCCATGACCAGATTTAAATCATACACCCTTTGCACTCCTCATCTGCCATTAAAATCATCATCATCATCATCATCATCATCATCATCGCCCTTTACCCTGAAATGAATCAAAACAAGGGACCTTTTGCGGGTGGGAAAACATGCCCTAGGCTGTCAGGTCAGTCGTGTGATTGTTAAAACATGTTTCTAAGCCAAAGCCTGTTTCTGCTTGGGTGGAAATGAACTGTTTCTCCATCCATGTGAGGAAGACAGGAACCTCGCAGATTGAGATGCCTCTTGAGACATCTTTGGCAAGATGAAACTTTTCTACAGTCTTCACTTCAATTGAAAGACAAACACATTTCTAAAGTCAAACATCAGTAACAAAACATTTTAAAACAAATCATTTAAAAACAATTTAAAATGGTATTGAATTAAGACATCAAAGCATTAATAAAATAGATATTAATTTTGAGATTCGCTAAAGATACAGTAACAGGGTAACACTTTAGATTAGGGAACACATATTCACTATTAAGTAGGAGTTTTCCCTCAATAAACTCCTAATTACTGCTTACTGATAGTCAGTAAGATATTGTTGTAGTGGTTATGTTTAGGTATGGGGAAGGATTAAGGGATATAGAATATGGCCATGCAGAATAAGGCATAAATATGTACTTATTAAGTACTAATAAACAGCCAATATGCTAGTAATATTCATGCTACCAAGCAACTAGTTAATAGCAAATAGTGTTCCCTAATCTAAAGTGTTACCAATAACAGTATTATTAAATTGTTAGATTAGGTAAACGTTAGCTGATGGCAAAAGTAATTTAATTCAAATGTAAAAGTAGAAAAAATGAGCATGCACAAATATATCCAATATTAAATAATAAATGAATATTGCCAGATAACCGATGTGGTACCAATATGTTGTGCATCTAAATGTGCTAACTGGTGCTTAACGTACAAGTAAAATGTTCACATATAAGTATAATGACTCGATAAAAACCCAATATTCATTCAAAGACCTAAAGTAAAGCCAGATTTTCCCTGCAGCACCACAGAATTATTAAACTTGATGCAAACATTTAATTTTTGAGACAGCTGCTTAGAGAAAACACTCAGACGGGGTCTGTATAATGCAGACTCATTGTGCTTATTTCTGCTGAAGTACTCTTCTGGCTCGAAAACAACGTTCCTTGTCCATCACTTAGGAATGATGGGCCGGGGATTGACCGTATGCGGTATATTCTACAAAGCACTGGCTTGCATTTCATTTGAATTAGATTTTTTTTGGGACGTGCAAATCAGTCTACGGCACTCTAGTGCATCAATAAAAGTGAAACCTCAGATGCTGTTCCTTGGCTATGCCTTGGAAAACCAGCGATTGGCTGTTGTTGGCATCACTCTCTCCTCTCTGAGTAAAAACTGGGCTGGGATTTGTAGTTGGTATTTGGTAGCTTGAGTATGGATGGAGGTTTGGTAACTCTTGTCAACAGATAAGTAGACAAGCCTTTACATTAATCAAACTGCGCCAGTCGTCAGTAAGCTCTGGAACAGATCATCATTAAAGTCTAGGACTAGAAAGACCCCCCAGTCCACCATGAGGTATAAATTAGAATGGGACTAGCAGTAAACGCTTTGTCGAAGCTCTCATCTGCTCTGGAGGATCCGCCAATAAAACCAGCAATAAAAACGAGTGATATACTGCATGAGTGAGAACATGGTGCTGAGATTCACTGCAGTGTGGGACCTTGGAGCATTTAGTCATTCCAGTTTCTTAATAGATCAATTCAATATGATTTCAAACACAAGTGGAGTAGATTACTTGCTTGTAGTTGGGTTTTCATTAATCTATTATGAAATTTAAATGAATGAATATATAATTATATGAATTATATTAATTTTGTGATGTGACAAAAAAATGCAGGATGGAAACAAAATGTTAAAATTCAAAAATGAACATAAATTATTTATATGATTGCTTGAAGTTGATTTTTTTTTTTTATAAGACATGCACATAAACCATTACTGAAAAACATTTGCCAAATGAATTCCTAGATGTGTGTTAAAAATCTCATGTCAACAAGTCATGTGCCTGAATAATAATAATAAAGAAAATATGTCGCTCTTTTCATTCCACTCACAGAGTCACAGTCTTTCCTCAAAATTCTGCATACAATTACTTCCCAGAACTGACACATTTTACTGATGTCTCCATGACATCAACATTGGTGTTTTGCAGCTTTAATCCATGATTATCAGCTTTGAGGTCATTTATATGCTACTGTACACCAAAAAGTTGACCAAACTAACTCGTATGCAAATGTGAAATTTACAGTGTTTCCCTATACAGGGAAAATGTCTCAAAATAAAACGTGACTTACATAATGTTTAAATAGGAAATATGTCAATACAGAAGACAATGTTTCTCTAACCATTTTATAAGGTGTGACATGAAATCTTATTTTTGAAAAATACTTTCACTCAGCTTAACTGGCTATCAATATCAGCAAGCCTCTTACCCTTTAAATGAAGAATTTGTCGAAAACACAAATAGTACCTGGCAACCCACAGAGATGCCAGGTGCACCCGGTCTGCATGTGGGGGTGGATTATCTATTCATCTGAATAGAGGCAGGGCTGCTGAATAAACAAACCACAGAGGTTGATGTCTCGGCCGCCTTTGCTCTCTTGAAGCAAGCAGCAGATAACCATGTCGCTCTGGATGCCCAATTATCATATACTTGAGTGTGCTTACACCATCGAGAGATAAAATACTTCACACTCTGCTTTCTTGCTATTATGCTATTTTAAAGGTTCCTAATTTTGTTTTGAATATCTCCTACAATAGGCTTACATGTATCCAAGGTCAAAAAAACACTTAAATATTCTAATAATATACATTGCAGAATGATCTCTTTTCTCACAATGCCTGAAACATTTAAATAAAGGATTCGTTCTCTCTAAACCCCTCTTTATGCCACAGAATAAAACATTTTAAAAGATAATTGCGACTTTTTTCCTCAGAATTGTGAGATATAAACTCGCAATTACACGTTATAAAGTCAGAATTGTGAGATATAAACTCGCAATTGCATATTATAAAGTCAAAATTGCGTGATACAATTGCAATTGGGTTGACTTTATATCGCACAATTCTGAGATAAAAAGTCAGAATTTCGAGATGTAAACTTGCAATTGCATGAGAAAAAGTCAGAATTGTGAGATAAAAAGTCGCAATTACCTCATTTATTTTTTATTCTGTGGCGGAAACAAGTTTCCATACCTCGTTTCTAAGAGCCTACTCTGCTCCGATTGGTCAGATGGCCTAGTCTGTTGTGATTGGTCTACCGCTTTCAGTGCCTGTTGGAAATGAAACGCTCATTACCATATCTGAATTTCAGCTCCGGAGGCTTCCTCAGCACTCGTGCACAGTGATATGAACAGTAACAATGGCGTCGGTTTTAACCAAATCAACTTGGGCCCGAATCCTCATCCTTTGAAAGTGGATTTGCATTCGCCGCATAGAAAACGGCATCTTCTCGAAATGTCAACAACAAATCTCCCAACAAACTCTTCCAAGCCTCGGCTACAACTGCAGTGTTTAAGGGTCTTTCGAGGGCAGCCAATGAAGACCATATAGGTTTATGCGCATTTGTTACAAACCTATATAGGTTCGAGCAGAAAGTAAGACTGGAATTACTGACGACTCGTTTCAGGCAATTCAGAATTGATTCTGTCTTTTAGGTGACAACTTTATTTGTTGTGCACTTTGATCTTTGAAACTTTGTAGACCTTTTACATTCACAAACTGCATGAAAGATTATATCCAAAAAAGGGGGCACTTAAAATCTATTTCCATGAATGCTTCTTATAATCAAAACAACATCCCTCTACACACCCACATGCCTCTTATTCACAATAGAGTCATTATGTTTACCATATCTCATGGGCACAAGTGCTTTGTCTAAAACTCTATTAGTTGTGCATTGTTGTAGCTAATGGATTCTGCAGGGCTATGTGCTTTTTTGTTCACATCCACTAGTGAGTAGCTCAAAACATCAGTCTTGGTAATTATAGACATCGCTTTGTGAAATTAACCTGCTCAAGTCTGGTAAATTCAACTAATGAGAGGTATGACATTTAGAAAACTCTCAAGTCTTGTATCTTTTCTACATTTAGTGTCTCAGTTGGAGACCCCAGCAAAAAGGTCAAGCTCATCTCTTTGAGCGATTGCCTTTCTGAGTGACTGTGACTCAGAATGGAAAGATGTTCATGATGTATGGAACAGATCCGGGCTTACCTGGCCGACGTCTGGAGTGACTTTGGAGGTCACACACATCACACCGGCTCATTAATCAGACTTGAATAGTCTTCTTTAATTTGCCTTCCAATGGCCTTATACAATGATACATCTGACACAGAGGCAAAAAACAATGTCAGTGCAATACATTACCAAACACAAGTAGTTATACAGACATTTTAAAGGTGCAGTAAGCGCTTTCTGAGAAACACTGTTGATATTTAAAATCAACCGAAACAAATTGCTCCCTTTATTGCTCCACTCCCAAAATGCAAGAACACATTGCGGAAGCGAAGAGAAAAAATTACTTGTGAAAAACTTAGTGAAGATGACGGACGAACAAGAAAGAACAAAAAATGAACATACAGTACACAAGCGTACTAGCAAGAGTTTGTTAAAGCGTAACTCTCGCCAAAATGCAACCTAGGGTCTTTTTGTTAATCTACCCGAGGCAAACTTTCGTTTAAAAGCATAATTAGAATGGAAACGCCACTTTTAAGTTTGACCGTATTTTCGTTTTCGGTCAAATTGCCTTTTGAATGGGAGTGCTTGGGGCACTTCTATGATAGCATCAAAATCGCTATTTTTAAAACACTAAGAAGGCTCGACACAACATGAAACTTTGCTCCAAGTATCACCAGGGGCTCTACACATGAACTCGAGCATTGAGAACATTGTTTGTGTACACAGTATTTACTAAAAAGAAAGATTTTGAACAACTCACTGTAGCTGTTGTTGTTTCCGTCCGCCGGCATTTTGTCAGTCAAAAATAGTCGATCTCCGAATGCAACGTAACAGGGAGGAGAGTAAAGATTGAAAGCTCCTAAAGCTTAGTTCCATATAAAGTCACTGATAATTTGTTGTTTTGTCGTTAGTAAAAATCAATATTGACCTTGTATTTGAAAAAGGATCCTCGTATAAGAAACAATACTAAAATTCAGAGTCAGTTTATTCGCATTCAGAGATCGACTATTTTTGACTGACAAAATGCCGGCAGACGGAAACAACAAGAGTTGTTCCAAATCTTTCTTTTTAGTAAACTCTTTGTACACAAACAATGTTCTCAATGCTCGAGTTCATGTGTAGAGCCCCTGGTGATACTTGGAGCAAAGTTTCATGTTGTGTCGAGCCTTCTTAGTGTTTTAAAAATAGCGATTTTGATGCTATCACAGTCGTGCCCCTAGCACTCCCATTCAAAAGGCAATTTGACCGAAAACGAAAATACGGTCAATCTTAAAAGTGGCATTTCCATTTTAATTATGCTTTTAAAGAAATTTTGCCTCGGGTAGATTAACAAAAAGACCCTAGGTTGCATTTTGGCAAGAGTTACGCTTTAATAGTTGCCAGCAGCACACCAGCTCCAGACACACAAAACTGTCCTGTTACTATAGCTAAGATTACAACAGCATATCTTGGTTCCGCGAAATATAGTAAAACCAATGTTACTTACATATGGAGCAGAAACAACGCAACCACGACGTCTGTTTTTAGGCCTTCTCGCTTAGGTCTCTACTACTAATGCGGGTGCTAAACCTCTTGCCTGATCAAAAACATTCTTTTTCCAGTGATATTCCTCTGACCTTTTCTCTTTTGTAATGTCTCTCAGCCATCTCTCTTTCTACACTCTTCCTTCAAATCTCTCTTGCTCACTCTCTCTCCTCCCCCATCATGAGTGGACACGCCCCCTCCTGCTGATTGGCTACAAGTGTGTTTTGGTGCTCGGTCTGATCCACTTTCAACAGCATTTTTTTAAGAAATCGCTTACTGCACCTTTAAATCAAAGAGAGATTAATAATGAGAATTATTTTCTATTATTAATTTCGTGAAATCCATATATGGCTTCAAAAATTATGCCTGAGGAGAAATGAAAGTGTATTTAAAATGCATAAGATTTCAGTATAAAATAGATGTGAATTTTTTACGCTTATTGTGTGAATAATTTTTAAACAATATAACTGTTTTCAACATTGATAATAATAAGAAATGTTTTTTGAGCAGCAAATCAGCAGATTAAAAGGATTTCTGAAGGATTTCTGAGTAATGATGCTGAAAATTCAGCTTTGCCACACAGGAATAAATTACACTTTAAAATATGCACTTCAACAATCTATCTCTGAAGTCATGCTACAGGTGCGTTCACCCCATAAAGACCAAAGCACCAGGATGCAAAATAAATGATTCTTTAATAAATATAGTTGAAATATTCCACAGATAAACATCCTCAATTCCTTCATGCACAGTTTGTTTTCCTTTAGTTATTTGAATCTCTTTGCTCTAATAATTTGCTCTGGCAACTAATAAAATGTAAAAAAAAAAAAAAAAAGAAAGAAAAAGAAACCTTAATTATTTTTTTTACCTGTTGCTGATATGCTGATATCTTTATCACACAAGGTGTTCCTTTTGTTTTGTATTGAGGGGTTCTGGTTCAAGAGAATGATGCAGAAAGAGGAGGGAGAGAGTGAGAGTTCCTTGATGCAGTCTGTGCAAGGACTGAATGCTAATCAGACAGAGGCCTTTCCCCATGCTTACAGCAGTGCACATACATCTTGTCAGCCCCTGCAATGATACACACATACAGATCCAAGGACCCTCCCTTACAACATTAATAACCCAAACCCGGTTACTTTTGCTTTACTCATGGTGTAAAAACACACTAAATAACAGACAAATAGCCTACATGTACATATTAACATTTTATAGACACATAAGTGCATGTGCAAATGATTCCCCCTGGGGATCAGATTGATCGTCTGTCATCGTCATTGCAGCAGCAGTTCTGGAGACAGATGTTTTAAATGATCATTTAAAGGGTAAATCACACTTGCCTGAGTAAAATGTTTTCTGAATGGTGAAGGCATAGGCTGCCACTAACAGCTAAATAATTCAGCAATATTGACGTGACAGTACACAAGCTTTGCCTGGCACTTGTCATATAAAATGAGAGCACGCAACGAGAGATGGAGATTGTGATGCTCTTTCGTAGTCTGTTTGCACACTTTTGTGTTTCAAATGAACTAAATGCTTGCGAAATAAATGAATAAACATGTTTCAGTATTTCTGTGTCTTTAGAGAAAAAGCCTATTTAGCTGTATTTTTGCATAAACACTTTAAAATTTACATAGTTAAAAAAACTGTTACATCAGGATTTCCATATTTACAAAAAAAGTACCATGGTGCTATGTTGCTTTGGAAAGACAAAAAAAAAAGAAAAAAAAAAAGTAATTAAATCAATAAAATACATTTATTATTATTATAAGCGTATATTACATAAAGCAATAATCTAATCATTTTCTAACAAAAAAAACTGATTGGGGTGGGAGATGCATGGGCTGGAAAGTTTTGTATAGTAAAACTGTCCATCATTCTGAGATCAATAGCGTCCTCTACAGGTCAGATATAACACTACAGGGGTGCATAATTATTATTATTTTAGGCCTACAGTACATTTGGGACAAATCTCCCAAACCTTATTAAAATAATGAATCCAAAATAATGAGATCTGCGAAATATCTGAAGAACAGTGTTCAAAGCCATGCAAACTAGAAGAATTGAGAACGACTCTGAATAATTTATACGTTTTTGCATCCTTTTTAACGTTACAGCTTAGCCTGCGTCAGCATAATTCTGAGACGCATAAAAACAAGTTGAGAATTTTATACACATTTTCTGCTAAATGTAGCAACTTATTTCATTATAACCATATCGAAAGAATCGCTTTTGGGGAAGAATCATTTGTTCTTTAATTTCCCTAATTATTTGGTAATGTTGCACAGCAATGTTTTCTATCAATGAAAATGTAAAATTCACCAATACATTTTACATGGCTACTCACCAAATAAATTAATATGTGGACATGAAATATGCATTTGTGTTGAAACTATTTTATAGTTTTACTTGTAAGCCTATATTACCAGCTAAGAAAAAAAAAAGTCATTAGGCAATTCCCCGGTTTCACAGACAAGGCTTAAGCCTAGTCCCAGACTAAAATGCATGTTTGAGCTGTTTTAACTTAAAGCACTGATAGACAGTATCTTAAAATATGTCAGAGCCATTGTTTTGTCTCAAGATACACACTCGTAAGGTTTTTTTTCTAAGGCACATTTATAAAAGCTACTTAAATGCCCTAATTGAACTATATAGGCCTAATCCTGGCTTAATCTAAGCCCTGTCTGTGAAACCAGGCCTATATATACAAAACAATTTTACAGTAATATTAATATAGTAGTCTCGGTTTCAGTTACCCGAAATAATATAATCATACATTATAATACATTATACAAATGATACAAAAATATATAGACATTTTTTTAAAGCATTTTTTACCAGAAGTTCACAAACATGTCATATTGTGAGTCTCTGCTGGGCAGCGAGTGTCTGAGATCAGTGTGTTCTGGAGCAGCCCAGCATGACAGGAACCGGAGCCAGCGTTCCTCGTGTTCTCTTATTTATTTAACCCAAGACAGACCTCAGGGAGAGAGAGAGAGAGAGAGAGAGAGAGAGAGAGAGAGAGAGAGAGAGAGAGAGAGAGAGTGAGAGAGAGAGTGAGAGAGAGAGAGAGAGAGAGAGAGAGAGAGAGAGATACAGAGTGATACACAGAGAGTGAGAGAGAGAGAGAGAGAGAGAGAGAGAGAGAGAGAGAGAGAGAGAGAGAGAGAAAGAGAGAGAGAGAGAGAGATACAGAGAGTAAGAGAAAAAAAAGGTGAGAAATACAATTTCACCCTTGCTGTGACCAAAATTGACCATGCCACAAACTACACATACTGTACCTTGGGTTGAAATTCACCTAATAATCCATGTGTAACCAGTCCTACTCATCCTGATCTGAGCAGGATTTGAACCAGAGTCTCCTGCGTGGGAGGCAGGCGCGCTAACAAGGACGCTAAAGACCTTAGCCTCTAATGTATGATGCTAGCGCGCCTCTTGAGATCAGGGGAGTGAGGTTTACACGCACAGCTCTTACTGGCCTATGACAGTTACACATGCAGGGCAGAATTAGGCCCAAAACCCTATATTAATCCACATTGAGAAAAGAGCCATCAAATGTTGTGTGACCACAACTCTTATCATTTTAATGCCTTTCAAAATTCAGCTGGTCCTGAGGCTCCACAAACAGACTAAACACGACTAAAAAATAATCAGCCTCAGGACCCTGACACCCTCATCCACAGAATACGGCCCAACCAAATAATTAATGCGCAAAAAGAAAACTACCAAGCTAATTAGAATGAAACAACACAAAAACAGTATACATATTGTTGTACTATACAGATTAATGCACAAGCTCAATATGTACTTGGTGAAAAAAGAGACTGCATTTCACTAGAAGCAAAGTACATCAATTCCTGCCAACTCAAAGTACATAGACTGTCCTACTAAATGCTTTACAGTGTATAACTTGTCATGCCAATAAAGCTCATTTGAATTGGAAATTTGAAAGGAGTCTCGATTCATTTAAGAGCCAAAGAAAGCACCACAGTCCTTGATAGACAGCAGACACGTGGTAGCAGTGAAACCAGAGAAGACTCTTGGGTCTTTTCTCCATCTTTCATCTCGGCTGCAGCACTGTGAGGAAGGAGAGGAAATAAGTGCGCAAATAAAGAGGGGAATTATTGGAACTACATAACTAAAAGAACACACAAATTGGCATTACATGGTTTGGTATACAGAAAGTTTATCTAGTCTTATCTTAATTCAGGATATACAGACAAATAATTTAGACAGACAGACAGATAGACAGACAGACAGAGATATAGATAGATAGATAGATAGATAGATAGATAGATAGATAGATAGATAGATAGATAGATAGATAGATAGATAGATAGATAGATAGATAGATAGATAGATAGATAGATAGATAGATCACAGTTGTAATATTTGAACTGGACACAAGAGGTCACCCACACTCATTTTATAACTTGTTATTTGGCATTGAATTTTCATTTGAAACATAGAACAAAAATAGCATTGGCGTTCAGCAACATGGCTTCTTAGACAGTCATCGGTTATAAATATGAAATACATAAATAAAAAAACCTTTAAATAACATTGGACCCTAAACACTACAGTCATGACTTTAACTATAGCAATGTAAAATGAATACACCACAATATTAGTATCCGTGCACGGTAACCTACTTCAGGACAGATAAATGAGTTTGACCAAATATTCTCTTGAAGCTCTTTGAATGAATCCACAGTGAAGCACGCGCCAGGCAGGGCTCGGGTTTGTAGAGACACCTCATAGCTCCCACTAACTGTTGGTCCCGCCCTATGAGGCGTGCGGACTAGAAGAATAGAAGTTGCAACAGTGTAACAAGTGATTTGTGTCTCTACATTCTGAGACTTTTTACATTCGTCAAATTCACAGCGTAGAATAAAAGTTGCAACGTTGTATCAAGCGGTTTGTTGCGAAACATTTTAGAACGTTTTTTGTACTCCAGTCAAACGCTGAAGCGCAACATTGTAATAAGGTAGTTTGTCTCGCCGCGTTCATTGCACAACTAGTGGAATAGAAGGACATCTCGGTGTGTTTGCGGTAACTAGCCAAAGACTCGTGGAAGACGATGTTGGATGGTGTTTTGTGAGCGTTTAAAGGGAATGAGAGTGAACGAGGGAAGCACGCTTTGAGCACTGCAGCGTTCGAGGTAAGATAGCCTTGGTTTTTCTACCAGGACTGCTGTAAAGTCATTGTGTACTGTTGTTGAGGATTTCTGCTTTGAGTGTAAATTATGTTTTATTTTACTCATAATAACTTATTATCTGCAACAAGATGTTAACCCCTGCTGGTAGGTCCATCTTATAACTGTGTGGAACATGGGAGCTTTAACTGGACCACGCTTGTCATATTTAAATAAACATACTTTTCTGATTAAGACGATGTTTTTTATTTCGAAAAACGTGTAGATGCTTCATATTTTTTCAGTATTTTGTATTTGTAGTATAATTTCTAATAAACGAAGATGCTTTGACTTGTCGCTGTATTGATTTTTGTTAAAGTACTTTACATTAAAAGCAAATTTGGAATAGTTCTGTATTATTTGTATTTCTATTTTATTGGTTTATCTTGTGTGAATGGTCGCAATATTTCAATATTTCGTCACAATATCTATTCTATATAATACTTTATATTTAACAATCATAGTATTGTTCTCCATGTAAATGCAGTCATTATCTGCTCTACCACCAACCAAAATGATCTTGACTAACTTAAGATGGCATGACCAGCTGGTAACTGGTGGTTTTGGACCAAAACTATCATGTTCCAAAACACGACTATCAGCTTTCCAGAAGGGACTTTTATTTATTTTATTGCAATGACTTTATTATTATTGGTTTAAATTTATATAGATTTTTTAATATTTTATTGCAGTCATTTATGTGAACTTTTGTTTTAGCTTTTTTTTTGTCTACTTTTCATGTTGGTCATTTACTTTATTTGGCCTCAGTTCTGATCTTGAAAGATTTTATAATTAGATTAAACACACAAGTTAAAACAAAACCATTGAACTATTGGCTGACAGGTGTCTTTTGGAATAATGATCATGCCTTTGATGTTGATCTGAACTCACCTGAGCAATATGACATATTTATATCAATAGACCGTAGACCAGAACTCTGTGCTCATATTCTAATCTTTCTGCAGTCTGATATAAATGGTGTTAACATTTAACCCGAGTCTTTCATCTTCAAAGGAGTCATACTCGAAGCATGCAACATATTTGTGAAGATATCTGCATGCACAGTCATCTGTATGTAAATTGATCTCATCAGATGATGGCACTTGACTGTCATTAGTTGTTAATGTATTATCCTTCCTGAGTTTAAGGAAACTGTAGCCTTAAATTACTTAATCAAAGACAAAAGCAGAGTAGTAAACACTGTTAGTAACCATAAGATTGTCCATTGCATTTTATTAGAAATATATATATTTTAATACATTTATAAATATAAATGTATACATATTTTTGACTCCACAGTCCTCAGATTGTTGTTCTTGTGTCTAGAAGCTTTGGAATTCCCAGGGTGTGTTTTGTATTGGTTCGTCTGTTATTCCTGGCCTTCATCTATTATTCATTTAAAGCAGTGGTTCTAAACTGGTTTTACTTCAGATCTTGTAAGTACCAACATAGATTATTGCTCAAAAGTTAACAAAAAACATTTGACATTTTTAATGTTAATGTGAAATACATGACAATGAATTTTGCTATCCTAACTGTACCATTATAGTTGCAGACTATTATATGTTTTACCAGCTGAGAACAGCTGATTTACATTTTTCAGTATGTTGCACTTTTGCTCCTTTTGGAATTGCTTGTGGAAATCAAGCCAGATCAAAAATCGAATAACCTTGCAGATTTTTAAAAATTTCCTCAGTACTTTCAAAGTATTTGCCACCTTAACGAACCACACGTAAAAACTTAATGCCATTAAAAAAAAGTGTTTTGTTCCTCCAAATTTCGAGCTTGTGCTTTATCAAGACATAGTTGTCAAACAGTGAAAGTGTCCGCAAATGATTATGGAGATGAATCCACTGCCAGAAGAAATCCAACAGGGTTCATCTGTATCCCATTACAGAGAATGCAGTTTTAGCTTCTTTGGTAGAATTCCTGGGGGATTGATCATTTAGGAAAGATTGTGCCGCAGTAACATTCATAATCTAATCTGTGTTGGTCATCATTGACCAAAAAAGGCTTGATGGTTCAAATTTTGTTCGTCTTTTTTGTTGGTATGTGCAGGGTGGGTTTGTTTTAAAGTTAATTTCTATTCCCTTTCAGATTCTGCATATTCAAAACTGAATATTTGAAGAGCCTCTTGCTCTCACTGTACTTTGCTCTACAGTCAGCAGGCCAGTCAGTATTGGATGTCATATGAAATTACATACAATACCCACACTTAGATTGTATGTTGTTGTTGCAGCAGCTTCTTATGCTATACACTACCGTTCAAAAATTTGGGTTTGGTAAGATTTAAAAAAAATTAATCAATTTAATACACCCTTGCTGAATAAAAGTATGAATTACTTGAAAATAAAATCTTACCCCAAATTTTGAATAGTAGTGTATCTAAATTCTTAATAATAATTATGATTATGACCACCACACATTTCTTTTTTGGTTTTTAAGTCACATACAATAGCAGGGCACTGGATCAAGGTGGTATTAAAATACATAGCCACAAAATACTATGTATTAAAATACATAGCCACAAAACTTAAACTTAATACATGTTGGCAGTGGCATGAGATTAGTGTAATAGAATCACACTAAATTTATATCCAATCTGTCAGGTTTATGACAATTTGTATTAATTTAACCTATAGAACACTCCTTTAAAGCAAGGCAAAAACCTTTTAAGCTATGATGAGGGAAAATAAAACAAATAAAGGGAATAAGCTGGGTGTGTTCACAACTTCATACTTGGCAGGTTTGGTTCAATTAAGACAAACCCAATTGTGATCGGTTAGAATCTGAATAAGTGTGAACGCTGCCATCCGAACCCTGGTGCGCACTTAAAAAAGTGGACTGAACCTCTGAAAAGATGGGTCTCTGTCCACTTTCAAACAAACTCTGGTGCGGTTCGACTGAAATATCAGCGCAACATGGACCAAAGACATGTAAACAAACCAAAAACAGGACATGATGTCACAAGATGCGACCTAAAATAAGGACAGACTGCTCAAGCATTTTCTCGTCATAGTCGCGATGTTGCCCATCACAGTTCGATATAGGCATCAGAACCGCGACTCCTCGCAGCAGATCTGCATTTGTGTGTGTGACGGAGGGATATATAAGCTCTTCACGAGTTGTCAGCTCCATCATATATCATCATACGCATTTTGCGAGCGCATTTAGCCCAGAACACAGCATTGTTTTTGATCTTTGACAAGTTTCGAAGTTCCGTCATAAAAGCCGTTTTTTGTTTTGTATCTTTAGGTTCGGTGTTAAAAAATGATAGTGTGAATGCAAAGCGAACCAGGACTAAATGTATCTTCTTCGTTTTTTTGGTCCGGACCAAAAGAACCAAGAGAAATGTGAACACACCCTAAGACACAGTGCGGTTTCTCCGAAATGTATTTGGAGAAGCAGGCGTAAGAGAGTTCCATTTGTCACCTTTTAGTAATCAGAGAGATTCATGGTTACGCACAGATCCCAGGAAGGCTAATTCTCTCAATGGGGGCTGTAGGTTTCAATGTTTTCCAGATGTGTGAAGGATTGTGCTGATGTGGAATCAATATATGAATAATGTAATAAAAGTCCAGACTTTCCCAATGTAGTCGACCTGCTTATCTTTTGGTTAATTCTCAGGATTTTTTTAATGTTTCCATCAGTGAACAGACATCATACAAGTCTCCCGGGCCTCCTGCTTTTTCATTAAAGTGGCCAGGCAGACAGAAACAGTGTTCTCTGATTCAGCACATACTTGAGGAAAGTCCAGCTTCTCAGACTCAACTGGTTTGGAGTAGCTTTCAAACAACAAGACAGTTCCAATGAACATCCGTTGCTTGCCCAGAAATGTCAGATATTTTGTTTGCTAGAGCAAAAGCTGCTTTTTACTGTTTCATCGCATGTACAGCATGTTGTTCTCGCTTCGAACAATGAAGAACAGCGTCAGCTAGATGAAGTTTGATTGATTGGTTTTAGCAGTCAGCTGAAGAGGTTTTAGTAGTTTGAGTGAAACACTAAATTTTTGGAAAGTGTTTTCTTCCTTGGCCCGATTCTTTTGGAGTGCTGTGGAAAAACCACATAAATTTTTCGGAGTGTTTTGCCTCCTGTTGGCCCCCAAATTTTGCAATGCAATGCATTTTTAAGTGTTCAACAAAACAAAACAGTAATGCATTTTAAAAGTAGCTTTAGAAAGACACTTGTGATGCAACTCTTCCAGAAACGTTTTTGCCACAGTTCTCTGTGCTCAAGAAAATCTAAACAAGAGACTTGTTGTTATACTACAGTAAAGGCATTATGTAATTTCTCAGCACAGAAGAACTAGTTGGTCTGTCAGCTGTAGCCAAAGATTGAGGATTCCTGACATGTGCAGGAAGCACACGGTGTTTCCTCTGAGACTGCGTGTGTGTATGTGCTTTCAAAGACTATTAGTGAGGCTCTTCTCTTTGTTGTCGTACACCTGCCAAGTGACCTGGCTCTCCACTTTCTGTGTGACGTCATGTCTTTTATCTTTTATCTGGCCTGGGGTTATCAGTGCACGTTGAGTTTTGCAGAATTGGGTTACTTGCTAGCACCCGACACACACACACACACACAAATGTCATTGTTAAGTCAACTTGAACTCAATTTTACCTTATTTATTTTAGTAATGCATGTTCCTAGTCTTTTTTTTTTTGCATGATTCCTTAGTGCACATTATTCCAAAGAAAAATCTTGTTTGGAAAATACTTGGATGGAAAATAGTTAACCAATAGCCAAGTAACTATTTAGTAATTGTCAATTCAAATTTATTTGTAGAGCGATTTTTACAATAAACATTTTCAAAGCAGCTTTACAGAATATAAAGTCCCCCTGTAGTCAATAATTGTATTATTTTATTCAAAATCAAATTTGTTTGAATGAGTGATTCAAGACATCAGTGTTTATATACAAACTAAAAACTTTTATCCCAGTTCTTCTGTGATAATATGAATATTTGTTACAGAAATAATAACAATAGGCCTTCTGTGTGGTTGATAAGACTATTTGTGAAGCTTTGTTTGCTTGTTTCACACTTTTACATGACAACGACTCTCTCTGGCTCAGCGGCAGCGCCAATGCATATTTGAATGTTCTGGTATGATTTTGTAAAAGGTTTAATAGACAGGTTTAAAAAACATGGGTGTTTGAACGTGGATCTTTTAACGATTAATTGTGCAGCTCTAAATGCAGTCCTTCAAAAACCTAGCCAAAAGTTAACTTACAGTAGTAATGCAATTCCGTTTACAGCAAACAATAAATTAAAAATTAAACCATTACGTCAAGATGCTAGTGAGTGAAAACTTTAACTGAAGCTATCACATTGCAGTCAAAAACTGGGCGATACAAATTATTATATGATCAATAAGTTCTGACAACATATGTTTTTACATTGCTTCAACTCATCAAAATAAGTTAAGCAGTTTTCAACTTAAGTTATACAAGATTCAACTTTTGTTTAAGTCATTTTAATGTAATTTAAGTTGAAATGACTTAAACATCCAAGTTGATTGAATTTAAACGTTTAAGGCAGCAACTTTTTTTTAACGGTATGTCTTGAGCAATTTGATTGGCCCAGAAATGTGTCACAATATGGAATTGAAACTGGTTGCAAATGCTGTTTCTTTTTTCTGAAGTTTTGAAATCACCTCTAAAATTGAAACTTCTCAGCTATGCTCAATTCCCTATATTAGATGTTGTCAGCCAGCTATATATGCATTGGAACAATAGACCTTATGTGTCTACATTGAAACTGGGACATCAGCTGTGCGGCTGGATGTGACCGTCGGTAACCTCCTTGTGCAGGCTGGGCCTAGTGTTCCTCATGCAAACATACACCTCTTTATAAGAGCACACATCTGTAGTTTTAATGGTGATGTGGGTCTGGCCGGTTTCCTGTGAGGACTCTAGCACTTTTCAGCCTCTTTCTGCCATTCTTGCTACTTTATGGCTCATTTATACAGTTGGTTACGGTGACTGGACAGATTATCACGAATTGAAATGGCAACGTCTACTGGGAACGTTGATGGTTATCATGATGGTGATACGCAAATCCACGCCTTAGGTTTTCCTTTTTTTACTATCAATATTTGCTGTGGATTGTTTAATAGCACAAAAGGCATTTTAGCTGCTTATTCATGTTGAATCCAGCATCAAGGTTAAGATTCCGAATAAGAAATGAGATTGTAAACAAATGTCAGTCTTTATAGGTTTTTTTTATTGCCTTTTTTGTCTTTGAAGCAAGCGTTGAGTGAGTGGCCATTTGTTGCTGTTTTTCTTTGTTTCATTGTCATCAGTCAAAATGTCCATGTTTGAGTCTGAAGTATTTTAATGAAGAAAAGATTGAACATTTTTATCATTTTTTTTTTTATCCGCTTGCTTAATCTCTCCAAGATTTTCAACATTGTCCTCAGCTCAGTGGAATGTACTCAGCACCAAGCGCTTGGAGAATTCTTACTGTAAAATGACTATATTTAGTCTTTGGGTGTGGGTTTCGTTCTGAGAAGATTTTATCTTCTTTATCTTACAGAATATGTGTTGAAAATTGCCTTTAATGAGGCTTGTTTTATGGTCAGCTTGACTCACAATGCAGCAGGTCACTTCCTTCTGGGAAGCATAAATATGCATGTCCTTTGATCAGTAATCTAGATATTTACATATTAGAATTTAGGATTCTGGGCTGTATTTGCACTATAAAAGGGTTATACTCTATTGTGAAAACACTTTAACATTTACACAATCATTTTTCTGAATTACTTCCCTAAAATGTAGAAATCAGAATCTGAAATTGCGCAAATGTCACTTTTTCTTTCCGCTTTACTGTAATTTTGGTTTTGACTTTTCACTTCGAATGTTGACCTTTTTTGATCAGGGCTTCATTTTCCAAAAGCATTGTAATCCTAAATGGATTTGTAGAAACCAATTTGGCACCAAGCTTGGATGCTTTGTGAAATAGCCTAAGGCCCTGGTCATTTCATGCAGGTCTATGACAACAGGATTCACTAAAATGTGTTTATATGTGAAAGTGCACTTGTACATTACAATGCAGATTATGTTTGTAAATGTGCCTCCACAATAATCAAAAGGCAAATATTGACATTGGTGGACTTAGCTTAGCTTATTACAGCATAAATATTACCCGGATGTCACCAAAGTTCATATGACCCATTCACTTCAAGAATGGCTTGGTTTTGCCGGACCCTGGATGTGTGAATCCATTTGAGTGTTCTTAGGTCAGAAAACACTTGCATGATAAGCAGTATGGGAAGCCAATGAATAGATCATTGAATCAATGCTTCAGTCAGGTTAGATTGATAAAGCAGACCTCTGCGCTTTGTCTTCCTTTGGGTATGGCACGGAAGCGGAAGGCACGGCGTAGTTTTGCGTTTTAACAGCCTGTCCGGAATCTTCTGTGGGTCACATCCCCCTCGTGAAATCATCCTGTCAGAGGTTTGTCAAATGAAGCTCTCTGTGGCCTTGAACCGAGTCTGTCTGGTTACAGCAAGATGAAGAATCAGTGTCTGCTGCTAATAAATAATCTTCCAACATACCATTAAGATCGAAATTTCCACCAGCACACAGTCGGGATAGTTTCCCTTGTTTTTATATTCCTTATATTTTCAATATGTCAGTTTTTCTTGTAACATTTAAGGTATAGTTCAAAAAAACAAAGACAAAGCTGGTCAGTGCAAAAGAACCATCAAATAATCATAAAAATGATTAATATGGCTAGTGAACTATATTTCAATATTACTTTTTTTGATTTGTGAATTCATATTTTTGTTTAATTGAATATGTTCAATCAATCGGTTCTTTAATTGGACTGATTATTTTCTCATGTTCACTGACTCAGTCTGGTTGCAGCGTTTAACATCTTAGTGGAGGGGAAGATTAGAACTGAATAATGACTGAATTTTTGGTGTTTTTCGCAGTTAAGAAGACTTGAAATATAGCTTACAACTCAAATAGACTGCTTTTATGATACTTTTACATCCTTTTTTGAAGCTTAAAAGCTTTAGTCAACATTAAATGTAATTGAAAAGGTCAACATATTCCTTTAAGATCCCATCTTGCTATTTCGGCAGATGTCACATTTGCTTTCCCCTGGGATCTTGACAGCATACCCGTCTATCTAGGGAACCTTCTCGTCTTAATGTAGACACCAGTGAGAAACTAGCAGGAAGCAGTGGAATGCTCTCTTTAAAAGCCACGAACACCAGACAAGAATGCTGTGGTATAATTCGATATAATTGTTTGCAGCTCTGTCCTTAAAAGTTGCCAGACTGTGTACAAGCATGCAACATTGACCCAACTCCTCCACTGGGCACGTGCCATCAAGAGTTGCGGAACTTTTTAAACTCACGCAACTGAGTGTTTTTGTCTGCCTGCATTTTAGTAAATTAAATTATGGTACAATCTGTAGTTCATTATGATAAATGGTTGTTAAATTAAGACTGTAAGTGCAGTGTGTTCTGTTTTTGCATGTTGAGGCTTGCGTATTATTGAAGTTCATTGACCTTGCGAGTCGTGGGTGGTGCTGTTTTGGCGTTATTGTGCCCTCAGAGAAGGCCTGTTTACTAACAATGGCGTACTAAGCCCTATCTCTAAACGCTCACCTCGTGGATTTGGTAAAAAACATTGTTGGCTTTTAATTGGCTGATAGTTGCTACACAAAGGCCCTTTCTCCATTACACAAGGGCCCCACCTTTCAGTTTCAACTCACCATGGTACATCTGTTTTTTTTTAGTTGTTTACTTCCTCAGTATCTATCTCAGTTGATCATGTTAACGAAAGTTATAGAGTATAGCAGTGATTGCATTTGTATCATAAGTTACTTGAATCCATGGTAAAGGTATTCCTTTTAAAGTTTTCCTCTCTGTCACAGTCGAGGATGTTGAAAAGTCGGTTGCTAGCTGAGATGGTTGAATGTGTTCAGACAGAAAGAGATTTTCAGGCCCACTATATATCAAGCTAATGAGAGCTGCCCTTGGAGAGGTGGAAGCATGCCCTTACTTTGAGCTTTGGCTTTCACTGTTCAAAGATGGATGATGGTTAAACAGTCACCCAGTCTAACCTCTACAGGGAATGGAAAAGTTCGACTTCTGCTTCAAGCTGCAGGAGGGACCGTCATTTGGGTTATACTAACAGCTCGGACGTTTTACTGCTGCTTCCTTTAATAACTGATTGATTACTTTATATTTTTTATTTGGATGTCAAGAGTTTACAGGGTATACTTATTTTTTGCTCCCAGTTTTTTTAAGTTTTAATATTTGTGCCACAAAAATTTGGCTGAGTTCTGACATTTCAGCCAGGTTTTTGTTGTTGTTCTTTTTAGCCAGATTTAGACAATGGAGTCTTCAGCAGTCATTTGTTGTGTCTAGATTTCTTGCTTTTTCACAATTTTTAGTAATAATTGAGATCCAGAATTGTTTGTTTTTATATGATTCATGAATATTTGTATTATTATTTACGCATTGTTTTGCGTTCTAAATAGTCGCAAGTGTATTCATATCTAAAAATTAAGATTAAAGTTCTATGTATTTAACGCTTATGGATAAATGGCTTATTTATGAAATGAAGTAAGTTGCTTAAGCTGTTAACACTGTTGTTTTTTGTTGAATGCGCAGTGATGTAATGGCATTGTTTGCTGCCATTCTTTAAAGACCCACCAAATGGTGGCTTTTTTTTGGTTAACTCCATAATAAAGTTAACAATATTTATTCTTTTTTTGCAGCATTCTTGCATTGCATATTGCAATCACACCCTAACGTGTTGTAAACTACCTAAAATTGGTAGTCCTGCAGCAGCCCTTTGCAAATCTGTCAAGTTTCACAGAAAAAGGTTCACCATCTCGACTTGACCACAGTCCTCCAGTTGTCTGTTCACCATTTTGACTGCCTGATCTCCATCTCATCTCTTTGGAGTGGCTTTGTGTTTAGTGGGAGGCCAGTCGCTCTTGCACTGACCCGTGCAGGGGGGCCGTAAAACAATCTACCAGTTAAACTTCAAACTCCATGAAATTCTTCTCCCCCTTGATTCTGTCCACACACACATGCACACAAGCCAAAGCCGATGATCTTTTGTTTGAACTAAACCTGAGAGGCTGTGCATAACCTCTGACAGAATCTTAAATGTGTTGTCATTTTCAAATGCTCCCATTTTGTATTCATTCTGCTCTTATCTCTCGGTGTCAGCTGTTGTGTTTGTTAGAAATCTTTGCTGGAAGCCATAATATTTTCCCTTTGAATTGGCCAGTGTTTCACTAATTCTTGGGAACGTCTCGTTCTCTGGTTACACAGAAGTGTGGTGTTAGCTTGCGGCCTGTCTCACTCTCACTGATATGCCTGAGCTGGTTTAGTTTGTTCGTTGGCATGGAGACTTTGGCTGTACGAAAACTGTCTACTGTGATTCTGGAGTGTGCAACTTTATAATTTGAATTATAAAACTGTTATATAATATTGCATAATATTTGTCTAAAGGTTCATTACAAAAAGTGGATTTAAAAAAAAAAAAAGAAATCCAACAAATCATAGTGCGTTAGGGCTAGTGACACCCAATTTAATTTAAATATTTGTTTGTTTAATTTTTGATTTTGCCCATGGAACATTATAATTAATTATATTATAACACAAAAATATAAGTGTAGAGCTCTGAACATGGTGTCTCTATATTAATAGAATTTGTTAATTTGTTGATAGAACAACTAGCAATTGAAATCGCAACGGGGCATTTCAGTGTTTTTTTTACGAAGTCATGTCCGGTTTCTAGTACTGTAAATCCATCTATTTAAAGACACTATGTAAGATTTTTGGATTAAAATGTCCAAAAACCACTAGAACAATGTTATATATTGTTGACTTGTGTACATTATCCCAAATGTTTCCAACAATGTTTAATTTGAGAGAAATCCTCAATTTTAACCAGTGTAATGGTCCATTTTATTGCTTCGCCTGTCAATGACGTTACTGCGAATGAAATGTTTGTACCATGATTCAGAGACAACGCTATTTTGTCAAGTGGCAGACATAGCATAATCAGAAAGAGCTTCATTTGTAGTAATTTTCCACCATACAAGATATTTTAAAATTAATTTTATGCCATTTAGCAGCACAAGTCATCCAGTTTTTATTAATATGATATTCTAATAACAATCTAACTTACTGCAATGTGTAAGTAATGTTATAAATTAACTTTCAACAAGTTTTTATGTGTGATCATTTTGACCAAGTAAAACAGCGCTGCGTTACCCCACAATTTTAATTCGTCAGTAGTATACTAATTAAGTAGTAATTCAGTACTTTCGCAATTACTTTCAGAAATTTAGCAATTTCATTTGACTTAAATAAAATAATGTGAATTTAAGTGAAAGTCAAAGTTCAAGGGAAGCTGGAGGCGGGAACCAACAAACGTTAAACAACTTTAACCGTAAAATAAATATAAACAACAAAACAAAAGGAGTGGTAACGGCCAAATGCGGCATAATAACAGCTCCAGAGCTCCTCCGTGGGATTCGAGACAAGTGTGTCACACCGTTGTCACTCATTAGCATTCGCTCCACCGACCTCATTCCGCTCCCATGGCTTTCGGCCCCGCCCTGCTTCATACCACGTTATATAATAATAAAACTTTTAATACATTAGCTCATCCATTTCTGCTCGAGTTCTGTCGGATTGCTGTGGAATCCACTGACTGTGGAAGTGAAGACGACAACTCCCATTATCGCACTCTCATTCACGGCATCAAGCTACTGCTTTAGCGTTTTGAATAAGCAACCTCTAGATGCAAAACTTACTGTTCCTTTAAATCCTTATTTTTGTGCTTGCTTGATAAAACTGACCACCATGAGCTTGGTAAACAGCAACATCAAACCCTGCAGCACTCGCTTTCTTGGCACAATGTCTGCCTATCTGTGCTCTGTGTTGCGGTGTGTGCTCTGCAAAGACTAAATATCCTCTTAAATAGGGGTTAGAGTTACTTTAGCCTCACCGCCACAAGTATTTGTAATGGTAGATACAAGGCTTCCCTATGGCAACGCATTAGTGCCATGAGACTTTATTATAAAATAAAGAGTCTCTTTGCTTTTTTCATGATGCCTCTGGAGTGAAGATCTTATTGGAAAAGGTTACATAAGTCAGATAGTCATTTCTTCTTTTATGTCATATTCTGTGGGTTGTACCTTTCTCTCCGAATGGAGAAAAGCTTGACTTGTTTGCACTACAAAGCCCATCCAAATTTCCCAAGGGCACGTTCCACAAGGAGAGCAACACATGCAACATCCTGTTCATGTCACGGGGGAAAGAGGGCCCTCTCAACCCCTCAACACGCATGCAGTACATCTCTGGCAACTACCACAGCCTTGAGACTGACGTCCCTGCCATTTCGGCTGGCTCCCGCAAATTAACGCAAGGCCCTGTAGTGTGGATTGTTCATGCATTCCTCCGGCATGACTCTGGCATGCACATTTAAACTGCTACTTCTCTGTGCCTGTTGTAGCCATTCAAATGAAAACCCTTGGATATGTTCGGAATGAAGCACTTGGCTTACTTTATACAGACTATTATATTGAATGCAGGCCACTCCTTTTTTTAAAATGCCATGTGAAATTGTATGCCATTAAATAAAATGGTTTTATGTTAAGTTTTTATAACTTTTGTAGATCAAATTTTAAAAAAATGATCACACCAGAAATAAAAGGTTGACCGCATTGCATTGAGAAATGGTGTACTCTTCTATGTGTGCACTGTTATATGCTAAATATTTTGGAAAAATGTAGTTAAGTTGGTTTTTTTTCATGAAAATTAGTCAAAACCTGGACTGTGCAGCATACTTGCCATATAGCAGGGGTGTTCAGTCCTGCTCCTGATGGACCTTCTAGTGATGTTTAGCTCCAACATTAATTAAACACACCGTAACCAGCTAATCAAGGCCTTGATGATTACTAGAAACTTCTGGGCAGGGAGGTGGTCCTCCACGTGCAGGAATGGACATCCCTGCTGTATAGTACTGCAGAAATGGTATTGTAGGATGCTGTTCTGAACATATACATTAAGCTGCAGTGGCTCCTGCAGTTCCTATGGGAAAACATTGAAGGCAACAGAAATAACCCAATATTTGTCTTACGTTTCATACTTCAGGCGTTGACATTAACCAGAGGTGATAAATGAAACGTTGGCTAAATTGCCTTATCCCATAATCCTATTGAAGCCTCTCACTTGCTTCCAGACACCGTCTGTGCTAATCAAAGCACAGGTAGACCAGGAAGAACCTTTTGTTGTATCTGTCTGTATGCCATTTCCTTGTAGTTTTGTTTGACTGAATCATTCAGGAAGTGAATGTGTTCAAGCAGTATTGATTTCCTCTGTCAGTCTTGATAATATTTAATTAAGAATTCAGGAATTATAGCGAAGGGATGAAAAACACTGCTTGACATTCCATACCAAATGTGTAAACCTGTTATTTTCAGTAATATTGATTGAATTCTGCTGCTGAATATGGTGTTTTATTTGGACGTTTGAAAGCCCATAGCTCGGAGGTGAAGGGGACACAGGATTCTGAGAGGCCGGGCAGTGTTGATTCAGACTAAACAAACAGGTGTCTGCTCCTGGCTGCCGGGTGAGGCCAACTTGGCTCCAGCTGGGGCTTGACAGAGGAAGTTTCTCATGCCCCTTAGAGCATACAAGGATAAACCAGAGTTGAAGAGTTGATATGCAAGTTTCTGTTTGTTGACATGAAATGTTGAGTGTAAGAGAGTGTTAAACTGAGTATTAAACTATGTGTAGCAGTGTTTTAGCTGTACAATTTTTTCTAATGTCTTGTTGGTGTGCCAAGAGTAGGCCTACATTTGTTAAAAGTTTAAGACATGCTGTCTTGGCACCATATTTTTTCATATGCTTTACACTAGTTGTCTTTTCGGAATTAATGCGTGTGGTGTTGTCAAATTCAACATGTTATTGTTGCCCTAGGTTTGTTTGATCAGGCCCTTTTTTATAATCACATCGACCTGTTCTCATCGCCCACCATGGCTCTGCTCTGTTGCAGTCAAAGCAGTGACTCAGAACATTGCCTCTTTCTTGGTTTGAACTCGATGACCTTTTGTTTCCTCCATGTCATTCTTAAACGACAAAACCACATTTTCACCACTGCTCATAAAACGAATGCCGACCATGATTCCAGACTAGAACGACCCTTCACCCTCAACATTCTCACTCAAATGTACATCATTTGTGCACCAAAATTTCTACTCAACTGTAGTTGAGATTGCTTTTACTGTGCACATTGCAGTTCCTCTTCTCCTTTTGGATAACTCTAATCCAAAAATACAAGATGTAATTATAATGTTTACTTAATATAGCTGGCGTAACTAGAGATGTTTGTTTTTTGCATTGTGAGATATGCTGGTACCACATAGATGTTTAGGAGCCATTGTGTAGGCGAGGTCTTGGGTCTAAGAGACTGGGTCTGCAAGGTCCTTCTTCAGATGTACACATCTCAAGACAAGCAGAATATACCCTAAAGATCACTCCAAGACCCAGACCGAGAGCAGCACCAGACCCAGATCCAGATGAGTACCAGACCCCACAAGACCAAGACTAGACATCTTAAGACCCTGTGTAAACCTTTTACGTAAAGACCCCTTAGTAATATTTGTTAGGGTTATCTTATCCTAAAAGCTTTCTCCTGGGTCTTAAATTGTAATTTGACACAGTCTAAACCTCAATATCTAAACCCAGAGCTACAAGTCCAAGAACCAAACTGTCATTTTAATGAATTTCAATAGAGAAAGAAATACTTGATTTTTGCAGCATTTATTTGGGATATTGTGGAACTTTGCATAGTGGGAAATATTGCAGTCATTTGATTGCAGTCTTGTCAAGATCCTATACCAAGAATCAGGCCCATACCAAGGCTATGTTTATGTGGTCTTAAGAAGTCTCAGGACCACAAGCTCAATATTTCCTCTCCATTCTGGATGCGTTGAGCTGGTGTCGTGTCTGGATCCCAGTCTTTCTCTCTGTCTTCATGGTTTCCTGTCTTCTATCTACTGTGGTGATTAATAGTAGGTGGCATTTTCTCTTGGATTAAGGTACAGATTTTCCTCAGAACCGATTGGGCTAAAATTGTGCTTTAATAATGTGTTCCATGTGGTTCCAAATAAATATGTGTTGGTGTCTACTTGTTAATTTGTCCCTACTTTGTATATATTGTTGAAAGATAGTTGTGGTGTAAGGTAAGAGAACATCTGAGATGATCTGTTTATGTGTTTATTTTGAAAGTGTAGTATTTAGCCTTGTGTGCAATTGTGCTAGATGTAGTGTGTGGGCCTAGCTCGACAGGATGAAATCAGTGGTTATAATTAGAACCATCTGATTATCACTGTACCCTATACTGTTGAGCTTCAACAGTAGCCCTTTTATTCAGCTAAAAGAACAAGGGAACTCGCCTAAAGAAAGAGGCTGTGACCCCTCTCATAATGTCCAGCCCTGTCCCCACCCTGCCGCCTACCCCTGACTTGCTGTCAATATGTTGTCCTTGTTTTAGATTCCTACTTCCTGTCTGTTGCTGCCTGTCTCACATGTGTAGGATTGTGGGGCTTTTGTGGGGGTTCTCAAAAAGTCCAAATGTGATGCTTGAATTTCAGTGGTGCCAGAATGCAGGCCAAAGCACACAAACTACGGCCCTCACTCTAGCCTCTAGACATTAATCTGTTGAGGGTAACCACTGGCTTGCTGACTCTGCAGTGTTCTGGCTCAGTAGGTCCATCCAGGAGGCCTCATATCAAAGTTAGTTTCGGGTTTTATTCATGCACGACCACGTAAATCTTTGCAACAGCATGCCCCCTCCATGACTGCCATGTTCTCTGATGTGTCTGGTTGACCCTAGCCAGTTTGTCAGCATCCACAGTGGCCACCGTCTGGCTTAGGATGGGTCCTCACCCCTCTCTCTCTACCGCAGATTTAGCTGATTAGTTGAGATTTGGAAGTGGATCAACTGGCTAAATAGTTGGAGTTAGATTTGGGGCAGGGGTACTTGGTGAATCAGCATGAGTGGAAAAAACAGCAGGTGGGATGTCTGATCTCTTCCTGCAGACAAGGGAGGAGTATTCTGGGAATTTCGCCTGCACAGGAGCTGTAGAGAGGTTCAAGTAAAGAAGCCTGCAGGTATTAGCAGACTAAGAGAGATTAGTCAGTTGTCCAGTTTATAACACCTAAGCTCTGTTCCAAAAGCTAGTAAGCTGCCTAACTGTCTACTGGCTGCATACTGTTAACGTTCACTTGTGTGTAGCACTTACGTGCTCTTCCCATAAACGCAGAAGACACTTGCCTAATACCCAGTTGATACCAGAGGTGTTATCGTATTGCTAAGATAATGGCTATTCTCCAAGCATAAAAACAGAACACACAAATATTGGGTGGGATTTCAATCAATTCTGAAGTATGTTGCTAAGAAAGTGCTGGGCAGTATACCAGTTTATCCCGTATGTATTTTTAAAATAAAAATGTTTTACCCACCCATACCGGTGCGTAGCTGAAACAATTGCTGCTTTTATTCAACGGCCACGAAGAGTACTATGTAAAGTGGATTGAGAGGGGATGTCTATTAACTGCATACCCTTCTTGCTAATGGTTATCACTTTATAACAGTATGGGTCATACAAGTTTGACCCATGCTTTTTTGCTTAAAGGTGAAGACCCAACTTTATGCATGTTTTGTAAGATTCCCCTATCTGTTAAACATATTTTATTAGATTGTCCTGGACTTAATACAAGTAGAATGTTCTTTTTTGAAGTTACCTCACTTGAGGACTTATTTAGTAAGATTATGCCTGAAAAAGTTTTGGATATTTTATCATATGTTTTTGTTTGGTTGCTTTTTATTGTGTTTATATGATATTTGTATTTTTGTAATTGATTTTTTCCCATGAAAATAGCCTTGAATGCTGACATAGCACTAAATAAAACGATCTGAATCTGAATTACTTTATAACACTATAATAAATAACCCACACAACTAGTTCTCTTTAACATGGCAAATACCATGTAGAGCCCTTTGATTTCCATGATGCAGTAAACGGATGGAATCACAAATGGAACCTTGGCTACTGTATAAAGTGGAATGTCGTGGTATTTGGCCTTTTTTAGATGAATAAATCTAGTGCTGATAAAGTAGTGCTGCACAATGAATCAAATTGCGATGTAGACTAGTGTCTGACTGCGACTTAAATCTGAAGTCTGCACGTTCTGTGTGTCTGTAAAAGAGTGCCGCATTTTCGTCTACTACACACACACGCGCTGAAACACACAGAAACTCAAAGGTCTTCAAGACAACCCGTCAAAATAAAAGTTCACTTTAACTTGAAGAAATATAACATAAATAAATTACTATTGCACAGTACTTCAAGAAATAAAAACAACAATAATAATAATAATAATTTCTGTGTTATTAAAACTCAAAGATCTTCATTACAACACACCATAATAAAAGTTTTGTCTAACTTGAAATAATTATAAACAAAAAATATTACTAATGCACAGTAGAATGCATGTGCTTCTTAAAACAATAATAATGATGAAATTTATCTAACAATATTCTAAAGAATATTACACAAGTTTTCGTACATGTTTTAATTTAAACAGTAAACTTGCCAAAGAAATTAGATCATTTTTATTTGATTTTCATTTGATTTTTGAAAGTAAGTTGTTATATTCTGTATACTCCTGACAGTAAAGTAAGCCACTATAAATCTATATAAAGGACCAGTCATGAAAAGAAAAAAAAACTGTGATATACTTTGAAGCTGCCAGAATCTTGAAAAAATACAGTGAATACAGTTCTATGGAACTATTTTCTGTATTTCACAGTACTGAATGAACAGATTATTGATAAACTGCTTCCTTCGACTTTTTCCGCAATGTTGGATGTACATTTTTAGCAAGATTATTACATTTCATTCTGAGATTGCTTTATCCATGAAAGATTCATGACGATGCCACTGTTATGTTGTAATCTTTAAAGCAGCTCAAAAAAGTACTTTTATTTTGTTAGTGGGTTTAAGCCAGGTTTCTGCTTTTTAAGGAGAAGTGAAATTCATTGCACTGTTCTAAACCTTGTGAGCCTACAGAGAAAGCATTTTAATGCATCATAACCATATTCCCGACATGAAGACCGTTCCATAAGGTAGGCAACTTTAATTGTGCTAGGACATTTCTTTTTAGTTCACTTGTTGTAGATAGCATCACATGTATCCTTCACAGAAAACATAGTCCCAGAATGCATTGTGATAAATATACTTATTACATGTGTTGTGTAAAATGGACTTTTACTTTGTGTGTGTGATGAGAATTATGCTCACAGTATCTCATTGTTGTTACTGTAGTCCTGTAGCTTAAACAGTAGATCGTTTGGCGCTTGCAACGCCAAGGTCATGGGTTCGGTTCCCAGGGAAAGCAAGAACTTATAAGAATTTAAAAAATGCAATGTAATTCGCTTTGGATAAAAGAGTCTGCCAAATGTAAAATGTGATGTAAATGTTACTTTAGCAACATGCTAATGTTAGCAGCTACCTTTGTTGGCAGCAAGACCGATCACTTGGTTTTGGAACAGAACTTTTGTCACAGGCATGTTGGGTAGTGTGTGTGCTTGTACATGTCCGTGTATGGGAGGGTGTTGTTCCTGTGTGTCCAGCTTATGAGTAGGGCCTCAGATAACCACAAGGACCTCTAAAAGGGTAATACCTCACCCGGGGCAGATAACAGAACAATAGCTGGGGGCGGTTTATCATTCTTAGTGAGCAGAAGGTGGGGGCGGTGTTAACACTCCAATGTCATTTGTTTCCCAGCCTTGTGTTTTAGGGGCTGCTTCTAGCCGTCCCATTAAAAAGAGACGATTTGTCTTATTGTGTTGGCTAATGTGTTTTTTTTTATCTTTCTTGAATCAGCTGAGATTTGGGTGTTGTCTGAAGCTCTGTGTGATGGTGGTTGGGTTTGCAGTGCGTTGTGGGTTAAGGGCTGAGGTTTTGCCTCTCATGCCTGGGTGAAGCGTAACACCCTCTTGCAGCTTGCAGGTGGGCAATGTGCTTCGCGGCCAGCCGCAAGATTCCTCTATGTGGCATGCATATGCTGGCATCTGAACCTCTTTTCTTCCCGGTGTAATCGATAAGAACGGGTGGGAAATTAACGGATGGGAAAATTCCCTAACCGTGACATGCATAGTGAGCAAGAAATTCCTCTCTCTGAATTTCTTTATAGAAAACAATGACATCCTGTGCAGTACAAAGCATTTCTGATTCATCATTTTCAACCCATTCTTTTTGATACTTTTAATCTCTAGCCATTCTTGAATTTGCAATGAATCATCTATGTTAGTCACCAAGATAACAAAACCTTTGCGACATATTTAAATCCTCAAAATTCCACAACAATGTACTATATACCACAAAGATTTGATTGTTTTTTTTTTTGCTAGGCCTTATAGACGCATGTATGTGATCCGTGAACGTTGCCACGCCTCAGGCTATTCCAATTGTTGAGTCTTGAAAACAGATGCAAATAATGGATTTCCTGTTATTCATTAGCTGCAGTTAAATTTTTACTGAAGGTTTTTTATGGAAGGACCCGGAAGGGGGTGACCATTATGAATGTAGGCTAGCTAATGTGCTCCTAATAGTTATTACGGTCACTGTTTTTTTCTGTTAAAAGCCCCAGGTGATCTGGGTCATGCAGCCTGATGCTAAAAGGGTAGTTTGTTCGTGCACATGATCAGTGAAATACAAAGATCATTGTGGATGGTAATTGAACATCCCGCACTTTCAGAAATGCCTTGTTGCTAACTCTCTCACTTCTTCTATTTCCACAGTGGCCAGTGCCATGAAACTGAATCCACAGCAAGCCCCGTTATATGTAAGTATTGCAATATTTGTTTGTTTCATTCAGTACCGCACTTTTCATGCTAAAACCCTCTTTGAGAGGTTACATCTACTTTATATACATCTTTTTTGGTTGTTTTGTGACAAGTATACCATCCTGTCCTAGTCCCTAGTTGATTGAAACTTCTAATGTGAACTTGTTGCTCCAAGGCCTGCTCACATTCTTCCCGTTGGGCTGAATCAGCGTATTTTGGTCTTGATCAGGGGAAAGGGTGCTGGGTAATTATGTTTTTTTTTTTTTTTTTTTGTGCTGACCTTTTTTAATTAGATTTGCTTAAGCCATAAAGAAACCCACATGTCAGCAGGATGTCTGACTGAAGACACCACAATGCTTTCAGTTCAATGGTGAGGACCGGATCAGTTCACCACAACAAACCGCACTACTTGAACAAATTAGGCCTTGTAGATTACTCTAGTTGTTGTGCGTTCATGGTAATGTCAACATCCTGCCATGGATGTGACTTTGTTGATTGGTTATATAATTAAACGGGCACACAGGGTCTAAAATTGGCACACCTGCCAAATGAAAGTTCTCCAGCTATAACAGACAAACTCAATGACTTTTTTTTTTTTTTTTGTGTGCAATATTTAGATAAGCTTTTCCCCATAGGCAATGAAAATATTTAGCATTTTCCTTTGTCAATGGTTTGAATGTAAAAAAAATCTTACTTTTTTCTTTAGAACTTTTTTTTATATTGTCTTTTTTTTTTATGTAACAGTACAGTTCTCTTAAACATCCTTTGTCATGAACTATAAACCACGTCACAGATACTACTGTATCTGAAGCACACAGCTGTGTCTCGTGCATTTGCTGTGTTTGTGTGCATTAGTATGTGTGTGGTTAAAGCTGCACATGTGGTCTTTCCATGCTTAGCAGTTGCAGGTGGCTGGCTTGATGAAGCATTGTACTGTTTCTTCTCAGGACGTCTTGATTAACTCACGGAAGTCACAGACGTCCTCTGTTTCTTATTTTAATGTAGATTTTAAGCTGGAAAATGAGATCAAATGAAAACAAAACTGTAGATAGATCAATTACTGTTCAATTTCAGTGTAAGGAAATGATTGTGTAGGGGAAATGGCATTTAATCTCTGCCTCCCCACTTTTTCTCATTCTTTTCTGCACACATTTTTATTCCTCTCAAATGTACATTATTATCAGGGTTTGACATTAACACCTGCCAAATGCTGGTGGATTTCAGCAGTGGCGTGTAACGCAGTCACTCCTACTAGCCACTTTGGCAGAATTTTATATATAATACATACATTTTTCAATTGTAGTCTTCTATAAAGGGATGTGAAAAAATAAACTAAGTGCGATGTAGTGTTGTCAAAAGTATAGATTTTTCGATATCGATACTGAAATATCTGAAACTCTTTTTGAAATACTAATTTTCTGCAAAATATATACACGAAACCAAGTGCGGGCACATAAAGCCGCCTCTCAGTACTAAACTGAGTTCTTTTTCTTATTGCACTTAAGTCAAATACACACAAAATAATGTCAAAATACTGGTCTTGGCGAGTATTCACTTAAACAGTCAGTTGTGTTTTAAGTGAACGTAAAAAGTTGAGAAAGAAAAATCATGTGTAACAGTATAATGGATCCGTGCATCAGGTTTTAAAGTGACAGCAGCCTAAATATACCTGCTGCCAAATTAAGATAAAATTAGAGAAAAAAAAAATTGTGAAATTGCTAGTGATGGGTGGCTAGTAACTTTGGAAAACCACTAGTCACAGTGGCTGATGAGAATTATTTTTTAATGTTAAGCCCTGATTATTAAAAATTCTAATTACAGCATCTACTGTAATTCTTTGTAAGTCTACTGTAAGTCCAATGGTTTGCTCTGGTTATAGCTCTACTCCTTAGCTAGCTCATTTTGTAGCAATTTCTTTCTGGAAGGTTTCTAAGTTGTTGCTACATGACTTGGCTATAAAAGCTAGATTAATTTTCAAGATGATTTGTACTGGCAAGTTTTTAAGTTATATCTACTTGAGGGCTATAAAGACAAACTAAAGCTAGATTAATTTTCAAGTAAATTTTTATTGACAAGCTTCTAAGTTTTAGTTACATGACCTAGCTGACAAATAACCGAACAATACCTAGCATAACCGAACAAACAAAAGCTAGCCTTATTTTATAGCGATTTTCTTCAGAAACTTTCTAAGTTTTCGATAACAGTGTCTTGAAGAAGGTCAGAGCTTTTTGATTATAAGTTAGCAGATGTAGGGGACCACTACTTTCATGGCTGTTGTAGAAGCTAATGTGAAGGAGCGTTCTCTGTTCAACATATGACCCAGGCTAATTTGCTCTCCTTAATTATAAACAGAGCAATGGTGGTTTTGGGTTTCCAAAGAAGCAAAGACATGTCATGAAACGTAAGCTGCACTTTGAAGTTTGCTTTTGCACTAAGTCTTGGTCTAAACTTGTTCTGCTAAATTTGAGCTAAATGCAAGTAGCTAAAAGATACACGGTGGTCTCTCACTCCCACAGTTCTCTCAGACGAAGCAGCTTACCAAGTGTTGTTTTAAGCACAGGGCGAAAAGGCCAGGCTCTCCTCCTTTGGCACATTGACTTGCGAGATCCTGAAATAGACCAACGAACAACCGAAGTATCAAAAGTATTTTGAGAACCCCCATGAGCCAGGTGCCAGAAATGCTTCCTGAAAAGACTGATCCGATAGTCAGCTCAGCTAAAAGATTCTGGGGAAAATTTGATGTTTTGCTTAGGAAATCTACCAAGGATTAACACGCTTCAGTCTTAAAATATCTCCAGGGCTGCATGCAGCATTGATGATTTGAAGGATTTAAAAAAAACATCCATGAATCTCTAAAACCAAAATTCTGTGTTTGTGTACTTGTTAAGAGATCAAGTAAACACAAAGATAAAGGATCACACAAAGACCGGTGTCATCAAATCTGAATCTCCATGTCTTATGGACACAGTTGACACAGTCACCAGGGTGGTCTTTGTTTCATTTGTTTATGCTCTCGCCTTTGGCACTTTTCCTGGTCCAGCACCTGCTATCCATATTGGGCCTCCATGGTCTAAAAGTGGCCTGTTACTGACTTGTACATGTAAGCATTAAAAATAAAAGATATTTACAACCAAAGAATGTTTCTGGTTTCTAATATGTAGGTAGCTTCCATCAGTAGCATATTTCTAGAGCACCATGTATGCGTCATAAACAAAGTGCGGTCAGATTCCTACACCTTAAACGTGTCGCTCAGATCAAAGGGTCACTAAAACTGGTTCTCATGCAAGTCAGTCATATGACCTGACCATAAAAAGCCCTTCCCACACCCTGGAATGCAACCAATAGGGATGCAAGTTTGGTTGCACTGATTCAAGAGTTATTGTAATATAATTTGTGGTCTTAATGTCTAGCCTTGCTTTACATCTTCACCTGCTTCTCTAGTTACCACAGCATCAGTAATAGGACATTAGGTGTGTATTAACAATTTTAGAATTTTGTTAACGTTAGTCAATATTGATAATTGCTTATCACAAACAAATCCAAAACTAAAATTCTTTGTGTACTTTTTAACTATAGACATATCGGCTGCGATTTTGCAGACTTAGAATGCATAGGAGTTAATCTCACAAAAAGGATTCAGCCGTGTCTCCGATTTACTCCATGGCTGTGATCATCGTCGGCCAAAAAAAGCAGCTGACTGGCATTTGGCAAGGGCACCATGTGGCTTTTGCAGCCTGGCCAATGAAAACATCTCTCGCTAGGATGTCCCGCTGCTTGCGTCACGCTCTAAAGGTTCTGTGTGTCAGACAAAACTTTGCGGCCTAGCATAGTAGCTACACTAGGTAAATGCAGTGTGGGAATGCTAGCTTGTTACTTTGGTTTTAGATTGTGTAAACAATCATTCTGCTTTGACAGACCTGTCAAACTCATCATGTCTCTCTCTCTCTCTCTCTCTCTCTCTCTCTCTCTCTCTCTCTCTCTCTCTCTCTCTCTCTCTCTCTCTCTCTCTCTCTCTCTCTCTCTCTCATTATTTTTTTATCTTATGGTAGCTCCTCCTTTCGCTCTCACTCTCATATTCTCATTCACACACATCCAATAAATAAGGGAAGATATATTAAGACAGAGGGTAGACTTTCTTGTCATGCCTGGCAATTTGTTGCTGATATCAAGTGTCAGGTTGACTGTATTATGAACTACTAATAAAGTTAAATCTAGACAGACTGGGAGTGATATTCCAGCCCAAATGAACACTTTTGTTTTGGTCCTTTTTCCCTCTCTTTTGTCTGTTTCTTTATTTTTACGAAATTATTTTGCAACATAACATTTTATATAATTTATATTATTTGTAAATAAATAATGAACATTCTGGCGATAACTAAAATTAAATAAATGGCTGCATTTAAGTGATATTAGAAGTTTTGTTCTTTGTTTTGTTTTGTGTGGTTTTGTTTTGTGTTTTGGTTTGGTTTGTTTTGTGGTTTGGTTTGTTTTGGTTTGGTTTGGTTTGGTTCATGCACCTTCCAACCAAAAATGAGATTTAATAACATGACCTACTGTCTATGCGGGGCAAATATAGCTATTGAAAGAACTTGAAAAGGTTGTCAATACCATATATTAGGTGTGAAATATCTAAAGAGAAAAAAAGGTGTCTTACACACACACCCACAACGCATGCTGAACTTTTAACAGTAAAGCTATAATTATGAGGGTGGGGAAAGGCTGATGACTGTTTTTTTTCTCCCCGCATTTGTTGATATGTATATAGGCTGCCGCTCTGCCCCCGCTCACTTTGTAATGAAACGCGTCTCTCTTAATGGACAGGTGTTGATTCTTCCCTGTTGTTTGAGGATCGTCTAATGATGATAATAGGAGTTGATGCAATGTGTTACAGTATGTAATTTTCTGCACCCACAGGCGATTAAAAACTCAGCACTGCTTTATCCTTTTAAGAGAACATGAGAAGAACTTGCATTTTAGTCTTTGTTTGTCAATTTAAAATGCACTTTTTTCTTTGAAACAATTGGATTGTTTTTCAGTCTAATAGTTACTGATAGAGCTAAATTCCTTTCAATATTTCAGAATAATGCTTAAAATGCTGTATATAATCTGTTTTCTCTCTCTTATTCAGGGCGAGTGTCTGTTGACGGTCCAGCTCTGTGAGGAAGAGTGTGTCGAGGATGAAGATGATGTAGAGTTTTACCTGCTATTCGCCGGCACCACCCAGAGGCACATCTCCAGCACTTCAAAAATCAGCCATGTCACGCTGCAAGCCGTGTGCCCAGGTTAGTGTTCACAGCACCAATGCTCACAAAACACATTCCACATTCACTCCGTGTCTACGTACAATATTTTATCAATGCTTAATGATTGTTAGCTTCTTCCCCGGGATCAGACGCCCATTACCTGCTGAGATTGACTCATTTACATTCCAGTCATGCCGGACATGGTCCAAGCTTTGCTGGGCACGTTGTTGCCTTGTCCAATTATTCACCCTCAAAATTGTCCCAGTTACCACAGGGTGACCTGCAACGAGCACATGCTTGAGCTGATCTAAATATCCCAGTGCTGCTTCTGAAGATTCATGTAGTGTGTATATAAACAAGTAGTAGCTATTAATGAGCTGATACATTCTTGCGTAATGTAGGAATATGTCGAAAGAGGTGGGAGAAAATATAACAAGGATCTATTAACATATACACACTTTTTTTTTTTTTGGTATGAAAATAGACATCAATTTGATGGAGGGAACTGCTAAACAGAACTGGAATTATTGGATTATGTAACTCCAGATATTTATAGTTTACCAAATATTGGCTGCATCCAAAATCGCATACTCTCATAAAAGTAGTAGGCACTTCTTTTGAATGAATAATTACTTTGCGACAGTTAAAATGTACGATCTATATAGTATAAATGTGTAAGTATGATTGCAATCCGAACAGACCTCATTCATCATGTTGTCATTGTCATGTGACATACCAGCGTCAGTTGCGTCACTTCACTGTCGTTCACAAATCTTCTCCAGTGGCCTCATGGGATAGCAAAATGCCCACAGTATGCGCACTTTAGAATCTCGCTGGAAGTAATAGGTCATCTTGGTACTTTTTGCCTAATGTTTTATTAATATGGCCTGAATAATTCAGACATATAACTCTTTTTCACCCTCTTTGTAGTGTACTGTATGTATATTTTTGTTTGTCCTTTTTATTTTGATTTTATGAAAAATAAGAAATTAGGGATGCTGGTCATATATAGGAACCAGTAAGCATCTTTCTAGCAACCACCCACCACAACCATCCATTAATAGGCAGAATCCTTTATTGTAATTAACTGATGACTGAATTATCTTGTAACCAATTACATTGAGACGTTTTTACTTTTCGGGGAACTGGTAGCATTACGATCTTATCTCATTGTTAAAAGAAATAAAAACACAATAGCCCTCCATAGCATGTAATTTAGCCAGGATTGAAAGTCAAAAGGGAATGCATTTCAACCACGGCTCCC
The DNA here is from genome assembly GCF_963993115.1 of Abramis brama. NCBI lineage: Eukaryota > Metazoa > Chordata > Actinopteri > Cypriniformes > Leuciscidae > Abramis > Abramis brama. Next base: position 25,584,532 of record NC_139982.1, on the reverse strand, counting down.
AAGTAGTTCCACAGAGGGTCGCAGTAGATATAGTGTCATGGAATCCAGCGCAGACGTTTGGCACCAGTTTTGTAATCACTACTCCGTCTGAGCACTTGAAAGCTTTTCAGCAATGCATTAAGAGTGCATGAAGAATGGCCCTACTATCGTCCGCTTCAGGTGCACTGGAGTTGGTCTGCCAGGATACACTTTCAACCCTCTCTCTCTGCTGGAGGTCCATAATTTTGGTTGATTCCAAACATTTGACTGCTAAGAGATCTTTATCGGCAAAAATGGCTCAAATGCTTTGAACCCAGATGGATGTCCCACTGAGATGTTTTGGTCAAACAAATGTGGTGCTGGTGAGTGTGAACAGGGTTTTTTTGGCAGTGACAGAAATGACGCTCGCACATAAACACTGCCCTTGCGATGTGTGTTGTTACAGTGACATCTCATAACTGTCGTGAAACAAGACAGGCCTCCTGGCAGCCTTCATAGTGAAGTTTTAATTGTTTATGAATGTTGCTTTTATAGTATGTCACCTCTGACTGTTTCCCTCTTGGAAATGGAAATGAGCAGTGTTAATGCAGGAACATTTCTCAGTAATTATATCCATCTCCGCTCAACCATAGGCACTTAGTCTCCTTTTCGTCTGTTGATATGTGGCTGCCAAAATATTAAGCAAGATCTCTTTTTTTAAATCAGTCTGAAGATGATTTACAGGAGACCTCCCTGTCTGATACAAGACAAATAGCTGTTTGAATTTTGTCAGGAGTTAGTTTAGTCATAATTGATTTATTGTTGACAAAGTCATGGAGATGTTAGTGGGTGGTATAAATATTTTTCATAGTCTGTAAACTGCACCAAGAATATTTTAACTGGAATTAAAATTTTCATATATTTTAAAAGTGCGTCACAGTTTGAGTTGTGGCCTAGCAGTGTCATTGAGTCATAGAGCTCGTTCTAGCAACACAAGTTCAAATCCGGCTTGTATTGCTCCCTAATTCTCCATCCATCCCATCACTTCCATCCATTCATCCCATCCATCCCATCCATCCCATCACTTCCATCCATCCATTCATCCCATCCATCCCATCACTTCCATCCATACATCCCATCCATCCCATCACTTCCATCCATCCATTCATCCATCCCATCACTTACAACCAAGTTTTACTATTCAAATTAAGTTTAACCTGTATAATATATTTCTATTTAATGTTGGTCTTTTTCTCTCACAACAGCTCATGATCGCAGCGAAACCGTGCGGGTCACGCTGTGCCAGGCCAGACCTGGGGGCTCAGTGGACCCTGTGGCTGAGGAACGCTTCCAGTTTGTGCAGGACCTCGCGCTGGACATGGCCCAGTTCCTGGTGAACGCGGCTGGAAAGACTGAGGGAGCGTTACTTCTGGACGAGTGTCAGATCCCCCTGAAGGAGTGTGAAAGGTTGGATGATACTCTGGCTCTTGCTCTTAGACATCTGCCTCTACCGGTAGGCTGGAGCGTGCTGGGCACAGACTTGGACACGGGCACTTGCACAGGCTTGGAAATCGGTGAGTAAAACATAGAGAGCTGGAGGCAGCGTCCTAACTGTCATGAAACCACTATTGGTCATTGTTTTGATATGCTCTGCGTATAGTTAGCAGCACATATATGGCATGGAAGACTCGACTCACAATTGATTCCAATAGAGATAGGCATGTTGCAAAGCTTATCATTGCTTTTCGACATTGAATGCAATACAAGTTTATTTAAAATCAACTATTTTCTCAACTCTTTTGCTGTCCTGGTTTAATTTTCTCACCAAGCTATTCACATTGCATTCTGGGATTGTCTTCTCTGCATGGGATGCATGCTGCCTTAAACTGTTTCAATCAGCTCCCTAGTTCAGTAATTAGGACACTGATCAGTAAATCAGCCATTTTAAGGGCTGTCTCAGTTGCAAAATCCTTCCAGTGCACTGAAACATTCGCTTCCTAAAAAGTCCCACAATGCACTGTGAAAATCAGGGAGCATCAATGCTCACTATGTTCCCTTCTGAAACACGAAACCTAATGACTTGAACTGCTTTTGCAACCAGTGAGAGGTTGGAAAATACTTCTTTTTTTTTTTTAGCAAGGAGGCAGCTAGAATAGTGTTTTTTCTTTGACATAATTTACATTATTACATAACATGTTGTTAAACTCTGTATAGTGTAAGTTGCTATGCTTAGACCATGGGCACTGTGCCTTCACGGAAGGCCTTCAGTACAGCCATGAACCAGTTTTATTTATTTATTTGTTTATTGGTTGGTTGGTTTAGAATGTTAGTCCATTTTAGCCTTATTTTCCTCCTACTTGTACTCATATCAAGTCAGGAACGCTAAGTCAGATAATCTAAAAGCAAACATTCCCGCCCTAATAAAGTGCTCTTTTTGGCACAGAGCATTTACACAGCCTATTAAGTCAGGCTGTGGACTCATTTCGGGGCTGACAGAAGATGCATGTGATAAATGGCAGGAACTCCGGTTGTCACTGACTTAGATTTGTGTTTCATGTGGATTTGGCAGAAAAGTTCTTGTTAAATGAGCTTCCTCTGTTCTTCCTGCTCTCTGGTACACATAATTTGTGAATGGTATTCGGCCAGTGGATCTGCAAACCTCTCAAAGAACTGGCCCATGGTTCCACTGACTTAAAATCCAACTGTTACTAACCTACACACAAGCAAACATTGTGCATCACAGTCTCTGATTATATACACAGTGTTCAAAAGTTGGGGATCAGTGGGATTTTTCTTTCTTCCGAATTTAATACTTATATTCAGATGCAGGGATGCATTAAAATAATCAAGTGAGTAAAGAATTTATTAAATTATTTTAAAAAATCGATTTATCAAAAAAATCTGGAAAAGTACCACATTTTTCTTGAGCATAAAATCAGCATAATAGAATGATTTCTGATCATGTGACATTGAAAACTGAAGTAATGGTAGCTTTTGCAATCACAATAGAAACATTTTTTTTAAATTGTAATAATATTTCACAAAATTATTGCTCTTTTTTTATGCTGCTCCCCCTACAGACTATAAGTAACAACTACATGTCAACTAACTCTCATTAGAGTATTAGTAGACTTTCTGCTTAATATCGGCTAACACTTCATTGTGATGCTCCCCCTACAAACATTCAACTGACTATAAGTAACTTTGCAACTACGTCAGCTTATTCTACTAACCCGAACCTAACAGTCTACAACAGCCTACTATTACTCTGAGAGTTATTTGACATGCAAAGTTACTTCTAGTTAGTCGAATGTCTAAAGTGGACCATTCAAATAAAATTTAACCATGGTTTTTACTATGTTTATGATTAAAAAAATGCAGCCTTGGTGAAAGATTATCAACCTGAACCTTTTGAGCGGTTTGTTTGTGTCACTGGCTGTCAACCATACAGGAACTAAAAGGGGAAATGAAAATAAACTTTCTGTATGATTATGATAATCAACCTGAACAAACAAAAGATTGAAAAGATATCAGCCGAATGGTTAAAGCTGATGCAGTCATAAACTACCAAACGCCTTAGGAAGCCACTGTTCCCTGTCCAGATATGGTGGAAGTTTTTGTGCATGGCCACGTATTCTCCTTAGCGATGATCCACTGGGCAGAAATATGAGCCTGTGTATATTAAGTGTGCTTGAATGAGTGTGTGAATCCGGCCGATGCGTGGATACAAACAATTGCACAGCGAGGAATCATTCGTCAGGGCAGCTGACGCGACAGCAGATTCCCGGCTCTCATGTGACTCCAGCTTGTCCTCTAAATTAGGCACAGTCTGGTTCCATGTAGGAGGTGTTAGTGTGGGCGTGGTGAGACCTGGACAGTAGGCAGCTGGAGATAAGGGCCAACAAAGGCTAAACAGGCTCTGTTATGTCATAATAAGCACAAGCTTATCTCTTATAAACAGCCTTGGTCTTAAATAACTCATTCAATAAAACATCTGAAAGCTCAAGCACATATTCATGCAAAGTTTAGCTCACTGAGCAAAAAGGGAGAAGACAATAGCTGAGTTTATGTGTTGGCAACATTTTGTATTTCTTGCATATTGCTGTGGACATTAGTTTTAGCGTTTTCTTTAGATCTTGTTTTCTCGATGGTCATATGCCGTATTAAACGAATTCCTGGAGTTGACCTGTCTGTTGAGGGAGACGGCGAGCTGTGTAATGACTCCCCAAGCTCATTTGTTGCAGCTGGCGCTGGGCACCTGGACCGGCCCTGAAACCAGAGCTACCCATGGGCATCTTGCCCAGTGCATCAGTGGGCATGCACTGCCAGCAGTCTTCCTTAAGTGAAATTAAGCATGTTATATAAAACATAAAAACCCAGTAAGCTAATAAAGACTGTTTCCACTGTGTAAGATACCAACTGGGAGTTTGCTGGTATTCGGACACGTTGCATGGCACATATTAGATGATAGTTATGGAAAATGAGACTTGGATTCTCCCTTAAAGGGATAATTCACTCAATTCATTGGCATTGTTCATGTTGTTCCAAACCCGCATGATGTTCTTTCTTCTGTGGAACACAATAGAAGATATTCAAGATGCTTTTCTTTATACAATGAAAGTCAGGGTAAACCAAAACAACACTGGACTCCATTGACTTTCATTGTATGTACAAAAAACACTTTATAAAATATCATCTTTGGGGTTCCGCAGAAGAAATAAATGCAAACAGGTTTGGAACGACATGAGGGTGCATATATGATTTTTCTATGGTCATTCAATTTTGAGTGGAATTTGAATTCTATATACTTTAACAGTGCTTCACAGTCTCAGGCGTTTTGGAAACTGGTTTCAAAGTAAGTGCAATTTTTAGAAAACGAGACCGTTCTCGTCTCCGTGTAAACTACAAAAACGCGAATTTGTGAAAACGGTGATGTCATGCGCATGCATATAACGTTTAGTCTGTAGGTGCATAGTGGTTCTTCACAGTGACATCGCCAACTACTGGCCTGGCAGCAGAATACAGCGTTTTTAGTCATTTTGCGGATCCGTGTGAAGGAGGATCATTTTGACAGCATTGTCATCTGTACAGGAAATAAATGCAAAATAAAAACTCTTCCGTTTTTAGTACATTGTTGTCATGTAAATGTACCTAGTGCTCATAGCAACGCAAGGTCTTGCTTGTTGATTTGTGAAAATCACAAAGAAAAATCTTTTTTTTTTCTTTTTTTTTTTTTTATATATAAAGAGTGTTTCCACTGTGTAAGATAGTCAAGAGAAATACAGTTCATACAGGTCTGGAATGACTTGAGGGTGAGTAAATTATTTCTCTTTAAGACAGGGAAGTTAAACTTCTCCTGTTGCATTTCATTTTCATTTCCAAAAACATGCAGATATCATGTGTATGGTTATGATACTACAGTTGAAAAAAACAGTATGATAACGCCAGTTTTTTGAGTCATGGGGACGACAATATTAACGTAGAACTAGGATACAAGTTAGTTGACACCAGTATTTTCAAAATAATGTCATGTCCACTCTTGTGTCTCCAATCAGACTGTGAAGTGATCCTGATCTGCTGTTCTTTCCAGTGCCACATTACACTTTACCACAGCTTCTTTTTTTTTCTTTTTTTTTTTTTTGTGCTTGGGGCTTCAAATTAGTTGTTGGATCCTCAGTGGGCCGATTAAACGAGGGCAGTCTCATTCTCAGCCTCTCATTAACCAGCAAGAACAATCCTTCCTCTGTTTCTGTTATTTCACAGAGAGCCTCATTCAAGCTTGCTGAACTTTTTAAAACAGCACTCTGTAATCTGTCTTTATGATAAACGCCTTCAAATGCGATTGCTTATTTCACTCAGGACCCCTCTCTGGTGGGTTTTTCTGCCCTTATTGTAAATGATCTATTAAAATGATGTTTGCACAAGTTTGTCAGGAGATTCTGTTGACAGAGGTCGAGGGAATTGTGGGGGTGGGTCTTGTTTGAGGGCTTTGCCAGCTTCTCATTGGTTCTGAAGTTGCAGGGGGTGGGGCTTAAAGCTTTGAAGGCCCCATGAAGCAGTGAGTGTGGTGCTTTCTTGAAGCAGCAATATCAGAAATATGCATTAGATAATAGTGTGGTGTTTAAAGGACAAGGAAGGAGATTGAGTTGGACTTTGTTTTCCTCTCCTGTAGAACCTGGGCCACAAGACACACTTTTGCACTTTGCTGCAAAGCGCGGACTACGCAAGGTAGCACTCTTTCTCCTCCAGCAACCCGGAGGAAGAGAGGCTCTCCGACTTCCCAACAAACAGGGTCGTACGCCGGCCAGGGTCGCACAGAAGAAAGGCCACTCACAGCTCCAGAAACTGCTGACAGAGTAAGTGTGCAAGAAATTTATATCCTTAACCAGTATTTTTAGCTCATTATAGTAACATTTTTGACTTCAAGGCCCCCCTCCATTGTCCAATATTCAAAGGCTTCCCAAGATATTCCTAATATGTCTGCTATAATGACAGAGCTGCTCATTTTTAAATGTATTATTTACAGGAATGGCAATGTAATAAAATGATTAAACAATTAATATAATTAAATTCCATAATCCCAATAACTAAATGTTCTTCATGGTTACTTGTATTTTTTTTGTCATTATCTTGTCATTTGTCATCATTAATTTACATGACTTTTGACTGAAGTTTGTAATTACAGGGAATTAATTTTTATTTTATTTTAAATGTATTATTCTACTTGATAAATATTATAGAGAGCTTGACAGTATGTATATAATATTGTTAATAATACCCCCCCCCCCCCCAAAAAAAAAAAAAAATGTTATGTATGTAATACAATATTATATACATACTGTCAAGCTCTATAATATTTTATCAAGTAGAATAATAAATTGAAAATAAAAAATAATAATTCCCTGTAATTACAAACTTCAGTCAAAAGTCATGTAAATTAATTTGTAAAAAAAAAAAAAAAAAAATGTATACTAGAAGAAAAAGATCATATCTTTTTACATTTTAGTGCTGTTTAGCTGAGTTTATCAAACAGAACATAGTGTTTAGTGGATGTTGTGACCTTTGAAATGCCTTAAACAAATACACCTTTATCGTATTTGTCACTCTCAAATATAAAAAGTTGAGTCGTAAAGGTGAAGTTTGTAAGTTGCAAAAATAACTTTTTCAAATAGGTGTCCCAAACACACTCCCAATCTTATATTGATCAGAAAAACCGATCCGTTGAGCTGGTTTGGTTTCTCAAACAGACAAAAAGAGCAATGTTGTACGGAGTCTAATAGATTTCTATTATTAAAGCAATGACTTTATCATGAAAATGAGGTGAGATTTAGTGTTGTGTTCTGAAGAAAGGAGGATGTTGAAATGTGGGGGAGATAAGAGCAAAGCACAAGGACAGGCCATGTGGCTCTGAGCTCTTTGTAAACAGTTAAAGCCACATAAGCTTTCTCAATCTTTTTAAAGCAAACCTATGCAAATTACAACATAAACTGGGTTTAAACCAACAAGATCCTGTCTGCAGATTTACTCAGTAAAGTAGCATTACCTGTGTGTGTGTGTAACAGAGACGTTTACTCAGATCAGCTTCCTTTAGCCACTGCTCTTCACAGTCTGTGGCTAGCAAGCCTGTGTGGTACCAGTTCCTTACAGTGTGTTCCCCTACTTGACTATTCTGAAACGGGGCACGGGAGAGACCAGACTCAGAGCTAGCGTGTGATCTGTGCTCCCTGGATTCAAGAGTCTGTTATAGGAGGCTGTTAAGTGCTCTGGTTTAGTGCCTCATTTAAAGCAAGTGTACTGAACCACAGTGCACCCTTAGACATTGCCTCAAATCTTTCCTTCAAAGATCATGGTATTTCGTTGGTGGTTTCTCTAAGATGTTTTGACATGCTTTTCTCATAGCTTTCTTTGAAGTCTGAATTGTAAACTTAATCATGTTATTATATGAATATATAGGGTAACATGGGGGAAGACACCCCCAACCCCCCCCCCCCCCCCCCCCCCCATTAAAAACAATGTGGATTTACTTATTTTTTCAACTGTAACACTTTAAGATATAAGTTTAGCATCTACAGGATGATGATGAATTAGACAATGTGTTATTATGGGAAATAAATAGAAACATTAGCAAATTTAGTTGTTATAGCACAAATTGTAAAATATTTAAAGGGGTAAGATGGGGTAACTTACTGGGGTAAAACTTGCAACAAATAAAACTACCTAACTAAAAACTTAAACTATTTTACTCCACAAAGCTAAAAACATTAATGTGTTCACAAATCCGTCATTAATAAATAGATACAAAAACTTATATATTCATTTTTATATATGATATTCAACATAATACAATGTCATAGATCACTATTTTTCAGAGGTACAAACAATCATCTTCCCCTGGGGACATCTTACCCTATGTTACCTTAATATATTTTTATACACATTGTGATCTTTTAAAATACATTGTAGTACTTACCTGTTTATGATTGCACCTTTAAAGAGTACAAGGTATAATGCATAATCAGCTCTCAATTTCATGCATTATCATATTTTATAAAAGTAAAATAATGTATGTATAGTAACTGCGGTTATAGTAATTTTGAGTGTGCAATTGATTATGAAGTGTATAATATGGCATTTTGAATACTTTACTTTCATAATATTTTTCATTATATATCTAAATATTATCTCATGATGTTACCAATTTAACTGAATCGATTAGTCTATAAATACAACATAATGACTTAGTGATAGAAGGGAAACAGCACTTATACATGGCGATTCATTCAGCTCTCCAGTGCTTAAGGGTTCAGTCTTTCATAACATCTGCCATTTGGCTAAGGCTCAGACTGCCTAAAATATTCCTCTCAGGTCCGCAAGACCTTAAGAGCTTCTCCTTTTCATTCTGCACTCTTTAGTTTCCTGTAAGTGATGTCACAGGGTTGCTATGGGTACCCTTTTGGACCTTAGATACAGAGTAGATGAAAACAGTTCCTGTTGTTACCCATGCGTCAGGGCCCTGGGGACAATCTGAGCCACTCGCGAACACACAAAAACACTAACAATTGTACATTTTCTCTTTTGAAAGCTTGTAGCTTTGTTCACCTTCTTTTCCTTGTCCATAAGAGACTGACAGATATGTAAAGAAGACACGTAAGATTCAGCTGTGTACCCACCTTAAATCTATTTACTGCTTGTTTGACATGTTGAAACTGCCACCAGGAATTTCACTTTTTTCAACGTAATTATGCTGTTTTCCTCTCCCCGTGCAAAAAAGAAAAAGCAGAACAGGTTTTTACACAAGTGAGAGTGAGTTTGTTTTTTCATATCTTTGTCTAAAGAAACAATTAAATTCTTGTTGTCCAAGCTCACTGCAGCATTGACACATGTAAACCTGTTTCAAGTTCAGTGTTTAAACGAGTGATTTTTCACACTTGACATTCTGTGTTCAATGGGTAACCACAATCAGTATTGTGTATTACTTCCCATCCTCTGTAGGTGTGCTGGGTGTGGCCTTTGCTGATTCGATGCCTCGAAACTGGGTGTTCTCAAAGTTTGCTATGTTTGTGTTGGGCAGGGTTGACAACTTGCCTGAGTTGGAGACAAAAACATCCAAGTGGTGTTACCCAGAAGGCAGAGTTCTGCAACACCACCCCAAGCTAAACACTTACACCCTGACGCTGGAGGATGTGCCAGGGCGTCTCCCACCTAGCCTTCAATGCGATGTGGAGGAACTCCAACGCCTCATTCAGTCACATCAGAAGGTGAGTCAGTGAGTTGAGAGTCCTCCGTGGCAGTAGGTGTGTCTTATTTCCTTGCTCTGCCACTTTAAGATCACAGTGATATTTCCAGCTGGGTACGATCAGCAGGGTTTGTTTGCTTTTGTGTTAAAACTCTGCAGGAGGTTGCTATCTGTGACTAAAGGAAGTGACTAAATGCAGATCACAGACTAAACCGTCTCTCTCGCTTCTCTGTGCAGGCACCCTAGCTCGCTTTCTCTGGATGAATGTTTAATGTCAGTTTTAATGAGGACTGTATAAGGCATTCTGCTTTATTTAATAGCTATTTTTGAACTTTGTTTATTCAGGAAGATCCTCTGACACAGCATAAGCCAGCACTGCTGATTCTTAACAGAGACTCAAGTGATAGCACAGAGACTGCTGACTCACTGGAGCCTGAGCATCAGGATCCCAACTCTGAAGAAGAAACCTGCCAATCACTTTTGAACAGCTCTGCCATTGAGGATGGATTGTGTCTTCGTCAAAATGGCATAGGAGATCATGTCCAATCACAGGACTTGGAGGAGGAGCCTGAACTGGCAGCTGTAGGGGATACTGGGAAGGCTTCAGATAAGGCTGACTGTTCGCAGCGGCGGGTAGAAAATGATTCTGTGACTTTCAGTGCCCCTTCCTGTGGAAATCAGCGGGAGGAAGCTGATATAGAGCTCTGCGTAATCAGTGCCAAGCAGGGGGCTGCTTCACAGCCTGATAAAGGGAACCAAGAAGAACAGGAGACTTGCCAGAGGAGTTCAGAGACTGAAACAGACTATAACGCTCAATCTGGCAACCTTGAGTCCCAAGTCATGGGCCACGCACAATCTCAGGGTCTCCTCCCCACGGAAATTAGTCAGCCTTTACAAAGAGAAGAGGAGAGCGAGGGGAGTACAGATCTTAGCTGGCGAGGGGACTTACCAGAGGAAAGGGAAGGGGAGACGAGTAGCAGCCAGGAAATAGGCTTAAACTCTTCAGCACTTTCTTCCCGTGATCCAGAGGAAAACGGTCAGCGCGATGGCGAGATTGAATCCAAGCTACCTACAGAATGCTCAGTGAGAACAGATGAAGCTAAACTGGCTTTAATCCAGGTAAATTCAGAGGTTACCTCGTCTGTACGAAACGATGAAACTGTTATTTCTGATGGTGTTGACAAGCCACATGGTACCCTAGAGACAGAGACAGGAAATCTCAGCGAACACACCAAAGGCAACACTGAGTCAGTTTCTGGTTTGGTTGCGGATGACGTTAGCATAAAGCAGAACTCTGCATTTAGCATTTTAGAGGGAGATTTGGTATCGTCAAGTCTTCGGCCAAACATGGCACCAGGACCGGTGCATAAAGTTCGACGAGGACTCTCGCCCGTTCCTGAGACTTCCTCCTATGAAGGTCCAGCTGTGGATCCCTTGTCTGAGACTACAGAAAGTTTTCAACAGCCACCTCAAGTCATACAATCTTCAGAAAATGCATCAGACTGTCAGGAGATTTTGCTAAATGACTCCGCTTCTGACATTAATGCAATAGCAGGGGTTTCCGTTGGCATCACTGCGGAGGTTTCATCTTGCCAGACTGAAGGGTCTCTACCTGATGGAAGCAAAGAGGAGGTAGCCCCTAATAATACTATACTAGACCCTAAAGAGCTCATTGGAGATCCGGAATCAATTGAGGACATTGTTGTCTCAAAGTCAGATGACAAATCAAAACCTTGTGATGAACCTTCTCTGCCAGTTGATTCCGAAGTCTTTATTGGAAGTGATTTACAACAGGATGTGTCTACAATAGTGTCTTCTGAACATTCTGGAGGTGATATAATTGTAGGAACAGTGTTCGGAGAAGAGGCATCTAAAACATTTGTTCAGCCAGACTCTATGTCCAAACTGGTGGAGCAAATTCCTGAGGAATATTCTGAACTTGCCATGAAAGAAAATCAAATTTGTGAGCCAGGGGAACCATCGGTTCTAGTGCCCGCTTTGCAAGGGGAACCAGGATTTAAGGATGTTGCTCCAGAGGAACCTCTACAGGAAAGGGAAATTGACTCCATTTCACAGGAAACACTCAGCGATCTCTCTGATCCATCGGAAATCACACACAATGATTGTGCTGAATCCAAAGCACAGTTCCAGGTCCCAGACTCCTCCAAGGAGTGTGCATACACACCATCAGAACCTACTGTTGAATGTGCGAATGGCCTAGACCCATCTTGTGCCTCCCTCCAAACAGAAAGCAAAGAAAGCAGATCTTCTGAGAGCCCCTTCGCTGATGGAGTAAAGATCTCTGCTGTAATTCCCGATGGGGATGAATGTGTTGACATGACTACAGAAATGAGTGAGACTACTGTCTCTGGGGACAGCCCGTCCTCTCCCATGGACACCACTAGTGGTTCTGCTCTGGAGAGCTCCTCTATGTCTGACCCACTCAATGCCTCATCCTCAACAGCTGAGCTTACTTCCCCTTTGGATATTAATAGTGGATTGCACCAGGATTTGGAACACGCTTCCCCAGTGGATTTAGACAATGATTTGTCTGAGGAACTGCAGCATTCAGACGCACCTGACAGCCTGACTGGATTACATCAAGATACTCTTGATAGTTTGATGAAGCACAATGAAACCCTTCAGGAGCATGCTGAGGAACTGCATGTGGAACAAATGACAGGTAATGCATTTTTATTTATCACTCTGCTGATGCTGGTATAGATTGTCTTTAATTTAGAGTGTCTGATGCTATTAACTCTATTTTTTTACCATCATCCTATGTAACGGTTGTTTGGATTGATCTGGAATTTCTTGCTGCTGCTAAATGAAGTTTGTTTTTCATGCCATTCTAATCAAATTGTTCACAGCTAAAGCTAATTTAGCTCATTTGTGCTATTTTGAAGCTAAATTAATTTTAGCTTCACTGGATTCCAACATACTTTTGTGTGTGCGTGTGAACACAATGGTGTTTGCCTTACAGATTATTTTGTATTATATGTGTTGTGTATGTATATATGGTTTTGATCTATCAGTGGTTTAGGTTTCCATCCGGAAGGGAAAAACCTTCCTTGTCATTCAGGTACAGTAAGCGTGTTAATAGGGAGTGTTTGCAAAAAACAATGTGTATTTGCAGCACAATGTATCCTGGCAACCGGGTGACGTCATCGGTCTCATATCATAGAATGAAAACAGTTGAAAGATTGTCTTGTGAACTTTTTTTCACAAAGTAGACGCCCAGCTCTTTTCCACATAGATGAGAATTCAGCATTGTTCTACTAATAGCTCCTTACTCTGTGTTATTTATATCACACTCATGGAGCTGATGATCTCAGTTGTAAAGGAGGAATAAGTCACTTCCTTTCATCAAATGCTATATTGCTGTAATAATGTATCTGAGTGGTCAGTTTAACGGTCTTATCATGATTTGTTTATTTCTAAGTAAATAAATAAATCTGCATACGCCACTGAAATGTTCAATCCTCTGACATGAATCAGCAGCTGAGTTAATGAATGACTTATTGATTTTTGGAAGTTTCAGTTAAAAGTCACGTATGTGAATTTCCCTGAAACTGTGGGTCTTATTCATATGAAACATTTTGTTTTTTAAATGCATGAAAAACTAGCCCAATCATCTACAGCAAGTTTCTCAAAATGGCAATGCAATCACTTTTAAAACTTAAAATACAAGTTCTTCATCCTTCTCTCAGTTCCATATTATTGTTATTATTATTAATGTCTTTTGCCTCGATTCCGCCTCACAGATGACGGCACTTTAGCAGAGGATGCGGTGGACGGACACCAAGACTCCTTAGCAGACATAGCGAATTCCGAAGTGGTGAGTATTCTTTGGCTATAATCCTCAACCTGCAATCCAATAAATAAATCAGTAACATTTAGACCTCTTGGTGTGACTCACTCAACATTTGCTTCCAGCCACCCTGAATTCTCAGTAGCTAAGTTGTTAGGTAGTAGTTTCCCGAAAGGCTCTGACCAGAAATTGAGGGATGTATTTAACCTGACCTTCTGTTGTAAATCTAATTTCTACGCCTGGTTGCTGAAAGGCTTCTGACGCAGCTCTGAGTTGGAACTGCTGAACTGTCCCTCATAAGGTCAAACTGGCAGATATGGGAATGCTGCCACCCTGCAGCTCACACTGTTGTTGTGTGTGCGTGCTGTTCTTTTCTCATGGAGGAAAGATGACATCACCCTGAGGCCTGAACACTTTTTTTCCCAGTTGTGTGTCAGAGGGATGATATCAGTGGCGAGAATACTGAGAGGGTGGAGTGATAGCTCATTTACGCAGGCCAGCAAGAGTGATGAAGTGAGATGTCTATCTTCAGTCTTTAAAAGCTGCTGATTAGAAGTATCCTCCTCCATATCACTAACTTCAGTTGTTTATTTTGTCATCATCCTGTGGGAATCCATATTGTTTTGGCAGCTTCCTGTGCCTCCCAATTTGGTAACTTATTTGAATTAATCTAAAATGAATGTTGAGGAATCACTTTCAGAGTGCTTTTTTTTCCAGCTGATGAACAATAAAAACATTGACAGCCAATCAGAATCCACCTGACTTTAAAGAGCATTTAAAGTGCAGTACGACAAAACTGCAGCACACTCTTACAATAAACAGAATGTTATCATCCGATGGTGTGTGGATGCTAATGTAGTTTTTGTTTATCTTTTATAGCTTTCATTCATGGTGTGAATGGGCCTTAAGGCCGGGACACACCAAGCCGACGGTTGCCATTGGGCAACTTCGGTCCGTTTTTGAGCGTCGGTTGGCTTAGTTTTTTCAGTGTGTTCTGCACCATTGTCTCTAATCGGACGCTGTTGGGTTTGTTGGGCTGATTCAGCATGTTGAATCGCCGTTGGTGAGAGAGAGAACTCTGATTGGCTGTTCAGCTTAGCGAATGAGTCCATGCACGAGAATAAAAGCGAAAGTGATGAAAGCGACCAAAGAAGTCAAGACAGTACAGACAGAAGGCTGTTATAATTTTACATTATCTTACCTGAGCATTCAAATACACAAATATTTTCATAATAACATTAGCCGGCTGGAATGAAGAAAGTGATCCGTGTGATTGATATTCAAAATAAGCAAGCACCGCTTTGTTTACGGTTTGTATATCTGCAGTCCTAGTTTCGGTTTCCCTTTTTGAATGACGATTGATACCTGCTGATATAGACAGATATTTCCTTACACGCAGGCGCAGAACACACGTGCTAGTTGACAGTCACCTATAGTTCTTTTGGTGTGTTCAAGCGCAGCTTTTTGGCCGAGATGCAGCTGATGAGAGGCAACAACACGGTCTGCTTTCGTTTCCGCTTGTTCTTTGACGTCGGCTTTGTGGCCCGGCCTTTAAGCCAATGAAAACTGACTCACATCTTTGCTAGCATGTTGCAGCTAGCATTCTTTTTCTTTTTCTTTTTTTTGGTTGTAGTGGACTCAAGCATTGGAAATGAAATCATTTTTTTCTTGCAAGTGACATTACTGAGTGACAATAGGTTTCCATTCAGTCGGAGGTGATTTTTCTCTTTAAACAAATTAATGGAGATTCCTAAGTCTTAATTTTTACACCATTAGCCTACTTTAGCCTTACTTTAGTATTTGAATCAAGGCCCTGTTTGAACTAAAAAGTAATAATAATGAACAGTTATTGATTGTCTGATTTTTACTCCCTCCTGACCTCTCTTGTCATGGTAGCTTTTTCTGTCCAGGTTGCCACTGTAAACATTTTTTTTTTTTTTATAAAACGGTAAACTGTGTTTTAGACTAATCATAATTCTAATATCTAACCTTACTTCTCCTACAGGCCTAACATTCTAACACTTGAACAAAATGTACTCTGAAAATTTTTGTGTTGAAACCAGTGAAAACTTTAAGATGCTGGCTAGACAATATAAAAAATATAAAAGTCTATAACAGTCTCATGACATATTGAGTAATCAAATGAACTTCTAACCTCTTCCATTTTTTAAAATGATTTGAGATCTAAATTTGCTCCGCCAGTAACAGAGGGCGAAGTGGGGGCTTGTTTTGCACAGATTGAACCAATCATATTGAAGGAAAATTACCATGAGTAATAAATCATGTTAATCTTACTGTTGTATAAAAACCTGATGTATTGTTGTTTTTAAGAGAGATTCTCTGAGAAATGCTTGAACTCTCCCGGCCGAGATTAAACAATTTAAAGGGCATTTGCTGAAGGCTGTCTGGTTATTATTGCTGCGCAGCAAGTTAACAGATTAGTGAGACACTAAAGACCTATTCCCGAGTGATAGTGTCAAAAGGGGCGAGACGTCGTTCAACTTAGTGTGAGACTCTTAGGCGGGGTTAGATTGCAGTCAGGTAACTATAATTCTTAAGCGTTCTACGCGGTTAGAATAGCTACTCTTAGGCGTCAACCAACGTGGTGAAGTCACCTGAGTATAATTTTTGCAGGTGTCAGGGACACTTGGTTCAACCTAAGTCAGGTGCGTAGGGGAAATATCTATCACTCTACTTTTACACTTATCTGCCGTCTGGCATGCAGACTTGGACTGCATCATGGAGTTGTGGAACTATATTGTCAGCATTTGAAATAAATTACACTCTGGAACATTCTATCTTAAGAGACTCTTGAGATAAGAGCAGGGGTCACATTCACAGAGCATCCTAACTTTGCGCTAGCATGCTAACTTTGCTCTTGCTTGGCAAGATCACAAGAAAGCTAGGTTCTTATTAGCGGTGCTTGCTAGGCAGTGTTAAACTTGGCACACATTTTTAAGATGAATGGTTTGAATCATGTTTTGTAGTGATTTTTGTCACTTTTAACTTGTCAAACGTAATGTTTCTGTCAGTGGAAAAAGGATCTGAGATGCTAACAAATGCTAACAAGTTTTTCCACATCAAAAAAGTGGAACCGCATCATCTTTACATTTTTTGTTATTTTTTTTTACATTTGGGGTTAGTTAATGAATTTGTTTGTCATTGCCCTTGCTTCCAGCAGTGGGCATTGTGATATCCAAGTTATTTTTGAAAAGGCTGAGGTGATTGTATTTAGCGTTATCATGTTGTCACTGCTTAATTGCATTTTTTTACTTACACCACTGAATCATTCACTTTAAGACCAGGAACATGCTTTAGGAGCATAAATTGATTTGTTTTTGAGTTCATCTTGACATAAAAAAAAAAATGACATGCACTTATAATGGATGGATTATGGATAATAAGTGGTTTGGTTGTTTTTAGCTTATCCTGTGGTGTCTAGAGTGCTGTGGCTCCCTCTTGTGTTAGGATGCAATATAACTCCTTCCAGATGTGCATTGAGCTGTCTAGTAGTCTACATATGTGTTAGAGAGAGAAGTAAGGGCAAAATACACAGACTGTGGTCTCAATATGCCACCAAAAGCATGAGGGCTACCTATTCTCTTTCTTTCTTCGGTTCTTTTCATCTGTCCTGGTGCAGCAGGCCAGATGCATTGTGGGAACCCCTCTAAAGGAGTTCCTTTTTCACTAAACATCTAAACTATTAAACCACACAAGCTGCCTCTGGGAAACAGTTTCTTAGTGCGCACACTCACAAACACGCACGCAAACACAAATCCAGTGTGTAGTGTGTTGGAAAAAGGGACAAGGCTGCCTCTCAAGCGCTGGAATGTGAAGTGTAAGAATGGCGTGATGTTGAAGAAAAGCAAAGGGCTGCTGTTGGTGGAGTGGGAGGATTGAAGACACCAGTGAGGCTGGTCAGGATCCACACACACTCCTTTGTATTGTTCTCGCTCGATTTCTGTGCTTCTGCTCACTCTTTTCAAGTCTTCCTCCTTTTGTGTGTTCTCTCTTTCCCAGCATTAGTTCGTCCAAAAAGTCATTTACTCAGTCATTAAAAAAGTAATTTACCTTGGTTTTAATTCAAACCCATATGACTTTTGGAACACAAAATGAGACATTTTGGTAATTTCATTACATTTACAAAACTAAACAAAAGCACATAAATGTCTTGTAAAAATGGTCCATATAATGTGAGCACTATATTCTTCTGAAATCTCAAGATGGTTTTATGTGACAAACTGACTAATCTTTGAAGTCATGATCTAATGAAGGTAGCAACAGATCTTTTCTTTCATATTGAAACTCGCATCCTGTTGAAACGTATTATCGAGAATGAAAAAAAAAGTAGGATATAGGGCTTGGTTCAATTCATTGGTTTCTGATTACGTAATGGAAACGTATGTATGGGTGAAAAGATCAATAACATGCATTTGAAAAACAGTTTCCGTTTCCGTTTCCATTTCATGCTAACTTTTTGTTATTCACTGCTAATCTTTTCCT
This sequence comes from Abramis brama, assembly GCF_963993115.1. Lineage (NCBI taxonomy): Eukaryota > Metazoa > Chordata > Actinopteri > Cypriniformes > Leuciscidae > Abramis > Abramis brama. The sequence continues at coordinate 25,566,524 of NC_139982.1, read as the reverse complement.
CCAGTGAGCTGTTAATTATTGTGACTGGATCAAGTCATCGAATTTGAGAATACGAGAAGTGGGTTAGTCAGCTTTGTGAACGAATCATCCAGACTAATTTTGTGGATTGGATCAGCTGATTCATTTAAAGATCTGACTCAGAGCAATCATTCCTTCATGAATTGTATATCGCTGCTGCTTTCATGACCGTCAGTATAATCAGCCAAATTGCAGTGTATTATTCACATAAAGCTTATCATATGATTTCAGAAGGCTCTTGCACTCAACTATTGCAGACTATTGCACTCAACTCATATGGGCCACTTTTATGGTGTGTTTTTGAGAAGAGACTATCCAGGATATTCTTGCATTTCACAGAACAGACATGAGAATGAGTAAATAATGACAGAATTTCATATCTTTTTGGTCAAGCTATTCTTTTAAATCATAGTTTGTGTTGGATGACTGGTCTTGAGTGAAACACGGAGATAACATGCGCCGAGATCCCCACAAAGAGCCCTTGTTTCTTCTGTCCCCTCCTCCACTGGATAATCACATGCACACATGCAAACACACAGTAAAGACTGAACTGACTGCGTCAGGACAACCTACACAGTTAGCTGAATATCTGTTTCTCTTAAGTACAAGTTAGAACGTCACGCTAAACATGGAATAATGCATGAGACTTTAATTGAAGGTGTTTTTTTGTCCTCAAGGTGTGTCTGCCTTGTGTGTTTTTGCATAAAATTATATATACACACACTGTCACCCTCGTTATATTTTATGGTGGATGGAAACTCCCAAGCAAAAGTGGAAAAACATTGCAATTCGGCATGCATGCATTGGGACAATAACAGGCTTCGTCTGTCATAACGCTACCACCCGTTATGAAGTCCACGGTCTTTAGCAATGCAATATTTTAATTTCTTTTTATAATTCCTAATCGATTAGATATTGTGCAGTGATTTAGTAGAAACCGTGGCAGTGTTATTTTACTATTATTTATATTCCAATTTAGTATTTATTAATACTTGTAATCACATATAAGTTATAACATACAAGTTTGTTTATATAATATGTGTGTGTAAAAAAATAAAAATAAAAAAAAATATATATAGTGTGTATATAAACATGTATTATATAAACAAACTTTTATGTTAGATATGATTAATCGCGATTAATCGATTTGACAGCACTAATTTATTTATATTTTGAAATAGTTTTTTATTTAATTTTGTCATTTTAATTTAGTAATTTTATGTGATTTTTGTGATTTTCATTAGTTATTTATATTTAGCTTTATTTTTATTTCTCTTTTAGATTTAGTAATATTGGTGCCGTTTCAGATACTTGCCAAGGCAACAATTCTAATTTTCTAAGTTTTTCATCTAATATTTTTTTCATGATTATTTTAGCTTGATTTCAATTAACAGAAGCCAACTTTAATAGTTTTAGTTAATGATAGCAACTCTGAACCTCTGTATTTGCATGTGAACTCCTATCTCTGGTATTTTTGTGCTGAATGAACCCAGGCTTACTTCTTACTTCTCATCATTCTCGCCATTTGAAAGGGTTGCCATGACTCCAGCTGTTAGTCGGTTGATGGTTCTATACAGATGCAGTGATCGAGGGTCCCTTGCATCCAATGCAAAGCTAAATGAGATTTACTACACTTTACACTTCTTGTTTTAATTGCGACGAACAGTATCCAAGAGTGTATTATCTTGTCATGACAACCTTTCTGATAGTGTTTACTTGGATGGAAAAGCCTTATCTTGCTGGGTGGAGCCTGGGAATCTCGCCCCACTGTTCTCCAAACAGTTTGAAGGATGAAATCCTTCTAAAAATGTTCCTCTGATCAGTGAATGGGTGTTAACCGATCAGAGTTCAACCACACCATGATGCACATTGGTAAAGATGTGAGGCTTTCTGCTCCGAAAATTGAAAAGGATGAGATGAGAGGCATTGAAAGAGCGAAGGGGGAACGGAAAAGAGCAGCTGCGATTGGGTGAGTCTGTTAAAAAAACAACAGTGGGAGCAGAAGGAAAGCCAGCGACAGAAAAAGAGAGGGAGTGTGCAGAAGGAAAAAGGAGAGAGGGAGGGGAGAAAAAAGTGTGTGAAGAATGGAGGGAGGGAGGGAGGGAGGGAGAGTGAGAACGGGGCTGGTTCATGGTGCAGATGTGCAGAGAGTTGCTCATTTTTCCCAAAGCTTGACTGGGAACTCCACAAGTCTCGGGCTTCATGTTGGAATATAACGGCACTCTCTTCTCCTCCTTCACACTTCACCCCTGGAAAAGATGTACGAGCGACACCGGCGACGGTACAGCCTGTGCGCAAAGGGCGAGAGGTCCGTGGACGTGGTTTTGATTAAGGTATGAAGAAAACAAGTAGTTCCTTTCGAAAGTCTGTTAAAAATCATTGTTGTCTGTAAATTTTGCAGATTGTCTTGTTGACAGTTGCGTGCGCCGTCACATTGCATTGATTAGGGTTGGCCGGGAGCGTTGTTGAGATGCCAGAGGTCTCGCTCCCGTTGAATCGAAGGGGTGTGTGTGTGCATGAGAGCTGTGGAGTTTCGCTGCTTGGCTTGGGTGGAGTTCAGTTTTGGATGTGGAACGATGAGGCCTGCTTTCCAATTTCAGACCACTGTTCTCCATTAGCTCTAGGGTTTGATGTTTTGTTCTAGACATGCTGGAGTTTGAATTTCGTAACAATTTCGTATTGAGTTCCATCTCTCCCCCCCCCCCCAACCCCCCACCCTTACGTTTGTTGTCAAACAAACGTTGAAACCTGAGACTTCTCAGTCCATATTTCATATTTACAGGTATTTGGATTCATTCTTTAGTTTTAAAGCAATGTGTAAGTTTCATGGCTACTCTTTAGCGAAAAATTGATCCCAAGAAGTTAGCAAAATTGTACGAATTTTTTTTTTTTTTACAAATAAGGTAATTGTCAAACATTGAAACCTGTGACTTAAGAGTCCATATTTAGGGACAAAAGTGTCCTCAGAAATTAGCAAAATTTGACACAACCTTCTTTTTGGATAAAATAACTATGAAGCTTTATAATAAAGCCTTATCTAAAAATGCAAAAGCTTTATAAAAACAATAGAAGTCTACTCCCTGTCCTAATTTAGATATTGTGTGTGTGGGAACAGTAAGGGCTCTGACTGGAATGCTGTCAGTATGTTGGAGGTTGTATATTTAGTGGCTGGTCTGGTACTGTATCAGTGAAGGTCACAGCCAGACACGTAAAGGGCCCTTCCACAGTCTGACCCCTCGATTATTGTCTCTTGATAAGTAGATTGGTCCAAGCTTGCTTCGCTGCATGTTTATCTCCGTTCACTTCTTCTGCTTCCTTCTGTTTTCCATCATCTGACATGAGCTGGCAGCAGGTCTGAGAATCATTATGTGGGAAGGCAAGTTAATTTAAAAAAAAATCTAATTATAGTAGGTATAAAATATTGTGGAGAACTGCCATGCATAATTATTCCTTCATAGAAACAGCATGTATTGTTTACTATTAGGTATACTCTTTCATATGCTCTCCTTTTATGCTTATGATTTTTTTTCTCTCTTAATTTGATCATTTAGTATTTTTTTTAATTGTTTATTCACATTCATGATGCACACTTGCCTACTTGGCTTCTGTATCACTAAATGTGTTGTTTTACAAAATGAGGGATGAGACATAATTTGTCTGTGATAATTGACAACATGCCTCGGAAACACTTATTTTACACTATTTATTCCATTATATATTCCATTTTATATATAAGGCATTATATACTGTTATATTTGCGAGGTGATATTAATATATGGTCCACGTTAAGCATCTGTGGTGGGAAGTAAAGAAGGGCTGTTAAACCGTTCTGTATGTAAAATACAGGGCCGCAGGTGCCGCTTCAGCACTAAGTGAGGATTGAGAAAGACAGGTTGTCCACGGCCGTCTCAAAGAGCACCCGAGGGAGAACTTTCCAATTGACGCAGACCTTTGTTGTAGCATGTTCCTTTCACCTGAGACCTCCTTGATATTGAACGAGAAGCCAAATGGCTACTTAACACCTCTTTAAGTCATTTCACAGATGTTTTACCCAGAACCCGCCTGCAAATGTGTGCAAGAAACAAATAGAAGAACCATGCAAAATCAGTAGGTAGCTATTTTTGCAGTACGAAAATCGTAGACTGCATCCACTGGTGCCCACTTCCATGTCATAGCCTTTCCCGTCTCCACAGCTTGTCATATCTATGGAATGTGTCCAGAATGTCCAGCTCAGACCACAGTCTGTGGACAGTCTCTCTCTGCACTCAGTGGATTACAGCTCTGTTTCATAAGCCTTTTGGAAGTTCTGTCATCTCTTAATATAGCCCATCTCAACAGTCTCCTTTTCCATGATTAGAACATGGATATGTTTGGACCAGAGCCAAAGCACTTAAAAGACACTTTGCCACAAAGTTCATATCATACACTACCATTAAAAAGTTTGGGATTGTGAGATTAATAAATGCAGGTAAGAAAAAAATACAGTAAAAACAGTAATACTGTGAAAAAGTATTGCAATTTAAAATAACTTTTCTATTTTGATATGCAAGTTAATCCTGTACTGGCAAAGCTGATTTTTTCAGCATCATTACTCCAGTCTTCGGTGTCACACGTTTCTTCAGAAGTCATTATAATATGAGGATTTGCTGCTAAAGAATCATTTCTTTTCTTATTATTAATTTTGAATACAGCTGTGCAGCTTAATATGTTTGTGGATTTTTTTCCCAGATCCTTTGAATTCAACGTTCAAAAGAACAGCATTTATTTGAAATATAAATCTAATTTTGTAACATTACAAATGTCATGTCTCAACTTAAAAAAAAAAAAGTATATTTTGTATTTTTTTAATAAGATTGAAAAATTGTAGGATCAGTTCAAAATTTATTTAAGTGTTTTAAAATCATTGTGAATAACCTGTTAATTATGGATAGCTTCATACGTATTTTAAATGTATAGTTCTTAATGTATAGCGAATATGGCCCCAAATCATTAACGCTTAGGCCGTGTGTCCACCAAAGCGTTTTTAGCCAGCTGAAAACGCTAGACGCTCTGCTGAAAACGCCTGGCTGTGGGCGCTTGAGAGCGTTTTGGCAGCGCAGTGTTTTTTCAGTTTAGACGCTTCGTTGCTATGATACAGAATGTCCGCAGCACAGTTTACTTATAACTGAGTTCGCAGATAATTTGTTTCATACTAAAAATTTATTTTTCATTCATTTTGTTTGGTTAGCTCTGCTGGTTGATGTCGTTGTACAGAAAGAATGTTGTGACAGTTGGTCGGTGTGGTTTTAGTCCCGCCCCTCCTCCACTGTGATTGGTCGGTTGGGTAAAAAGTGACAGTGATGAGCGCAGCGTTTTACCCAAAGTTGAACATTCTTCAACTCTCGGCGACCTGTAAAAAACGCTGAACGCTCAGCGCTTCAGCGTGAAAGACGCTCAGCGCCTCGTTACGCTCATGGCGTTTAAAAAACGTGGCGTTCCCAATTGAAAACAATTGAAAAAACACGCCAGCCGCGTGGAAAAACGCTTTGGTGGACACACGGCCTTAGTGTAACTTGTGGTTTTTCACCTTGCAAATGAAAAATCATCTGTAAAAATTTGTATTTACATAACTGTCAAAAATCAGCTTAGTAAAAAAACCTGCCAGTGCTAGAAAAGTGTTAAAGTTGACAGTTGGCAACAGACTAAAAACTACTCTGATCCCTTAACAAGCACCCACAACTCTTTCCCAGCTGCTTTTCCACCATAGGGCCGAACTGTTCCAGTTATATTTCCACTTGAGCTTGGTTCAGCAAGGCACGATTACAAACCAATCTCGGCCCAGAATTCTCAGCACTGTTGGCTACAAATCTACTTTTAAAGTTCACCTGCCCACTGTTGTCCTTTTCTAGGCACCCATAATTCCTCAGGGGAAGGAGATTGTTTGGAAAAGGCAATTCTAGGGTAGTTTCCTGTTCTTGTGACATGGGTTCCCACAGGAAGTCAATACCGTCAAAGACTAAGGGGTCGTGTGTCAGGATAGGTCATGTGAAGGGCGTCAGGATCATGTTTTAATCAATGCACCTTTTCCATCTCACTCTTGAAGTGTTGAATTTGCCAGTCAATGAAGTGTTGTGGTGTTTTGTGGATTGAACTCCATTATGGCCCCATTTACTCTCCATCAGTGGCGTAAAGAAAACTACGCCACATGCCTGGGGAAATGCATGGCGGCTTTTTACAGCCTACATCATGCGCTCGTGCACAGCACTCCTTTGTCATAATTCCTTTCCTGACCAAACGCACACATGGTTTTTCAAACATTGTTCATTAATTCTGCATGTTTTTTATTCTTGAACTTAATTTCCAGTTGTGCATGTAGAAGCCTGACGTCACATTTGCCGAAACGAGCATCGTAAAGCCACTTTGAACTACTTGATGATTTCACTTCATGTTTGCATTGTTCTGCTATAAATCATCCCCTGCAATGAGCTCTTTGTCCCAGCGCCTATTCAAAGCCCCATTGTGTCCGGCTGCATCTCGAGATTCTCAATGCATGTAAACACACTCTGAAAGATTGTTTGCGCTAAAAATTGTGTATTGTCTGTATGAGTTGTTATACTCATTTTTTTTAATGCCAGTCATACTGTGACGAGACTAATATTGATTTGTCTAAGGATTATGCTAAAAATTATACTTAAAAGATTTCTGTCAAGTGTAGTTAGTCACAGTTAGACTAATGAGACCCTGACGAGCAGAATGTAAAACACAAACATATAGCACATATATTATGAACTAAGGTAGATATTAATTTATTTATTTGTTTATTTCTTTTATTAAATGCTTTATTTGTATGTATTTGTATAGGGACAGATACAATAAACATAAATAAAACTGGGACAACAGCCAACCAATGCATGTATCATAGTGCTCGTTGCGAAAGCTAATTTGTAACACTTGTTCCTAGAAGGGCTTTTATAAATACAATTACAACAACAGCAAACAAACAAAAAAGGAGAAAAGAGAGAGAGAGAGAAATCTGTTGCTGAATTAACCAAGACTTAGTAGCTTAAATATATATATATATATATATATTTGGTGTGGCATAATAAGATTATTTATATCATGCGGATCTGCAAACTGCCTTGTCAGTGAATAATGCAAACTTTTTCCAATTATGTTTAAGTATTACAGAATTTTTTTAAATATATGTTTTTAATAATGCGTTATTATTTTAAATATTGCGTAAACTACGTTTAAATCAGTCTAAATTTAACATTTTGTTTTTCCCTGATTAAAAGGAAAAAATAAATAATAGTAAAATTTTCACATAAGATAAATCCAGTCATATCAGTAGCTTTATGGTGGCTGACACGTTGTTGATCACTTTTTTCAATAACCCCTATGTTATTGGACACTTTTGCTGAATAAATTAATAATGGCTGACTTTGGAGCTGTGTGGGCCTCCTTGCTATTGCGATATTGACCTTTAAAAACAAACCCATATTGGTTGACCGATCGGATATATTAACATAGCTGGCCTGACAAATCTATATTTATGCTTTGTTTATGCCAAGTTATCCTTAAAGCTTGTATCCTGAAAAATAATCAAACCCGTCATGATCAAAGAGCAGGATTCTGGCTGACCGTTTCTGCCTGTGGCATGTGTTTAGCATTTGGTCAGTGTGAGGCATTACATATTTCCATTACTGCACATTGGCTCTAAATGCCACATTTGTGGACTGATTTTCACGACTCATTCAGTAATTGGTAGAAACGGTGTCTGGTTGGAAGTGTTTCTGTGTGCGTCTGCTACATCCATTACCATTATTACCAAGCCGTGAAACTGACATAAAATATCAGAGCAGTATCCCAGCTAACCTTCTGGTTCTCTGCAAATTTGTCCGCATAAACACATTTTTGAGCGTTCGGTAATATACATCCAGATACACACATCCACAAGCCTGCACACTCGAAAACTAGTGTTTAATTGGCTGAAACTGAGTGCTCTGTACTTGAGACTTTTCATTTGCTTTCCCACTCAAAGACAAGTTTATCATTCATAATAAAGATTGAAGGATTGGGGGCAGTGTGTTTGTATGATTTTGTTTGTCAGATTGAGGTTGATGTCTGTTCTGGGATCAGTAAACATAACATGCTTGCATGTCTAAGTTCCAGATGGTGTAAGACTCTCGGTGCTGTCTGGATCCTGTCAGAACCTGCTGCGACTGGGAATGACATGTTTTTTGAACAGCAGTGAAACATAACAGCCCTAAATCGCTTTTCTCAATTCCATGATGGCGTATCTTCATTAAAACAATTAGATAAGTGGCCTGACACGTTATGTGGTGGCACTTAGGCAGACGACCAGTGTTTAAATCCAGCTTGTGTTATCTACTGATACCATCCCCTCATCTTTTCATACCCTTTTAAATAAAAGTGGCAAACCCCCAACACCCCCAAAAAAAAAATATATATATATAGCCAATCATTACCCAACAATTAAAACCGATTGTTTGATTGATTGAGTGTTTTTTTTAATTTATTTTTATTTAGTTGTCTTAGTTTAAGTTTTTTTTTTACATGTTTGTTTGTTTACTTTTTTGTTTTTTAATTGTCTGTTAAGTTTTTTCATTTCGGGGGGAAATGAAACACTTTTTGTTTTGTTTTAGTTTGTTTGATTTGTTTATTTGTTGTTTTTTCGTTTAGTTGTCTGTTCGTTTATTGTTTTATTTTATTTAAATGTTTTGTTTTATTTGGGCTTTGGTTTTGTTTTAGTTTGTTTGATTTGTTTGTTTTCTGCTGGGTTTATTTTATTTTTTTAGTTTTTGTTTTGTTGATTTAGTTTTTTCATTTAGTTGTTTGCTCATTTATGTTTTTTTTGTTTTGTTTTTGTTTTTTGTTTTTTTTGTGCTTTTCTGTTTTGTTTTAGATTGTTTTTTTAGATCACAGCTCGGGAAATCATGACCACACATAAAGAAACTGATTCAACCAGCTATTCTTCCCATTTCGTTCTTTTTTCCAGTATTTGTTTCTGTTTCTCTCCTTACATCTCACTCTCTGAGAGTTAAAAGGCTGCAGCTGTTGACGGCTCTATTGAAAAGCCCACGCCCCTCTTGCTTGCCACACTAGAGCAGTGTCCATCCACCAATGACTAAACAAAGGAGGTCTATGACCAGAAGCCACACACGTGCGTGCACACAGCGGGTACACACTAAGCGTGGGAGTTGAGCGTGTGTCACATGCTTACGACGGGCAGTGGGTGGGTGTAATCAGTCCTGAATGGAGCCGATGATGGCCATGCAGATGAGCTGCACAGGAAGGTTTCTAAGCTTCTGTTTCCGCCACAGGGATGTTCTTCTTTTTCATGGTCTTTTGATCTTTCTATACTATGTTACAGCTGGTGTTGTAGCTCTTTTTTGATTACACTAACTAAAAAGTACCATGGTGTTGCAGTGTTGCTGTTTTTGGATTTATTTCTATATTAATTTATTTATTTATATACATTTATTTTATATTATTATTTAAATATTTAATTTGGCCTATTAACACCATATTCACCATTATTATTATAATTTATATTATATTATTACATGGAACAGGAAGAAGAAAATCTTATGGTACCTGTTGCTTATTTGTGCACATCAGAAAAAAAAAACAAAAAACAGCTGCTTTATAAATGGATCAACCCCAATCCTCACCCCAAACACCAAATATTTTCAGTAATACCTATCTTTACACTTAATTATCATCATTTTAAGCGTGTTAGTCGTCATTTTTCTTGTAACATTCCTGTATTTTTTTCTTATACAAATTCTTAAATTTACAAACACTTTTGCAGCACTTCAGTTCATAGTCCAAGGTCCATATTACAGTTATTATTATTATTCATCCTTATTACCTAATGCATCAGTGTATATATAATAATATTGATGCATCAGGTGGTAGTAATACCATAATAGTAATGCTACTAATAATACATAACAATAGTACAATTTGTGGAAAATATGGTGTAAAAATGGGCATTAAGATTGATAAATGTCCCATCTTCCCGAAGTCTATGGGTATTTTGAATTGGATTTTGGTTAAATCAATTATCTTGATGGACAAAACGTGTTACTATCATAATCTTTTGTTGATCACAGAGCTTTTTTTTTTTTTTTTTTACAATAAACCAAAAGCTTATGTAAAAATCCTATTGTGTTTTTGTTGAGGGAAACAGTGTAATGCTATCTTCCGGGTTGGCCTACAAATTTACATCATTCCTGCACCACTATTGTACGGTGACCACTTTGTCCTTACAATAGCCTATAACTAGCCCTCTATGGCCCGTTCACAGCTGCTCTATGTTGAACGTTAGTGGGCCGTGATGTTTACATGTGGGTCACATTCCTCTAGGTCTGTTCTGAATGCCCCACACATGCCCCCAGAAACCCTTCCTGCCCCAAATCACAGCCTTGAGGGTTTACAACCACATGTAACTCTCTCAGGAGGTAGACGCTCTTACCACTGCTAATATTTCTGTTCACGAGCTGAGGAAAGGCACATTTCTTCATCAAGAAAGTGAATTATTCTGTGGTCGAAGGAAAATGCTTTAGCCGTCCAAGTCGAAACCGTTGACATACTTGAATTGGTTTTAGGTTGCAGAGGAAACCATCTTTCACCTGATGCATCAGTACTGTATGTCCTGCTGGATTCTAGCATGATTTTTAGCAGATGATGGATCTTGAGAACTTTATGCATTTGAGAAAATCAGTACCTTTAGAAAATCAACTCTTTGTATTGTCATTTTTCTAAACTGACAAATGTCATTTCCAACATCTTCAATTAAGTGTTTTGTTTGAATGTGTGATAGAAATGATGGTGGTATGATGATATGATATTTTGCTAATAAAATGGTGGAAGCTTTGTCATGCTAATGCTAATGCGTAGATAAAATGCTATGTAGTCTAAATACACAACATATTTTTCACCTTTGTGCATTGTTGCCAATCAAACTGTAGGCCTAATTATTTTAAAATGTATGCAAAATCAGAAATATTCAGTTGACAACAAATTGTCTTTATTTTGATTACCTTTATTTTTCTTTCAGTTATGCAGTTATTAATGCAGTTATGAGAGAGAGAGAGAGAGAGAGAGAGAGAGAGAGAGAGAGATTAAGCGTGTGTGAATTACCTGAGTCTCTCAACAGCGTCTCTACTAATAGCGAAACTGTAAGTTTATCTGCTTCAAGAACAGCGCCACTATTACCTCGCTAGTGAGAAATGCCATGTAGCTTTAAAGTTGCTAAACTATTTTACTGACAACACGTTTCTGTGCGAGTGTGTGTCCGTACTCTATGTGTGTGCGTTTGAGTGGGAGAAAGAGAGCATGTGCTTTCCATACATAAAATGTATTTTTGTGGCAAAAAACATTTTGTTGTTTTTATACTGTTGTTTACTATTTAAAAAAAACTTTTTTTGCTTGGTCAGTGCCATTGTGGGTTGTGGTTCTTTTGCTGTTGTAGGCTATAAGGACCTTTGAAATAACTGAAATCATCTGGCGAAATGATATGGAACTGTAATAATACGGTCAAGACCTGCCTGGAACTTTCCCTGAAAATAATTGCACAGTTATTTTGGACATGATATGACACACTCTAAACTGGAATGATTTTCTCATTGCAGATTCACAGAGAGACAGAGACGTTTTATTCAGTTGATGCCAGTCGAGATGCTGGACTCCAGGAGAAGAAATCCACTTCAGTGAGCTCAGGTAACCAACTGGTTTTGCTTCTAAAGCCTGAAGTCTTTTGCATTGAATATCAAGTTGGTGACCCAAATGTTCATGGTCTTTGAGGATGTTCATGTTAGCACCTACGTAATTGTGGCTTCTAAGCATAAATTTACACTGAAATACCACAGAGTTTTACAACAACTCAACATTGCATCACGTAGGTTTAGTTTATGGTTGAAAGTTACATCCAGAACAAAACACAAAAACCTCTTTCATACATCTTCCAGCATGCTACAAAAGAAAGGATGCCCTCTTTGCTCCGACTGTGTCTGTGTGTGTCCAATCTAAATAGTGCCCACATTGTGTCACATGGGAAACGACATACACATCCTCCAAAGACTAAATGAATGTCTTCCTGTCAATACAAAAGACTCCACTAGTCAAATAAGATCATCTATTTAAGTAGATGACATCAACATCCTGTCTGCGAAGATTGCGAGAAGAGATGCAACACAATGGACTGAAATGACTCACTTTTAGACTGTATTTTGATTCAGTCCGTGAGAATCGAGTCTGGTCTGTTTTATTTTATTCTGTTGCTATTCAACATTCTCATGTTGTTCCTGATTCTTCTTCCCCCCCCAGAATTCCCCCCTTCGACCCCCTCACCCGACAGCGTACGTCACAAAGAGTCAGCGAGCCCCATGCGAGGGTCTGTCAGCGATGGCGACTCTCTCTTTAGCCAGGATTTGGGCGAGGACATAGTTTTTAATAATAAGGTGGGTGCGGATTTGCGTTGTTTCCATTATCACCCAATTCTGTTTGTTTTCGAAGCAGAGTTGCTATTTGTTTTGTTTCTATGTGTCTACCAAGCGGAACCCCTCGCTTTTGCCTCTGCCATATAAAGCGGTTATGTAATACGTCTAATTTTCAGTGGTGATCTTCTCTACACATAACATCTTGCTCCACTGACATCATGTCATGTGACGTGAGCAGATCGGTGGGCCAAGGCCATTATTATGACCTCATCCTCAGACATGCTTCCTCCTCTTTTTCCCACCACCTCTAAGGATTTCTCCACCCCTTAAACTCCTCGCCTCAATTTAAAGATGTTTAACACAGACTTAGACACTTAAGTGTTGCTCTTAGCAAGTCGCAGAGAATAATAGTTTTTTTTTTTGAGAACTGTAATGTTTGGTTTACTTGGTGGTAAGTAGATCCCTCTATATTTTTTTTACAATCCTTTTTTGAAAAGCAGAATAGGCTCATCTCAAGTGGTTTCCACCACCATGTCCCTTTAGGGGCTCCGTAGGTTTGTGACTGTTACAATATAAAACTACTGATTCAAAGATTTACCATTTTTTAGTTAGAGAGCATAGTGAGATTGACTCAACTACGTCATTCACAGTGCTTTATGGGAATTGGCAGGTGTTAAAGGTGTCATTTCTTTGCAGAATTATGGGTATTATATATAGTTTTTCACCAGGAATTCTGCTGTTGGACAAGATAATAATAAAAAAAGCAGATGTGGGCAGATGGCTCCAACAAAAGCATATACTGTTGATTAACAACCTTGTAGCTTTAAAGGTTTTTGTTATCTTTATAAATTAATTCCCCTATTGAGAACATTTATGGGATTTTTACTTCTGGAGCCCGACTGTTCCCACCTTTTGTAGCTAAGCTAGCAGGCTAATTAGCTATTGGTATGTTAACCTGCCAGGCTAATTGGCTAGCAGTTTGCTATGCTAAGTTAGGTTGCACACAATGCGAAGATAAAACAAATTCTCATTCAAAAGAGCAATTTATTAGTCAAAGCTTGATGTTTTTGCTTCATTTTGTCAGAAGAGAAAATATTTAAATGCTTACATTGGCTAAAGGTTTATTTTTGGAGGACATTAGCTTTATATGGTCCCCAAACTAGCCTACTTTTTCTCTTGGAATTGTACATGGAATTTCATGTAGCATGCTTACATTTTCTCTAAGCTCTGAAAGCAGGTAGAGGCACTTCACCTAAGCTTGACTTGTGTTCTGGAAGTGTGGTCCCCCCCCCCCCCCCATAGCTCATAAAGTCAACTATTACGGTACGGTTAGTGTGTAATGTAGCCGCTAGCTCACCACACCCCTCTCCTGGCTGCGGTCTCAGCATGCAAGGAAACTAATGAGCCGCTGTGAATGGAAATGAGTGTCAGGGCTGTGTGTGTTTCTATGTTATGTAAGCTTTATAAGGATGGAAAGAACTCTGAGACTCCATGGGGTTTGCAGGGGAAAAAAAATGAGTCTGCTTGTATGTACACTGCAGATGTAAAGTTGGTACGTCATCAGCAGTCATTCGCAAAATTCACATACGCTTGTCCTAACCAGGCGCTACGTGTGATTTTCATTACATCAGGCTGGGAAGTTCAACCCACAGTGCAATTTCATGTCTTACTAGCTGTCTTCCAAACATCAAATGCGTTTAGATCGAAAGTGATTTTGTTTTTGCGAACTCTAATTGTCATCCTCTTTCTCCATCAAAGGGTGAGGACAGTGTCACTCTCACCAGCGGTGTGTCCATGACCTACTCGTCCTCTACAGATGACAGCTCCAGTCTGGGGACCCCTAGCGCCATCCCTCAGGCCAGCACAGAGGCCCCTGCATCAGACACCTGTCAGGAAAATCCCACTTCTCCTGGAGCTTCACCCATTTCTAGAGAAACAGAGGAGGAAGAAAAAAAGGACCGTCTGACCGAGGTCCCGGAGCGGTCGGCCATTTTACGCACCTCCATACGATCCCTGTCTCCTTTACGCAGGCACAGCTGGGGCCCGGGCAAAAATTCAGCAGGGGAGACAGAGATTAGTCGGCGCAGGTATGAATCTCCACAGTTTTGTGACTTAACACTGTGTACTTTGTTTTTTAGACATACGCTAGGATATGTGTACAGTTCACGTGATGTAAGCATTGTCATCATGCAGGCCAGGCTGTAGTTTTACAGTCGAAAAAGACAGACATTACAAAAACATTTTTTGTCAGTTATAACTTTTTAAGAGAAATAGTGCAGACACGTGTTGAGCGACTGTTTGCACGTTATAATATACTTTGAAAGGTTTCACATTCGTCTGTACACATACACAAAGCATTCATGTCAAAATTGAAGTCACTTTGCGGAATGCAAACAGCTTTTTTCTGTCCTCTTGAAACAGGACATTGGGGTTACGACATATTGAGGGGTTTGAACTACTCTTAAATAGCCAATTGACTCTAGTTTTACATCACAGTCTAGTGTAGTGCAAATTTAGAGAATGCTATCCCTCTTAAACCCTAAAAGGTAGCCATTTGTAATGATGAACATAATGCAATATCTTCTTTTAGATAATTAAAAGATCATTTTAGATTGTCCTTCTGTAGTAATGGAAGCTACCTTGTTAGTTTACTAGTGGTATGCTAAGCTACCAGGCTAATCGGTTAGCGGGGCGTTGGGATAGCAGGCTAATAATGTTCCAAAACATATCGCAGTATCTAGTTCTAGAAAATAATCAAAGGTTATCAGGTAGAGGTATGCTGAGATAGCAGGCTAATCAGTTTGTGGTATTTCAAGCTCTTATTCTAATCAGATGTGTGGTATGCAAAGCTGCAGTTACGCTTGCAGTTGCTCAGTTTTGCTTTTTGTCCCATCATCTTCGCATTAGTTTTGCTTTTTGTCCCATCATCTTCGCATTAGTTTTGCTTTGCGAAGCAAAGTTACAGCTCTCCCCTGAGTCATTGGCAGTCTGTATGTGAATGTGTTTGTGTTTATGAAGGGAAATCCCAGAAGTGTGAGGGCTCTTTCCTCTGTGGGCTTTGTAAGCAGGCAGATGTTCTGTGAGAAAGAAAGAGCTGTATTTAGGTCACACAAGACTTTGTTTCTGCTAATGATAAAACAGATAACCTCTAATACTCAGAAAGACAGAAAAGAGGAACATCATGGTTAACATTATGGTAGTGTTTCTTTTCATGCAGAAGAGAACCCAATATGTCAATTTTTTTCTGAAATTAATTATTAATTTATATCCTATAAATCCACTATCTTTTTTAATTTATTGACTTAAAATGAAGTAAAATTATTTGCCTGGTACCTTTATGTTGTGTTTATATATATATATAATTAATATTATAGCTTATACAAATATAGTTGTTCGTATAAAATACAATAAACATTATGTATATTTTAAACAAAAAAGACTGCAAAACCAGAATAAGTACATTATATTGACTTTATTTTATTATTAATTTATTATATTGACCATAATTACAGCATGAACATAAATATTTTAGAAAGTTTCAGTAATTATAACACATTTTTATATAATTATGATTATTAAATATTTATAATTTCTATCGGAATATTAATTTATAATTATTATTAGAATAATTATCAGTTATTGGTATCATCCAAAAATGTCTGTATTGGTGCATAATATATTTGCATCTATATTTGAATGTTTTTACTCTTGTTTAATTAATCATTCTAGTAAACATTCCTAGGGCTGTCAATCATCTCATCCGCTCTTCATATTAATTTTTGTTTCATTATTTCTGTCTATCCATCTTCTCCTCATCATTTTCATCCATCACTTTTTCCAGTTCGTCAGGAGGTGAAGTGGAGCGCAGGTCTACAGGCCATAGGAGAAGGTACCATCATCCATTTTCACTCTTTCTGCTCAGGGTCCCCATCAAACTGTTTCTGAATGGTCCATGGAAATATTTAAAATGCTGTTGTGGTGTGTGCACCATATGCTGTGGGATCACTAACTGATCTCATCAAAACATCCCATGAATCTCTTCGAAGTTAAACGCGTTTAGTTTACAGCGTCAGTGTTATATTAACCTTGTTTCCGCCATGGAATAAAAAAAGGTAACTGCCTATATAAACTCACAATTTTGACCTTTTTTCTCACAATTGCAAGTCTATAACTCGCAATTCTGAATTTATTTCTTGCAGATCCGAATTTATATCTCGGAATTCTGAGCTTATACCTGAAATAAAAAAAATCTGAATTATGAGATATAAACTTGGAATTGTGAGAAATAAAGTCATAATTGTGAGTTATAAACTTGAAATTTCAGGAAATAAAGTCATAATTGCAAGTAATAACTCGCAATCGCGAGAAAAAAGTCATAATTGCGAGTTATAGACTTAGAATTGCATGAAATAGTCATAATTGCGACTTATCAACTTTCAATTGTGAAAAATAAAGTCAGAATTGCGAGTTTATATCACACAATTCAGATTTTTGTCAAAATTCTGCAAGAAAAAAAGTATTGAAGATTAAAACGTCTTTGGTAAAGAGTTTAAAAGATTAAAAAGAGATTAAAAAGTCGCAATTACTTTTTACATTTTTTTATTTCATTAAAAATGAAATGATTTTTTTTATTATAATAATAATAATAATAATAATAATAATAATAATTAGTAAAAAATAATTTTTGTTAATGTTTATTTTATTTCAACTAATAAATTTGTTTTATGGTTTTTGTTAACTATAATAACCCTGTACGATGTATCATACAAAAAAGTTACGTAATGTTAAATGTTTAAAGGGCCTCTTTTAGATCTGGTCTTTGTACTAACAAGTTTCTCTTTTGTCTTTCTATCCATCCATCCTTCCATCCTCCTTTCATGTGCTTAACTATGAAGCATGAGCTGGTGTCCTTCGGTTGTCCTGCACACAGAAAACGACGAAATAAATGAAAGAAGGTAAAAAAAAAGAGGAAGTGTCTAAAATCATTAAAGAAAACTACTTCTTTGCATTATGAAAGCACAAATGGTGTGTTTGTGTAAAAACAGAGGTGTACATGGATGGTGTATTGTGCGTTACGTGTGTTAGACTACTTCCTTTCTATGGTTTAGTCTTCACTCCTCTCCGGACAAACATTTGAGACCACAAACACTCTTGCAGTCACTTCCGCTTACTTCATTGTCTGAGACAGAAACGGCCACTTTCATGAATCCGTTTAGCCGAACAGTAGATTTAAACTACAGTATTACAGCAGATATTAACTAATGTCAACAATGACTAACATATTGATCTGGATCTCAGAACCTGATGAGAGGTGAGATGTTTTTACTTTTGTCTTACCACTTTGTCACTTTAAGCGTTTCCTGTTAGAAAGAATTTCAGAACACATCACACTCAACATAGTTGCTTTCTGAACAATTAGCGTGAAGTAAATTTAAAACATTTCATGTTTTTTAGCATGCAGTTTAGATCTTATACATACAGTGGTCCAAAAAACTATTGGAATACTTACACTGCACTTTAAATGATTGAATTTCATTGCATTCAATGTGGCATCTGCAAACAAATTATTCTTTTTTTTCCAGAACTAACTTTTCTGAGCCATTTCTGTAATTGCTTTTAACCATTTGATCCAAAAGTAATTTTCACTGCATCTATGAAGTAACTTGCCCTCAGATTCACACTGGTCTCCAAGTAGATGTATGCAATATATGCAACTGGTCTCTTAATATGCAATTTGGTTTGATTCTTGGCATTCAAACATTTTTTTTGTGTCCAAACACTTGTTTAGGCCACTGTAAAACGTTTTGCATTGATTTTCACCAATTTTCACCATGTGTAAAATGGCTAACCATTTCTGTGGCAGAGCTTGAATGATTTTGCTTGAGAAAATGTCATGGGCTTGTTGTATAGCGTGCGTCATGGCCAGCTTTCACAGACTGAGGTCAAGCTTTTATTGTCATAATTTACTAGTTGACTTATGCTTGTTTTCATTTGATTTTTTTGTTTTGTTTTGTCACCCACAAGAAGGTAAAAGATCTTGGGTGATTCAGTGTGTACATGTCATCACCATCTCACCTTTTTAAAATATCTCATCCGCAAAGACATTCAGGCATAATCACATATTTATTTCCACAGTTACAGCCTGGAAGGACTTGCAGCAGAGAAGGAAGTAAGGAAAAGTCTGATCCAGCATGTAGGGGAGGCCAGCCAGGAACCAAACTGTCCGTCAAAGCTGGACAGAGAAGAGAGAGGCTCGCTTGTGTCCCTGACTGAAGAGGAGCAGGAATCAGACCTGGGCGACTGCAGCAGTTTAGACAGTCAGGTAAAATACCATTTATGAATGGATACATCCAGCGTTTAAACCTGATTGGTAGTGCAACATTCATAGACATAGACAAAAAGCCAATATATGCACCTGTGACCACACATCAAATGAATTTTATATGAATGTAACAAAATCTATTAAAACTATATTACTTGAACCATTTAAATTGATATTTATCCAAAGCGACTTACATTTAAGGAATACACCAAGCGATTCATCATAAAGAGGCAATAAATATGAGAAGTGCTAGTAATACAAAGTTTCAGCCATCGCTCAGGATAGTACAAGCTAGAATAGGGAGGAAAATTATGAGAGCATTGACAAAGTAATATAATGAAGTGAATGTTTCTCTGTGATGGTACCACAAGGCACCTCTCACTTACTGACCACAGGTTCCTGGAGGGCAGAGTGGAGATAGGAGGGGCGGAGCCTGTGGCCATCATGTAGGCCAGCACCAATGAGATAAACAGCGGCGTGACATGGGCTCTTTGGGGTACGGTGAAGACCAGTCGAGCCTCTGCGTTCTGAATAATTTGAAGTGGTTTTGATTGCACATGAAGGGTGTTGCAATAGTCCAGCCTAGAAATGATAAGGGCCTAGACGAGAAGTTGTGTTGCATGCTCAGTTAGGAAGGGTCTGATCTTCCTGATGCTGTGCAGTGCAAACATGCATGATGCACCTACATGCTGTTGTAGCAATGTGGTCTTCGAAGGTCAGCTGGTCATCCAATATTACCCCATGATTCCTGGCTGAACTCGATGGGATTATTGTCGCTGAACCTAGTTGGACGGTGAAATTGTGCTGTACTGATGAAGTGGCTGGGAAGACGAGAAGTTTTGTCTTTTGCTAAGTTGAGTTGCATGTGTTTGCATGTTCTTTCATCCATTTCATCCCAAATGTCCACCAGGCAGTCTGAGGTCTGTGCAGCTACCATGGGATCGTCTGGTTGAAATGAAAAGTAGAGCTGTGTGTCATAAGCATAGCAATGGTAGAAGTAACCTGTATAATGGGTCCCAGTAATGTAGTGTATATGGAGATGAGGAGGGGTCCAAGAACTGAACCCTGAGGTACCCCGGTGACCAGTTGATGTATTTTGGATTCAAAAGACCTACCTGTAAAATAAGATTCAAACCAGCAAAGTGGAGTTCCAGTAATGCCCAGTGATGAGAGAGTGGACACAAGGATCCGATGATAAAGTGAGCTGAGTGATGTTTCATTTTTGTTGTAAAAAAAGTTATTAATTTAGTTCATATATACATATTTACATATACATATTTACATATACATATACATATATATACATATACATATATATACATGTGTATGTATATATATATATATATATGTGTATATATATATATATATATATGTATATGTAAATATGTATATGTAAATATGATATTATTGTTGAATATTAAATTAAATGTTAAATTTAATGTCCCCAACGAAGCAAGCCAAAAGCCAATGGCAACAAAGGTGAAAAAAAGGCGACAGTGGCAAGGAACCAAAACTCCATCAGGTGGCAGAATGGTTAAAAACCCTGGGAGAAACCAGGCTCAGTCGGGGGCCAGTTCTCCTCTGGCCAAGAAACAGTGTATAATATGATTCAGGCAGCATTATAGGTCAGAAGTCAGATTGGATTGGAACAATCAGAATATTATCCAGTTCCATCTGGTTAAAGATCGAAGTCATCACGCCGGTATGGAGACGGGTTTGTTGAGGATCATTGCCGATGGCTGTCGTGTCGATGAGGCCTTCACAGGGGAGAGTCTAGTTGACACAATCTCTGCTGACACTTCATTGATGCGTTGTGGTCGTGTCTAAGCGCAGGTCCTCCATCTGATCTGGATATAGACCCGGATCCGACTGACTACATCATGCGTTGTTGTCGTGTCTAGTATAATTTTCTATGTGTATGCCAGGTTAAAGAGATGTGTTTTTAGTCTAGATTTAAACTGACAGAGTGTGTCTGCTTCCCGGACAATGTTAAGGAGACTGTTCCAGTTTAGGTGCTAAATAGGAAAAGGATCTACCGCCAGCAGTGGATTTTGATATTCTAGGTATTATCAACTGGCCAGAATTTTGAGATCGCAATAGACGTGAAGGACGATAATGCGTTAAGAGCTCGCTCAAGTACTGCGGAGCTAAACCATTTAGAGCTTTGTAAGTAATCAGCAATATTAAAAAATTATACAATGTTTAATAGGGAGCCAGTGCAGTGCTGACCTAGCAGCATGAGCACTGATGATTTGGAATTAGCTCTTGCAATCCGTAGAGATTCAATAACCGACAGCAAGGCAGTCTCGTTTAATATATATTATATTATATTAATTATATATTAATTATATATTTTTTTATTAATTTATATTTTAGTAAGTTAATTTAAAACCATTTAAACTAACTATATTACTTTGTAGAATTGTATTTATATTTTAATATTTATCTTAATATTATAATATTGTTATTGATATAATATATTATTTTAATTTATATTCATTTTATAAATGTATTATTCAAACCATTTAAACTATATTACTTTTGTAGATTTTTTTTTATATTTGAATATTTGATCATATATATTTTTTTATTTATTTATTGTTGATATGTTTATGACCACAATAAATTTCCATGAAATTTTGTAGTAATAATTTTATTGCATTTAATTACATTGACTGACTTATTTGTCATTTACACTGTTTTCAGAAGTCCATCCATTCTGGACGAAGATGTGTCCAACCTTCACAACCCTTTCTCACCAAGTCTGTCTCCATGTTGGCCATCAGTCAGAAAGACCTGGATGGTGAGTTTAAACACCCTCTCTGGTTTTCTAGTCTGCGTCTCACTGTGCCACTCTGAGCTCTGCAGCACTGTAATGCAAAAATGTATTTTATGTTTAAAAAGCAATTTAAATAAAGCATATAAATAAGCTTAGATCAGATGTTGCAGAGTTCAGACAGTTTCTTTTCTCTGCTGACCTCTTTTCATGCCCTTGTGGAAAGAGAAGGAGTGGAAACATTCAGTCCACACACTGACCACTCACTTCCTGCCAGTCATAATCTAACACTCTGATTTCGTGTCCTGGGATTTTTATACTACAAAAAATGTCCTGTATCAACTGGGATTGTTGGTATTCTTCAACTCATCAGATTTGGACCTGCCATGGTTCCCTTTCACTGTGGTGTCTCTTTAAGGGAGTGGACATTTACTGCCAGTGTATTAGCACCCAATTTTATTATAACGCCTGCTTTGATCTTTTTTGCCCATGTGATCATGGAACCAACCAGCGATCGGACGGCCACAACCCAAGCGGCGAATCTCCTTCTCCTTCAGCATCTCGCCCTTGCTCCCCAAATCTAAAACTCTCTTTTCTATTGGCTCTTCATCCAGTGATGAGGAGGAGGCAGTCAGTAAGTAAAAGAATATCCCACAATGCCTGGCATGGCCCCTGCCCGACCCCTGCTCAATGTGAAGTGTGCCCCTTACTTCCCTTGTGTCACTAAGTTATTGATCAGACTGGCCCCTTGAATTATATTCTAAAACACCTATTCAATCATTTTTTTAATTTAATTTTTTATTTAAATTGTCCCATGTGTTGAGTGAATCACTTTTATGACAGTGTTGAGATATTGATCTGCCTAAAACTTTTTATCTAGCCAGATTTATCTAACCTATGGGTTATAAAAAATGGTAGAAAATTAACACTGATTGACTGAAGTGCCATAATAATAAAATGTTTATTTTTTAAAATATTCTACGCAATAACTTAATGAACTTTGTGTATAATGTGCATGTTGTCTGGTGATGCATTTATTGCACCTTTAAATTACTTTTTGATCAAAACATTGAAGAGAATCTTGCTGAGTGGGTTAAAGTTAGTTAAGTTGTTGACAAGTTTATAACTAGCTTTCTGAATTATAATACATCTGGTTTACTGGCACAGATATTCACAGTACTTCACCCCTTTGAGTACTGTGGTGGTTTGTTACCGCCGCAGTAACGCCACTACGCTCATTAAGTATGCGCAGCGGAAGCGCGTGTTTGCGATGCATTTGCCAAGAATCCTTCATAGTCCCACGTCTGACAGAAAAATGGTATTTTAGTAAGCACATACTTTTACTCAGGTCATTCCTGCGGATTATTGGACGGATGTCACGGATGGCGGGTCTCCCAAATGAGACATTGCCACGTCTGTATAGTTTCTTTCCATTGGCTCCATCTCTCGCCATGTCTTTCAAAGTCATTCAAATCCACATAAACACATTTCATAGCACTGCTTTTAGATTTCACAGCTGCTTAGACTTCCTTGTAAAAAGAAATGTCTAGATAGCCAAAAAGGCATATAAAGCTTTCACCTGAACATGGCAATTCCAAGCAAATATAGGCTTGCATCAATGGTTTGTACAGCTTTTTTTTTCTTTTTTTTTTTTATGTGAAGCTTAATTGTTTAGATATACATTACATTTTATATCTTAATATGCAGTGTAAATTATACTGACCCTACAGGCTAAAGCAGTAACTGTCAACAGTAGAACTAAGAAAAAACTCTTGTAAACTCTTTATTGATTTTAATATTTCTTTTACTGTCTTTTTTCTTGATCTGTACATAGCTGAGCCAAACCCATCTCTCAGAGGTATCATAAACAACCTACTGTACAAACACAGTGTAATAGTTTACTATAGAAGGCAAAAACAATATAAGCAAGTTTCTCCAGTCTTTCCAAAACATGATTAGTCATTTCATCTTTAACAGTTTTTGTGGTTGCAGAACAATGGATGCTTTTTCAGTGTTGTATAAATGTGCCATTTCGCTTGAAAAATTGCCTCACTTTGTTCTCTGCAGGGCTGTGCCTTAGAGTCTATAAATACCACAAAACTGCTTGTGTAATTTATTTTGTTCAAGTACAGAACTCCAGAGAATCACTGCAAAGTGATTAATAATGTCAATCGGTTGTTTTTCTCTCGTTTCAGGATTGGGCTCGTTCACCGGTACATCAGGATCATTAGAGTACAGGTATGACACCTGCATCACATGCTAATAGTGTTAACGTGTATATATTTTAAAATGTAATATAATCTAATTACAAGTATATAATTTTTGGATTCTGATTATGTAATCCAGATTACAGTTAATACCCAGCACTGTAAATGAAACCAAGAAATGTTGTGTCAGACTCAAAACACATGTATAACTACTAGGCCACAGCTCCAACAATGTTGTCAGTTTCAGATTTCCCCCTTTTATGTTCCCTTTTGTCTCATTCAGCATATCAGAAGAGGATCCAGGTCCGTTACGGAGTGACAGTGAAGGCAAAGTTGTAGGAACCAAAGTGAGCAGGACATTCAGTTACCTCAAGAGCAAGATGAGCAAGAAGAGCAAGGTTGGTATATAATGGATTAGAGGTTTGGGTTCGCTTAGGATATATATATACTGCGTGTCAGATATCATAAGTGGAAACAGATGTCATCATTTATTATGGCGCATCTCATTCTGAGATAATGCAGCATGCACCTGCTATTTAACTTTGAGGTTTTCTGTGGTTCCTGTAGATGATGAGGTTGCTGATGGTGTGAAAGCGTTCAGCAACCTCTGCACTATCTGAGGATGTTAAATGTTTGCAGGTTGCTCTTGTGCAGGCAACGTTGTGCACTATTTGTCTGTGTAAGGGCTCACAGTAGGGAAGTTCAACAGGATGTAGAAGCAAGCTGTGGTCTCTATATAGCTCTGTTTAAATATACCCTCTCACTGGCACATAGGCTTTACAGCTCCTGAAATTCTGTGAAAACAAATACATGTTAAAATCTATTACCACACAGTTTCAGAGAACCTTAATGACGTATTTTAGTTGTCTACTTGAACCAGCCGGGCCACCATATATGGTTTAGTTCTTTAGATATGATTATTTAGGAGACCAAAGAATACCACAGCCTTGACTTATGCTTAACCATATGCTTTTGGTAACTAGGTCAGTGATGTAGACAGGAAATGCATTTCAATTTTTTGTTGTCACATTGTCTCCCTGGGTCTGAAGTAATTGCGGTGTCGATTGAAATTTAGATTTAGATGGAATGGGCAACACAAAGCAAACAAACAAGCTGTCTCGAGTACTAGGGAAGGTCTTCTGTAGAAAGGAAGTGCACTGTGTCTTTAAGTTGAGCCCAAATGTGAAAGACGACAGAAAGAAACTGCAGCAGTCACTTCCTCTGGCTGACTCGCCTGCACTCCGTCATGGGAACTTGTGTGTTTGTGTAGACAGATACAACCTCATCTGCTATACCTTCAGGCCAGTGCACTCACTGGCTACCAGCATCTGGGATGTCTATGTTGTGTCGTAGGTTTTTACCGCAGGGGCGGTCACTGAAGATCAAGAATACTGGTGGTCTGGGTGAGGTAGGACTGTGATACCAAATATTGTTACTGTTATACTGTTCTTGTTATAAGTCTTTTTCATCATGAACATTGAAAAGAGACATTTGTTTGATGTACAGGAGTGGTGTTTGTGAATATTATGTTTAGAGGTTTGATGTAAAATTTATTTAATTGACTTTGCAACTTGTTTTAACTTTTTTTATGTGCTGAGATCATCGTTTCACCCCAGTTGAGAAATACTTGAATTACTTCTGTTGGTTTTTTGGTTTTTATTGTTGGACTTATTGTTGGCTTTGACATGTTTTTACAATTTAGGCTTGTTTAAACTCTTTGGGAAGTGCATTTTGACCCTCTTCCTTCCAATACAATTTTTAGCCAAATAACTTTTTCGAATGTTGTGATATTAAGCCACCCGACCATACTCACTGCCGTACTAGTTCAACAAATTTGCGCAAAATTTGTACTTATTTAGCAGGTATGGGATACTAAGAATTAGCTTATCAGACACCTTTTAATCCTTTTGAGTACTTTTTTTTTTTTTTTTTTTTTTTTTTTTTTTGCTTGCCTGTGATCATAATCTTGGTACAGTACTGTTTGCTGTTGGAGCAGATCAGACGGGATTTTGTAATCAGGGTGGCCTGTATAAATTGCCACAATCCGTGGTTTGTGGTTCCACTTGAGATATCTTTTTTCAAGTGCATTACTGTAATTGGCTGTGGTTTTGACACATCATGCGCTGTCAGAGAAACCGGATGGATGGATGGATGGATGGATGGATGGATGGATGGATGGATGGATGGATGGATGGATGGATGGGTGGGTGGGTAGTGGATGGATGGATGGATGGATGGATAGGTGGGTAGTAGATGGATGGATGGATGGATGGAATGGAATGGTGGGTGGAGGGATTGGTGGATGCATGGATGGATGGATGGATAGTTAGGTGGGTAGATGGATGGATGTATAGGTGGGTGGATGAATGGATGATACAGTAGGTAGATATGGTATATGTTGATAAAGTAGCGATGGATACATGTGCAAGAGATGTTGAGAATGTATTGAAGTGCGTTTCATCCCTGCAGTTGGAGATGAAAGTTGAAAATGAATGAAAGTATTGATTGTGGAGCTGATGAGGTTTCTCCTTTGATGGATGCTCAGTAGTGGTCTGCTGACACTGTGAGTTTTATGATGGATGTGCCCCGCTCCCATTTAATCTCACATCTGTGTCGGGACCCCGCTGTAATCGAGTCTAATGCACCGCTCTGACTGTCTGCCAGCTGCTGTAATGCTGAAAGCACTGTAAATCACATCACACAACTACACTTACAGTTATTTATTCACCTTTTGTTTTGTATTTTGCAGGAGAAGGAGAAAGATAAGAATAAGGAGCGTGATAAAGATGCCAAAGACAAGGAGAGGAGATCCTCAAATGGGCATCTCTTCACTGCCATCATGGCAATACCCACAATCCTCTGCCATCAGTGCAACAAACCCATCAACACTAAAGATGCTTTCCTCTGCACCAGTAAGAGCACATCCCTTATTATAGAGTATAGAACTCTTTTCTACTCTATAATCCTCTTTACTATTCTAAACTCTATTGTCTACTCTTCTGTTTTATATTCTTATATATCTTATTCTTTACTGTTTATTCTACAACTATTTTAATCTTTTGCACTCTTTCCTTTATGCTTTTCTTTATTCTATTGTACTCTAAATTCTACTCATCTACTATGTCTACAGCTTCTACTCTTCTTTTCTATTGTATAGTCTACTCTTATACCCTACTGTTCTATAATTCTATTCCAATCTTTTCTACACTTCATACTTTACACTTATCCTCTTTACTTGTTCCATATTCTGTTCTATATTCTGCTCTCTACTCTATTCTGCATTATATACTCAACTCTATACATACCATACTCTTTATTCTGTTCTATACACTCTACTCTCGTTACTGTTCTTCTGCTATTACTCTATTCTACTTTGTACTCTTTTTCTGTGTTCTACATTCTACACTATTCCATTACACTCTTATTTCATAGTTTCCCTACTTGGGGTCACGACTTTTCTAAATGTGTGGAAAAAAATAACTTGCTTAAATCAAAGGAAAAATAATTCTTTATTTTTCAGTAGACTCTTATGAAAAGATTTTAAATGAAGTAAGACCAGATCTAGTTTTTGAATTTCTACCTAAGATAAAATTTAAACCTTTTTAATCTCTTTCATAAGAACAATAATATTCACATTGCTAAAAATCACTCCTGAACAAAGAGGAAACTGTGTGCAATTTGATATGATGATAATAATAATATTAAACTCGATACAGGGTACTTCTGTTTTATTCAAATTTATTTGGAACGCTATCAGTTGTTTTATATTAAATTAAATGTGTGCAAAAACAAAATGTTGTTAAAATACTGCGTTGTTCTACTCTTTGCACTCGTTCCGCTTTCTTTTGTTTTGCCATAGGCTGGTGTCTTTTTTTGGCACTTCCTTCTTTACTGACATTTGCAGTGCAGCCGTGTGCTTCAGAATTTAATTTACCACTGCAAAAGTTTTTTTATTTTTGCAAAGGCTTGCATCGCAGGAGATTCACACAGGAAGTGGGTTAAATAAATTCAATCCATAGAGAAATTGCCTACAGATTGTCTCTAGAAATAACACCGCTATTTTAATTAGACCGTCTGCCTTTGCGTTCTTATTTTTGATTATAAGCCACAGGTTTCTTGTGAGACAATGTTGTGTACAATATGTGTGGAGAATTGGGTTGATGTGCGTTTCAAAATGAGTACATTTTTAAAAAAATGAAGGGGGAAAATGGAGTCAGAATCATGGCTATCTGCCCAGTCTGGCATTACACAATGTTGCATCACTCTGTCGCTCCACCCGCACACAGCTGGCGAGGTTCAGCTCCTCACTGAGTCCAGTCAGTGCACTGGAACATCCGCCGTACTTTAGCGCTCTGTTTATTGTTCTCAGAGGATGTGCTGGCAGACTCATTACCGTTTCCTCTCATTTCCCAAAAGTGACTGACACTAACATTTTTTGTTGATGCTGGTTTGATATTATCTCTGAAAGTCTGGTCACAAAATAGATTAAGCATTTTTTTAGTGGGTAATGTTTGTGTGTGTGGTAATTATTTAAAGACATTATTATTACAATTAAAAATTAAAAATAAAAAAATTGCCTTGAATTTTACATTCTTGGATATGTGCAAAACTGCATTTAAAAAAAAAAAAAAAAAAAATGGGTTGCCTGAAAAGAAATTGCTTTGCTGATGATGTCATCAAGGCCATGTAGGCAGGGAAAAAAATATTATTAACCAGTAATATAGATCTCTAAATAGAAGTAGTATTTTTTTTAAGTGGGTAATGTTTTTGTGTGTGGTTATTATTTAAAGACATTATTATATAAAATAAAAAAATATATATAATATTTATTTATTTATTTATTTATTATTATTATTTTATTTATTTTTTAATTGCCTTGAATTTTACATTCTTGGATATGTGCAAAACTGCATTTTTTTTTCTTTTTTTTTAAATATGGGTTGCCTGAAAAGAAATTATTTTTCTGATGATGTCATCAAGGCCATGTAGGCGGGTAAAAAAAAAATATTATTAACCATTAATATAGATCTCTAAAAGTCTTGTCACAAAATAGATGAAGCATTTTTTTTAGTTGGTAATGTTTTTGTGTGTGGTAATTTATTTAAAGACATTATTATTATAATTAAAAAAATAAATAAAATAAATATTGCCTTGCATTTTACATTATTGGATATGTGCAAAGCTGCATATTCTTTTGAATATGGGTTATCTGAAAAGAAATCACTTTTCTAATGAGGTCATCAAGGCCATGTAGGCAGGTACAAAAAATATTATTAACCATTAATGTCATAGCATGACTTTCACTGCAAATTAATTTTGAAAAGTTGAAAAGTTACTTAATTTCTTCCAACTCAATAATCTATTTTACCATTCAAAATACAGTAAAAACAGTAATATTGTGAAATATTACAATTTAAAACAGCTGTTTTCTGTTTTAATAAGTTTTAAAATGTAATTTTCAGCAGCCATTAATCGAGTTTTCAGTCACATGATCCTTCAGTAATTATTCTAATATGCTGATTTGATGATAATGATGAAACATTTCTTATTATCATTGTTGAAAGTGGTGCTGCTCTGCTTAGTATTTTTGTGGAAACAGTGATATATCTTTAATGAATAGAAAGTTCAATAGAACAGCATTTATTTGAAACGATTTGTAACCGCGTAAGTGTCTTTAATGTCACTTTTGATCTGCTTAATTGTCCTTACTGAATAAAATGATTCATTTTATCATTAACCAAAAAAATCTACTGACTCCGCACTAGTGTATGCTTGTTTTCTTATAAAATAGTCACTTTCCGTGACTGTGTGGGGTTTGCTTTTGTGTAGGAGTGGGGAAAGTTGTGAGCTTGCAGGGAAAATATCATAATCTCTACACCCTCGGACATGTAGGTAGTTGTAGGTCTAGCAGCCCTTGATGCCATCATCCACACAATCTCGTTTGTGGTTTTGTTTTTTAAAGCTTGTAAATCTCTTTTGGGTGTGTCTAACTCTGCTGTAGTTTTGTGGTCATGAAGTGCAAAGTACACTGTTAGAGAAAGGCAAAAGAACCATCCGTGCAGGTATGTTTTGACTGAGGATTAGCAGCATTAAAGTTAGCATTTTTGTTTAGCATTACATTGATAGTAAATCTGCATAATATCAAATCAGTCATACATTTGAAATAGCCAATCGCTTATTGCATATTGTTTCTGAATTTTAATTCGAATTAACTTCTGAAACTCACAATTTTAGCTTTTTTTCATAGAGAAAATGAGTATAAACAATGACTCAACCGAAGTGTTTGTAGCTAAATTTGTGGTAAACATCAGCTGTTTGGCAGAGGTGGAGACACACAGGAAAGGACTAATCTCACTCTCTCCTACACGAACGGGGAAGCAGGAAATGGCACAGTCTTAGTATTTTGCCACTTTTTTCCATATGTTTATTCCGTTTACTGCTATTTTACAGCTTAAGGCTCATTCTATCTGCTTTTGAATGAGATCAAGTGGAATATTGCTTTAAACTGATGGATTAAGGCATTTGCATTCAGGACTGACCGTATGGTTTGTGTGTTTGTTTTCAGATTGCAATACACATGTCCACAAAGGTTGCAGAGAAATTCTTCCTGTTTGTGCTAAGGTCAAAATGAAGGTAATTCATTGACTTTTATGTTGGATCTCATATGACTGTCATAAACAGGACTATTGCGTTTCATACGTTTCTTTGTTGAATTCAAATTATGGTCGTTCTATGACCAAAACTGTAGGAATAATATGATGAAAGATAATGTTTAACCAAAAAATAAAGATTATGTCAGTGTTTACAGTGCTCATATCTTTCCAAACCTGTATGATGTTATTCATAAAAGTATGGCATGAGTGTGATTACAGAACTTTCATTTTTGAGTCAACCATTTCGTTATAAAAAATTAAAGGTTAAAATATTTCTTTCAGCAGCAAAAACAGCAGCAGACCGTTCCTGATTCTGCCTCGACACCTGGTGTCACTCTTCGGAGTAAAAGTAAATTTCTCACACAATCATGTATTTCTTTGTTTTATGTATTTCTTCTTTATTTGTATCATTCAAAAATATGACCATTTGTTGTTGATCTGTTTAGCCCTCCCGGCACGGGAACGTCCATGGTCCGCCATTTCTGTTCCTGATGACCAACCCGCTCCTCTCGCCCCTCCTCGGAAAAGCCCCAGCAGTATCATGTCTTTCAACAGCAACCCGCTGTCCAAGAGCATGTCCATTAATAACATCGCAGGGTCAGTGCCGTTGGTAACTGAAAACATACAGATGTTTTTAGATTTAATATTGAAATTGCTCTTAAAATCACGTTTGCCTCTTTGTTTATTCTTGGAGACCTACAGTATTTCATCTAGTTTATTCTTTACCGTTGCATTTAATTCATCATTATTAAACCTTTAAGAATTGTGTCCTTAATATTTTGATTGTATAGTCATGGTTTTATGTAATCAGTAAGGCTTTAAAACATGCAGTTTACAATATATCTTCTGCTCTTTGTACATTCAGACAAATGGAAGACCCTCCTCTAAAGACTTTGAAGTTTCTGTCCCAGTCTACCGACTCCCTTCACAAGACCAGTAAAGTCACCGAATCCACGGAATCTCTTACCGATGAGGGTAAGTCTCTTCATCTTGTACTGGAATCATTACTAACATTACTAGAGGAAAGGCCCGTCTTGAGTCCAGTCAAGTTATTGAATATTTACAGTAAGGTTATTCATAATAAATTTGTACGGCAGGTACAGAGATGATGGACAATCAGTTGATGGGAGAATTTGAAGCTGACACCAAAGAGCTGGAGGCAGATTCTTGGAGCTTTACGGTAGACAAGAAATTCCTGAAACCACTTAAAAAGGATGTAATCAAGAGGCAAGATGTCATCTACGGTAAGAATAACAGCAGACCCTCCCAGGAAGCTTTCACTTTCAAACCTTGTGTGAAATGGACAAATTCACTTGTAAGGTCATGTGGTAAAGTTTCTTCCCCCTTTCATTATCAGAGCTCATTCAGACGGAAATGCACCACGTGAGGACCTTGAAGATCATGGCTGATGTTTACAGTAAAGGACTACTGAGAGAGGTTCAATTGGAGGTCCAGACTGTAGAGAAGATGTTTCCCATGTTAGAAGAAGTTCTGGACCTGCACACACAGTTCTTCTCACACCTGCTCGAAAGGAAGAAAGAGTCAGGGAGCCATGAAGAGGGCGGCTTTGTTATCCAAAAGATTGGCGACATTCTGGTCTCTCAGGTAGGATCAGGCTCAAACCTGTGGTGGAGCATCTGTAGAAAGGC